>NW_028076767.1:30019930-30520968 GCF_014824575.4 Sturnira hondurensis
AACTCACACAGGAAGGTGGAGGGACACAGCCGGTCACGTCAGCAGAGAAGAACAGAGAAAGAACCCATGAACTTTTGGGTCAGATATACATGAGGTCATTCATGGTCCTGCCAGGTATTCAGTCTTGGACTGTGGACAACTGATTCCCCATCTCTGACCCTAAGTTTCTGAACTGGAAGAATAAAGAAAACATTTACTCCCACTCAGGCTACCTCCAGGGTTGCTAGAGCAGTTATCTTCAAATTCACTCACGTCACGGGGACTTAGCTAGCAGGTGGCTGATTCCAGGGTGAGGAGCAGAAAGGTACATTTCCCGAGGGCCCTGCCCACTGGACCATGGCTGCTCTCAAGGTTATGGACAATTATAAGCCATGTTTCACCTGGGGGGAAGCTCATTACTATCAGAGAAGAATAGGACAGAGGTTAGGATGATAGAATCTCTTTGAACAGCTAGATGGAGTTTCAAGCCTCCCAGCAGAACTCACTGTGCTTTCTCCTCAGTAATCACCTTGATCACCACCTTGAAAACATCTCAGAGCTGTGAGCACAGTAATTACAGATGAGGAATGTGATCTTAGCACTGAGGCCTGAAACCTGTCTTCTTGCCTCATATCCGTTCCTTCTTCACCCTGTGCTTGAACTTAGGTGGAAAGTAATCTTCCCTGCCTCGGGGTTTGGGGGAGAAAAGGGACCTTCATTGTATGAGAACCCACAATGGACCAGGTGCAACGATGCACAAACTCATTAAATAGAAGCATTATATAATAATTACAATAAGATTGTTAAAGCCGAGGAAACTGTAGCAAAACATGTCTAGATTCTCCCTTTACTGCTTTTACTTACCATGTGGTTTCTACTGAAATTTCCTCATTGGTAAGGCAGATATAATCACACACTTACTTTGTAGAAGAAGTCTAAAAATTAAAATCCATAGGGCACATAGAACATCAGTCTTTGGAACCCATGGAATTCTAAGGCATGTAGGCTTAGAGGGGTATAAGTTATTCCCACTTAAAATACGAGTATAAAAACTCTGAGATGAATGGAGAAGAGGATCTTGCATAAACCCAGTCACTTATCAAAGGCAATTCTGCCTGCTTCCAAGGCCATAACATCTCTAACCCACGTCCTGCTAATCCTGAAGATATCCTCAAAGCTGACTTCTACTTCTTTGGTTTGTCATTTTACATAGCCATATAGTGCTCAGAAATGAGCTCTGCAAACAATGCAGAATAATCTGGATTCCAGAAGGACACGTGAGGGAGAAGAGGACAAAGTTTACTGAAAGAAATAATAGCTGAGAACTTAACAGCCAAGTTCATGGAGCTAACAGATCACCCTACTATCTCCATGAAAAAAGACCTTCTCCAAGATACATTATAATAAAACTATCAAAAATCAAATGTAAAGAAAAGAATCCTACAGTACCAAACCCTACATACACTATGCTTTTCCTGTCCATGCACATTTATGATAAAATTTAATTTATAAAGTAGGCACAGTAAGAGATTAACAACTGTAATTAATAATGAAATAGAACAATTACAGCATTATATTATAAGAAAAGTATGTGAAGGTGGAAAAAAGAAAGAATCCTAGAGGCAGCCAGGAGGGGGAAAAGTGTATTCAAGGGAACCCTCATTAAGCTATCAGCAGACTTCTTAGCAGAAATCCTACAGGCTAGGAGATGGTGAAATGACATAGTCAGTGTTGATGGATAAAAATTAGCCCTCCCTGGTGTAGCTCAGTGGATTGAGTGTGGGCTGTGAACCAAAGGGTTGCCAGTTCAATTCCCAGTCAGGGCACATGACTGGGTTGCAGGTCAGGTCCCCAGTGGGGGCCACATGAGAGGCAACCACACATTGACATTTCTCTCCCTCTCTTTCTCCCTTCCTCCTGTCTCTAAAAATAAATAAATAAAATCTTTAAAAATGCCAGCCAGTAATACTCTATGCAACAAAGCTATCCTTCAGATATAAAGGAGAAATAAAGAGTTTCCCACAGAAACAAAGCTGAGCGATCCAAAGGGTCACGGGTTCAATTCCCAGTCAGAACACATGCCTGGGTTGTAGGCCAGGTCCCCAGTGGGGGACACGTGAAAGGCAACCACACATTGATGTTTCTCTCCCTCCCTTTCCATCTGTCTAAAAATAAATAAATAAAATCTTTTTAAAAATAAACCAACCATCCAATTAGAAAATAAGCAAACAACATAAGACATTTTACCAAAGAGAATATTATGATGGCAAATAAAGACATGAAAACATATTTAACATCAAGAGCAACTTCCGGCCAAAATGGAGGCATAAGTAGACACACTGTGCCTCCTCACACAACCAAAATTAAGGACAACAAAAATTTAGAAACAAAAAATCACCCAGAACTGACAGAAAATCTGACTGTACGGAAGTCCAACAACCATTCATCCAGACCGGTAAGAGGGGCAGAGTCAGCAGCCAGCAGAGAGGGGTCACAGCAGGAAAAAGCAGTGGCTGGTGGACCCAGGAGTGTAGGCGGCAGCTGGCAGACTCCGGGTACAGGGCAACAAGCAGACCCAGTGAGGCGTGAAAGACGGCTGGCTGACTGTGGCCACACATTCACGCGTTTACCAGGCAAAAATGGGGAGCAACACAGACCGCACAACCCAGGGCCCCAGTGCTGGGAAATAAAGCCTAAAAGCACTGATTGAAAACACTTAATGGGGGTTGAAGTGCCAGGAGAGGCTCCCAGCCTCACAGGAGAGTTCATTGGAGAGACCCACAGAGACCCACGTATCCAAGCCCACCCACCAGGAACCAGCACCAGAAGGACCCAATTTGCTTGTGGGAAGTGGCAGAGGGGACCAAAATCCAAGAGAGAGCAGAACAAGCACCATTGTTCCCTCTGACCCCACCCCTACATACAGCATCACAACCCAGCGACTAGGTTGATCCACCCTGGTGAACACCTAAGGCTCTGCCCCTCACTACCTAACAGGGGCAACAAGACCCCCCAAAATGGCTCAAACAGAAGGACAGATCAAAGCCCCAGAGCCAATACATCTAAGCAACCAAGAGATAGTCAACCTATCAGATGTACAGTTCAAAGCACTGATAATCAGGATGCTCACAGAACTGGTTGATTTTAGTCACAAATTAGATGAAAAAATAAAGGCCATACTAAGTGAAATGAAGGAAAACCCACAGGGAACCAATAGTGATGGGAAGAAAACTGGGACTCAAATCAATGGTGTGGACTAGAAGGAAGAAAGAAATGACCAAACAGGAAAGAATGAGCAAACAAGAATTCCAAAAAATGAGGAGAGGCTTAGGAACCTCCAGCGCATCTTTAAAAGTTCCAAAATCCCAATTATAGGGGTACCAGAAGAGGAAGAGCAGCAAGTGGAAAACTTATTTGAACAAATAATAAAGGAGAACTTCCCCAGCCTGGCAAAGCAAATAGACTTCCAGGAAGTCCAGGAAGCTCAGAGAGTCCCAAAGAAGCTGGACCCAAGGAGGAACACATTAAGGCACATCATACTTACATTAGCCAAGATTAAAATGAAGAAGAGAATTCTAGAAGCAACAAGAGTTAAGGGGACAGTCACCTACAAAGGAGTGCCCATCAGACGGTCAACTGATTTCTCAAAAGAGACCTTATAGGCAAGAAGGGGCTGGAAAGAAGTATTCCAAGTCGTGAAAGTCAAGGACCTACATCCAAGATTGCTCTATCCAGCAAAGCTTTCATTTAGAATGGAAGAGCAGATAAAGTGATTCCCAGATAAGGTCAAGTTAAAAGAGTTCATTATCACCAAACCTTTATTATATGAAATATTAAAGGGAATTATCTAAGAAAAAGAAGATAAAAATATGAACAGTAAAAAGACAGCAAACTCATAGTTATTAACAACCACACCTAAATAAAAAGCAAACTAAGCAAACACCTAGAACAGGAACAGAACCACAAAAATGGAGATCACAAGGAGGATTAGCAACAGGGGAGTGGGAGGAGGAAAAGGGGGGAGAAGGTACAGAGAATAAGTAGCATAGATGGTAGTTAGAAAATAGACAGGGAGCCCTGGCTGGTGTAGCTCAGTGGATTGAGCGCGGGCCTGTGAACCACACGATCGCGGTTCAATTCCCAGTCAGGGCACATGCCTGGGTTGCAGGCCAGTTCCCTGCAGGACAACTCCCAGCAGGGGACACACAAAAGGCAACCATACATTGATGTTTCTCTCCCTCTCCCCTTCCCCTCTAAATAAATAAATTTAAAAAAAAAGAAAATAGACAGGGGGAGGGCAAGAATAGTGTGGGAAATGTAGAAGCTAAAGAACATGGAGATGAACCAAAGGGGGAATGTGGGTGGGAGGGGTAGGGGTGTGCAGGGTGGAGGGGAATGAAGGGGGAGAAATGGGACAACTGTAATAGCATAATCAATAAACTATATTTAAAAAACATCAAGAGCAAATGGGGAAATGCAAATTAATACCACTAGGAAATTAATACCACTAGGACATACCATGACCCACCATCAGAACAGCAAAGAACAGCAAAATACAGTGATGACCTGGAGCACAGGCATAGATGGGGAGAAACTGCATCGGCCACGCATTGTTGGAAACAATTTAAAGAGGTACAGCTACTCTAGAAAATAAGTGTGATAGTTTCCTCACGACAATCAAATGTACGCTTATGACACAACCCAGAAATCATCCCCCTGAGCATTTATCCGAGAAACAAAGACATGTCCACCCCCAAAATACCTGTCCAGTCCATGAGTGTGGCAGTTTGATGTGTCATGGCTAAGAACTGGAAATAACCAAAACCTCTTATAATAGGTAAATGTTTAAACAATGTATATACATGCCAAGACCACCACTCAGTAAAAAAAGAAACCTATTCTGCCGTATTTTTTCCTATCTACTTACATCATCCCTCTAACTGGCATGCTTTGTGCTGTGTGGCAAACTCCCAGTCATTCTTTAAGACCCAACTCGAATCTAACTTCCATGGGAAACTTTGACTTTCCCTCTCAGCCTAACTCCCTCCCTGACTGTAATTCCACGGATTTTTGTACATATTTTCATTTACAGAAATTATAAGGCATTTAATATCTTATGGTTTGTCTTTCCTTTTAATTAGACCTGAGGGCTAAGACTATCTGATTCATCTTTGTTTTCCCCATGGCAAATAACACAGCTCTTGATATTTTACGGACAGACAATAAACACTAATAAAATAAACAAATGAAGTCGGACGGGCCAGGAGATCAGGAGACGCTTCTGGAGGTCACATCACCAATGGCTGCCCAAGGAGAACCCCCGTTCAGTTCACACTCGTGTTGGTCGGTGAGGTGGGCCTGGGAAAATCGCATTCGTGAAATGCCACCTGACGGGTGAATTTGCGAAGAAGTGCACAGCCACCGTGGGTATGGAGGTCCACCCCGTGGTGTTCCACACTGACCGAGGCCCATCGCGCCCAACGCTGGGACACAGCGGGCCAGGAGAAGTCTGGGGGGCTGCCGCATGGCTACTACTCCCGAGTCCAGTAACATTGTAACACTGCTGTTACAAAGTCCGATGTCGCTCCGAGAGTTACTTACAAGAACGTGCCTAACTGGCACGGGGATCTGGTACGAGTGTGGGAAAACACCCCCATCGTGCTGTGTGGCAACAAAGTGGATGTTCAGAACAGGAAAGTTAAGGCAAAATCAATCATCTTCCACCGAAAGAAGAATCTTCAGCACTACGACATTTCTGCCCAAAGTCACGACGACTTGAAAAGCCTCCCTCTGGTTCGCTAGAAAACGAACGGGAGACCCTAACTTAGAGTCTGTCGCCATGCCTGCTCTTGCCCCACCGGAGGTTGTCACGGACCCGGTGCTGGCAGCGCAGTGTGAGCGCAACCTCAAGGTGGCTCAGACCACCGTTCTCCAGGGTGAGGACTGAGGACGACGACCCGCGAAGAAGGGAGGCTGGAGCCCGACGTTGGAGTCTAGTTGTATAGACAACCACGACGTCCCACGACGTCAGGGGTGCAGCCTGTTCGCCACTTCGTCACACAGCTAAGCAGAACCTGTGCTTGATAGCTGGGACGCTGACAGAGACGAATGGGCCTGGGAGGGAGTGAGGCAGTTCAAAAACGCCTTCCTGCGTTGGGCCTGCTCACTTAGCCGTCCTGGGACGCAGCGGGTGTTTCCCTACCGAGTTCCAACTCCAAGTCCGCTGCAGCCGCATCACACTACTCGGCGGGGAAACCGGGTTCGTTCCTGTCATTGCCATTCCTTTTCGCGTAGGATCAGAATAAAGTTGTATTTCACACATCTAAAAATAATAATAAACAAATAAGCAGGTAAATACATAAATAAAGCAAGGAACAATTGATACATGCATGTATTGTAACTACTAGTATATTAGGATTTTCTCCTGCCCTCTGGTTATGTCCCGAGCATTTCTCATATCGTAGTTTTCATTAGCTAGATCTCCTGCTGATGTGAATAGTAGACATTTTGGTTTGGGGTATTTATATATTAAATTTGTCCTCACTATTAACACTCATGCTTATGCTCATGCTTATGCTTATTAACTTACCACTAACATTCAAAATAAAACTTAAACAATACAAATGCTTATATACTTCTCCTGATTGCTCAGACTTCACCAATTCTTTATCTGATGCTCACAGGTGACTCCACAGCAAGTCGCCCGGAGAGGAGACGTGTGTCCACAGGAAGCCTATAGATAATAAAACCAGTCCCTTGGCCAGGGCTTGCCCCACAGCACAGGTGAAGACAGGTGATCCTTGGGATCTCAGAGGCAACTTCTCTGAAATTTACGTTTGCCTCCAATAAGGACTTCTTCCACATCAGTGTCTCTTGATGTAAAAGACATTCCTGCGAGAAACTGCTGCAGACCTGACTGATGGAGAGAGTGCCCATCCAAGCCAACTGGTGTGTGTATGTATGTATGTAAGTATGTATTTATTTATTTAGGTATGTAGGTATTGATATGCACATCAACAATTTACAGACTTAAAATTTTTCGAAAAATAAAATCAATGGTCTAAAGGTAATCTAGGTAAACATCTCCCCCTAGTGGAGTCTTTTGATTTAGTGAAAGTCAGATATCTCAGAGAAACCGGAGATACGTACACATACGCACCCACTCGAACACCCATGCAGATATATACATTTAAGTAATAATCAAATAAATAAAACAACAAAGATAAAGGAATGTTATATATGTTAAAAGAAAGTTAAAAGATCAAAATGATTTCTCAAATTGTGGTAAAATAAAAAATAAAATTGTTAATTACATATAATTCTATATTATATTAATATACATTTAAATTATATATAATATATTAAATTAATGACATAAAATTAAATTGCCATTTTAACCATTTGAAGTGTACAATTCTGTGGCATTAAATAAATTCACAAGATGCAACTATCATTACTGTTATGAACTGTTCTAAACCCTTCTGTCACCCCAGATGGACAGTCTAATCTTAAGCAGTAACTCTCCATTTTCCACTCACCTGAGGCCTTGGTGACCTCCAATACACATCTGTCTTTCTGAATTTGACTACTCTAGATGTTTCATATCAGTGAACTCATATAATATTTTTTGTCTGGCTTATTTTGCTTAGCAGAGTATTTCCAAGACTTATCCATGTTGGACCAAGTAATCAGAATGGCATTTCTTTTTATGGCCGAATAATATCCCATTGTATGTATCCATCACATTTCATTTACTTATTCTTCTGTTAATGGAAATTTGGCTTAGGTCACTTTTTGGCTATTGGGATGTTTTTGTTGCTATGCATATTCACATATGCATGTCCACTGGAATCCCTATTCTCCATTTTTTTAGAAATGAACCTAAATTTTAGGTACATATCAGTGAAATTTCTGGGTCATATGGTAATTCTATATGTAACTGTCTGGGTTGAACAGTTAAACCTGGGTCATATGGTAATTCTATGTTTAACTGTCTGAAAAAGTGGCAGACTGTTTTCAACAGTAGCTGCGTGACTCTGCATTCTAATCAACAATGCATGCCGGTCTCGGTTTCTCCACACCCTCACCAACGTTTATTTTCCTTTGCTGTTAATTTTAACCATACTGGTAGATGTGAAGTGTTATCTTGTTTTCATTTTTATTTGTTATATCTTCGGGACAAATTAACTCTTTTACCAATAGACAATGTCTCACTCTGTGTCAGCAGTGTTTGACTTCTCTCATACATTAGTGGGACCACCCCCACTCTTCTTTGGTTACTATAAGTGTAGAACATCTTTTTCCACCTTTTTACTTCCTATCTCCTTGTGTCTTTGGATCTAAAGTGAGTCTCTCTTGCCCTGATTGGCATGACGCAGGTGATTGAGCACCGTGTCACAAAGTGAAAGGTCACCAGTTCGATTCCCAATCAGGACACATGCCTGGGTTCCAGCCGAAGTTAGGGCGCATTCGAGAGGTAATGGATCAAAGTTTCTCTCCCTCATTGTCTCCCTCCCTTCCCCTCTTTCTAAAAATAAATAAATGAAATCTTTTAAAAAATAAAGTGAGTCTCTCTTAGGCAACATCTATTTAATTACGTGTGGGTTTTTTTTTAAATCAACTTTGACAATATCTATTATTCAATTGATTAGAGCATTTAATGCATTTAAAGGAATTACTGGTAATGAATGGCTTCCATCTGCCATTTTCTGTTTAAATGTCTATTTAGTTCCTCTGCCTATTTTTTTAATTTGAATTGGGCTTTTTAATATTATTAAGCTGTTCAAGTTCTGTATATATTTTGGCTTTAACCCTTTAGCTGATGTATGGCTTAGCACACATCTTCTCCCATTCTGTAGCCTGCCTTTCCTTTTGTTGACTGTTTCTTTAACAGAGTTGGAGCCTTTTAGTTTGAAGTGGTGCCACTTGCTAATTTTTGCTTTTATCGCTTGTGCTTTTTGTGATTTGACATCACTGAAATCAATGTTGAGAAGCTTCTTCCATGATTTCTTTAGGAGTTTTACCACATTAGGTCTTATGTTTAAGTCTTTGAACCATTTTGAGTTAAGTAGTAACTGACCAATTTTATTTTTCTGCATGTGGCTATTCAGTTTTCCCAGCATTATTTGTTGAATAAATTATCCTTCCACCATTGAGTATTCTTGCCTCCTTTGTCAAATATTAGATTAGTGGCCATATATGCAGGTGTTTATTTTCTGGGGTTTCTATTCTGTTCCATTGGTTTATGTGTCTATTTTTTATACTAGTGCCATCCCGTCTTAATTACTATAGCTTTCTAATATAGTTTGGAATCAGGAAGTGTGATGCCTCTATTTTTGTTCTTCTTTCTCAGGATTGCTGCAGCTATTTGGGGCCCTTTGTGGTTCCACACAAATCTTAAGACTGTTATTTCTGCTGCTGTTAAAAATGTCATTGGGCCCTGGCTGGCGTAGCTCAGCGGATTGAGCACGGGCCTGCGAACCAGAGGATCGCGGTTCGATTCCCAGTCAGGGCACATGCCTGGGTTGCAGGCCAGTTCCCTGCAGGTCGACTCCCAGCAGGGGACACACAAAAGGCAACCATACATTGATGTTTCTCTCTCTCTCTCTCCTTCCCCTTTAAATGTAAATAAATAAATAAAATCTTAAAAAAAAATGTCATTGGAATTTTGATAGGGACTGCCCTGGATATTTAGATGCCTTTGGGTAGTATGGACATTTTGACAATATTAATTCTTCCAACCCATAACCATAGGGTATCCTCCCATTTGTTTGTATCTTCTTCAATTATTTTCATCAAGGTCTTATATTTTTTATCATACAGATCTTTTACGTCCTTGGTTAAATTTATTCCTAAGCATTTTATTGTTTTTAATGCTACCACGAATGAGATCATTTTCTCTACTTCTTTTTCACATGTTTTATTGTTACCTTTTAGAAATGTAACTGACTTCTCTATGTTGATTCTACATCCTGCAACTTCTCTGCTTCATTTCTTGAGGACACTACCTGGGACAACTATTTGCATATATGCCACACCTTTTTAAAAAGTCATATGAATAAAAGAGGAAAACTCACTTGCAAGAACATGCTTACATTTGTGGGGCCTGCGGAAAAATGCAAATGAAAGCCCACTTATCTTAAGTATTTAAAACTTACAAAGCACGCTCACAAATTACTAAATAAAATACATTCTATCCTCTTACCTAGAAACACATATCTGAAAAGCCAAGTTCAAATTTTACATTTCCAGGCTCTTTGAAGTTTTGTCCCAGCACATGGCATCCCAAAGAAAACCAAAGTCAGGGCTCCAGATTCCAGCCTGCAACTTGATTCTCTTTACTACTTGTTCTATTTCCCCCCCACNGTTGATTCTACATCCTGCAACTTCTCTGCTTCATTTCTTGAGGACACTACCTGGGACAACTATTTGCATATATGCCACACCTTTTTAAAAAGTCATATGAATAAAAGAGGAAAACTCACTTGCAAGAACATGCTTACATTTGTGGGGCCTGCGGAAAAATGCAAATGAAAGCCCACTTATCTTAAGTATTTAAAACTTACAAAGCACACTCACAAATTACTAAATAAAATACATTCTATCCTCTTACCTAGAAACACATATCTGAAACGCCAAGTTCAAATTTTACATTTCCAGGCTCTTTGAAGTTTTGTCCCAGCACATGGCATCTCAAAGAAAACCAAAGTCAGGGCTCCAGATTCCAGCCTGCAACTTGATTCTCTTTACTACTTGTTCTATTTCCCCCCCACACTGTGAGCGTCCTTGGGAAGACACCCATAGAGACAGACAGACTTGGGAAAGAGGCTGCAGACAGTGTGGGTATGGATCCTGGGTCCCAGTTACCCAGAGCACAATTTAGAAGGATAAAGCAGTGGAAATAGTTTCTAGGTTAACACACCCCTTTGGCCGCAGTGACATTTTATACTACAGGGGGGGATGCAGCCAGTGGGGGGCCAAATGGGGCTCTCTAGAGAACAGGGCCCTGGGCAGGGAAACCCTCTGCTCAGGCAAAAGGGCGGTACTTCCCTAAGCCGAGAGAAAATTCATCTGATGAAAGGAGCGGCACTTATGCAGGAGAACACCTTCCCCAGGTTTGAGAAATCCTTCCATGAAACTCATCCCCGTTCTTAATGTTGCTGCCTCAGGACTGGGTTGGGCATACGTAAAATTGTTATGAAGTGTCCACGAGGTTGAGACACACTGATATCCTCAGCAGGAGCCCTCCACTTGACTCATCTGAACCAATTTAGCCACTAAAACTTGCCCTAGAAATGCCTAAAAAGAGAAGGAAATGATAAAGTCGAGTGTTGATGCAGAGGCTAGGAAAACACAGCCTCCTCAAATACAGAGAGATTGCAAAATGTGTACAACCATTTTGAAAACCAAATTGACAGCATTTACTACAAGTCTTAGGAATGTCCTGTGTCATTAATCTATCAAATTGCCTCTAGGAATTAATGCCAAAGAAATATTCATGTAGCCAGTAGACACTAAAAGCTATTCTGCAATATGTAAAACAGCTTGGGGGCAATTTTGAAAAGATGGTTTGAGTGGAAGAGACGAAAAAGGGAAAAATAACTTTAAAAGCTAGCAAGCTGTTGAGAAGTTCAGATTAGATGAAGTGAAGAGAACTCCCCATTACAGGGATGAGGACATTTCATTTGAGACCACGGATGTGGTCCAGCCATTTTGCAAGTTGATGGTGTAACCCCAGGTAATCACCTTCTCAGTGGTCCTCCTTCCCAAACTCTTGTGTAAATTCTGATAAACTCCAAAATGCTTGGTCTGTGTGATCTGATTTTTGTTGGAAGTTCAAGGAGAGTTCTGCACCAGGGAGGGTGGATATGGTACAAGTTGGAGTTGAGCATGAAGATGGAGAATTTTGAAGGCTGGTGTGTCCCTGAGAATGTAAACACCTCTGGTGTCAGCAGAGGTTTGAAGGGCTCCAGACTCACAGAAGCCACGCAGTCGATGGAAATGTGAGACAGTTTTACTGCATCTTTCTTGTTAATCACGGAAAGCCTGTAAGCTAATATTTGGGTTAAAAATAAAGCTATTTTAATTCTACGAAAGAAAAATTTTAGAAGGTTATACGACCTTGTTTCCAGATGTTTTCTTTAGACACCAGTAATGTGGCTGGTTATTGGCTTTTTCCTCTCTGTTTTTGTGTTTCCTGATTCTTCTCAATAAAGCACGTTACACAACAAAAATATTTTTTAAATATTGGTTTTAACTGACATAAAAAGAAAAACAAAATCTTTTAAACAGACACAACTTCCTTGACTGACCCATTGAAACACTCACATACCCAATTACAGGTGGATTTTTGACTGTGTGGGAGGCTGGCCCCTCCAACCTCCGCATTGTTCGACGGCCAACTCTTATTTGCTCTCCTACCTCTTGACCTCTATGGAGCTTGGTGGGTGGGTGATCCAGAAATTTATTATACTTCTGTCCTTTTATAAGTAACTCATTGAAACAATCTGTGTCTTTGAAAGTCCCAAATTTCTAAGGTCCTTTGAGTTAACAGTAAGTACTGACTGGTGACAGCTCCCTCATGAAGAAATGTAATGTTCTTTATCCATCTCATCTTGCTCAGGGGCACACCTACAGTTTCAGGTCTCAGGATTTGGAGAAAAAGAAGACTCTCCAGGGATCAATCTAGAAGGTCCAGCGGCATAGGCTCTGCAACAGCAGGGGACAGAGCAGACACACTCAGACGCCCGAGCACGCACGCCTGCGAGAGCGCACGCGCGCACGTGTGCACATAATTGAAGTGGAAGTGGAGGGACGCCATTTTTCCTACAACATAGTCTGTGGCTCAAAGAAATGTGAGTTTCCTAGTCAAGAAGTTGGTGAGGAGGACCCTGCAGGTTAGAACAGAATGTTCTCTCCAGTGCACAAAGCAATACATTTTGTTAGTATAAACAAAGTCTTTCATCTTCAAAACTCAAAGACCAATTTTTGAGCCCCACTCTGTTTGTATTTCTCTCCTCATCAAGAGGAGAGCCCGTGATTTACTCCAATCAATAATTCTCTAGCCAATGACCAGGACTCCATTGTTTCTCTTCACCCGTTTGATTCCTTGGGCACCACACCGCAGCCTTGTGTTAACCCAACTCCCTGTGGGGCACATTTCTGTATTTACAGACAAGAGTTGCGGGTGGCATTACAGAAGAGCGGTCATTACCACCACTATAACTTCGTGGTGATCAATCTCAGTTAATTCACCTACGCTGTCCAGAGGCTATTGTATTAAACTACGTAAATCAGAGCCTGAGAGAGAGGTTGTTGAGCTAAGGACTATAGAGATGGCATCATCTCCAAAAGCTTATTTTATCCATACCAGTACCCTGCTTGGAATTCAAGATGAACTGTCCTGATTGGGAAGAATTTCTGGGTTGGTCTTGGACATGAACATGACTGTGAGCAATTAAAAAGAAAGGTTGTTAGTCTTTCAAAAGAGTTATAATGCTAGAGAAGTCAAAGCCTGGGTAACAAAACCACTCATACAGTTTCCTCAGCCTGCACTAGCAGGAAACATGTTGCTAAAGTAGCAGAGCTCCCAGAAGAGGCCTCTCACTGTAGTCTCCTCCAAGACACGGCCACCGAAAGCAACGAGCAAGGGAAACCTTCACGGAGAGCAGAACAGAAAGAATACAGCTTGACTGGGAGTTCTCTACACCAGCGATTTTCAACTGGTGAGATGTGAGCATTTTTAAAACACACTATACCTGACTATTTAGTCAGGGGCACTGACCCCTTTTCCTTTAGACTGTCAACTTTTTTTAAAAAAATGACAACAGCCAACACAACAATAGCCTTCTGGTGTGAATGACTCAAATTTATACTTTTTTCAGATTGCTAAGAAAAATTGGGGTGGAGGCTGCTGTAGAATTTTAGTCATTAGTTGGTGTGTGCTGTGAGATGGAAAGGTTGAAAATCACTGTTTTATACTTAATCACTGTTTTATACCTTAAGGTTGAAAATCACTGTTTTATCACTGTTGGAGGTTGGCAGGAAAAAAACTTGCTACTCTTATCCATTAAGACAATGCTCTATGATGCTACCTCTGTCTTTTCTCCCTTTTTGGCTGTTTCTAAATGAAATTTTTACTGTAGTCATCCTATTATGCCTTCATCATTGTATATTGCTTGTCTCTGAATAATTCATTTATGATCTGAAAGTTAAAATTGGCTTCTATTTGGACTGACTGAAGCAACAGACACAACGCCCAGAGATCCTGGATTTAGCTGAATGCAGTGAATGGAACGGGCTTTGTGGTTTGCCTAACTCGTTCATTCTCAGAAATGAGTACATGTCTCCCGTGGTCTTCCTGGGCAGACACCCAGAGGAGAGGAAGCACAGAGTCTTCTCACCAGCTGTCCACGGCCCACAGAATGGCATCAGGTGTGATAGAACAGAACATGCTGTGTCTGCGATTCCATGTGGGGTAAACTGGGTGACCTCAAATTTCCTGCGCCTGCCCACATGATGCAAGATCCACAGATCAGAAGTTGGGGGGCATACTTCATATTGACACCACCTGTTCTGGTTCAGTGGATAAGAACCCGAGTCTCTGAGGAAGGGGGCATGGTGTGCAGTTCACTGGACCCAGGGCTGTGGCTGCCACCTCCTCTGAGAAGCCTGGCCATGAGGCTCCTGCTAATCACTGCGATTCTACTGTTCCAGGAACTCACAGGTAATCCTGAGTTTTCCCAGGACTCGTGCAAATCAGCAATGGGATGGAATGCTTTTAAGAACCCAAGGTAACTTTATAATTCACAGTCGAAAGCAATAGGTTTCCCAGGGGTGACTGAAGTCTACCAAGTGTCATTAGAAATTCCCTCTTCCTGAGGCCTTCTACCATGGTACTGTTCTTGAAAGGGGGCACTCAGAGCTGAAAGGAGGCCATCACTTCCTCTGGGAAGGTCTCACTGAAGAAAGGGATGAGCCCAGTATCTAGGGATGCCCTGTTTCCTTGGATACAGTGTCTGCTCTATCACTCAACCACACTGTCTTCCATATACATATATGTGTGTCTATTCTACTACAGTGTGTGAACAGTGGAAGAAGCACGAACTGTGGGGTCAGGTTTGAGAAATAGGCCTTCACTGTCTACTACTAGTTTGTCAACTTTGGATAAATGGTGAAGACTTTCTGAGCCTCGGTTTCCTCGTCAGTGAAGATAATGATACCTGACTCATGAGGGCCTTATTAAATGATATAACATTTATGAAACATCTAGCATAGGGTTGAGCACGTACTGAGAACTTAAAGTTAGTTTTCTCTCCTCTGTCCAAACCAGATCTGTTACAACTGTCTCTTAGTACAGTAATAGGGATGGTCTGTCCCTGCCACTCTAAACTCCTAAGAATCGAAGGAGTTCTAGAACCTGGGGTTGGAGGCAGCATCTTTGTTCTTAGTCTTCATCTTCTGGGGTCTCTTCCAGAAGATTGTACAAGCCCAGAAACCAAAACTTGAACATTCTAACTCTTAGATCACTGAAAGTTCTGAGGGTCACTAAAGAATAGAATGTATAGCAAGGTAAGCAAAAGTCTGAGGCTGAATATTAGAGGAATTCTTGCCACTAATAGAGGAAGAATGAGGAAGGAGTCAGAGAGAAATAAAACAAGTCCAAGATTATTGTGACATGGAAACCAAAGGAAGATAAGCTTTGGCAAAAACGTCCAATGGTAAGAATTAACAAGGGAGGAAGATGACTGAGGGGAAAAAAACCCAACTGGACAACAAGAAGGTCATTCTTGACCATAGTAGTGAGTATGAACTTGAGAGCATAGTTTGATCCAGACATAAATACATAGTAAAAAATTGTTATACTCTGGGTATTAGAGATGGGGCAGTGGTGGAAGGAAGGAAGGAAGGAAGGAAGGAAGGAAGGAAGGAAGGAAGGAAGGAAGGAAGGAAATGAGTGCCCTGGGAACATTCAAATGGAGGCCGATTTGCTGTGGCTCCCCG
The DNA here is from genome assembly GCF_014824575.4 of Sturnira hondurensis. Taxonomy (NCBI): domain Eukaryota; kingdom Metazoa; phylum Chordata; class Mammalia; order Chiroptera; family Phyllostomidae; genus Sturnira; species Sturnira hondurensis. The sequence goes on from NW_028076767.1 coordinate 30,035,912, forward strand.
GAGCAGAGTGCCACAGCCTGAAATCAAGGATTCAGCTCCTTTATTTTCCCAAACAAGATCTGGTGCCATTGGTGGAACCAACCCATCAGATGTTGGCTGAAGTCCAAAACCTTGGAGGAACTAAATACGAGTGATCAGACAGACACCCTCACTGAGGTTTACCTTCTTGGTGCATCCTCCGTGGGGTGTTACGGGCACCTGCCTTGTGAATCTCTCATACACATAATCCCTACAAACATCCTGTCTCCTCCCCATGTCCAAAGTTGCCTTTCAGTCTCAAACACTGACCTTGGCCTGTTGTTCTTTATGTGCACAGTAACTGAACAACTTAAGAAATGCTGGGATCAATATATACAAGGAAACTGCAGGAAAATATGCAGAATAAGTGAAATACGCGAAGTACTGTGTGAAAATGGGAGATATTGTTGCCTCAGTATCGTGGAACTGGAAGCCCGTAAAAAAATTCCCAAGCCAACTCGTCCCAAGCCAATAACATATGCAATGACTTTTCCCCAAGAATATGATACGTATGTAGAAAATTATTCAATTCCCAAGACAAACTCTACATAAATCGAGTACAATTTCCATTCCTTTATTTCTTAACGTACTCCAACACACTGAGTCAAGAGACCCACATCTTTCCCCTTTTGGTTCCTCGACCCTCAGAAGACCTTAAAGCAGATTCTAATAAAGTTCATTGCCAGTTGTCTGGCTCGTTTGTTCTTTAACCAGTGATTGAACACTCAATACACCAATTGATGAATTGGTAAGGACAACTCAGAACCAACCTCCTCTTGAATTGGGAAATTCATGATTGGGTTTCCTCGTTGCCTTGTAATGTTTACAAGGCAACATTAAAATGGTGCCTTGTAAAATGTGTCAGATTTCAACAGGTGACTGACTGTAGAGAAGGTGATCTCAGGGAACAGGCTGAAATGAACAAATGGGAGGGAATTCAAAAAGACAGGACATTTTAGGAAAATATATATGCACTTTGGTTAAGAATAGAACGGCCAAAGTGGATCTATGGGGAAGTCTAATTTCTTTAGTTTCTGTGTAAAAAGCAGTGAGCTGGGAGGAGAGAGATGAAGATCCCACGGCGGTGAAACTCACTATGTAAGGTGGAGGCAGACACAAACCTCCCAGACAGAGGGGTTTCTTTGCTGCTGCTGCCGCTGCCGCTTTACATGTCACTGCTAGTAATGCATCCCTTTGGTGGTCCAGGCCCCTTGGAGTTTGGAGAAAACGTAAAGGACCCAGGAACTGGTCTGAATTTGCCATACGAGAGCTAAAACCCAAAACAATGACACCACCAAATGCTGGCAAGGATGGTGAGTAAAACTCTCATTTATTGCAAAATGGGACGCACCACCTTGGAAGACAGTTTGACAGTTTCTTATAAAACTAACACACTCTTAGGCCCTGGCGGGCATGGCTCAGTGGATTGAGCACAGGCCTGCGGACCAGAGGATCGCGGTTCAATTCCCAGTCAGGGCACATGCCTGGGTTGCAGGTCGGTTCCCTGCAGGCCAACTCCCAGCAGGGGACGCACGAAAGGCAACCATATATTGATGTCTCTCTCCCTCTCTCCTTCCCCTCTAAAGATAAATAAATAAATAAAACTTAAAAAAAAAACCTAACACACTCTTACCAGACAATCCAGCAATTGTAGTCCTTGGCATTGCCCCCAATGAGCTGAAAACTGTCCACACAAAAACCTGCACACAGGTGTTTGGAGCGGCTTCATTCACTATTGCCAAAACTTGAAAGAAGCCCAGATGCCCAGTAAGTGAATGGATAAATACACTGTGGAACATCTAGACAATGGAATAGTATTCAGCACTAGAGGGAGATGAGCTGTCAGGTCATGGAAAGACAGAAAGGAAACTTAAATGCATATCACTGGTGAGTGAAAGAAGCCAACATGAAAAGGCTACATTCTGTATGACCCCAACGATGGCAGCGGTCCCCAGCCTTTTTGGCATCAGGGACGGGTTTTGTGGAAGACAGATTTCCCATGGACTGGAGGCTGGGGAGATGGTTTCGGGATGATTCAAGTGCACCTCCTGCTGAGCAGTCTGGTTCCTAACAGGCCCAGATTGGTACCAGTCCATGGCCTGGAGGTTGGGGCCCCCTGAACTACAGGACATTCTGGAAAATGCAAAAAATATAGAGACAGTAAAAAGATCAGGGAGGGAAGCACAGGTGAAGCATGGAGAGATTTTAGGGCAGTGAAACTGTCCCATACTGTAGATACTGTAACGACTTCTGTCAGAGTCCGTAGTACGTGCACCATCAAGAGCGGAGCCTGAAGTAAACTCCAGACTTTAAGTGACGATGTTCAGCGTCAGTTCGCCCACGCCAGGTGTGGATAGGCGGCTGTGTACATGTGCGGAACAGGGTGTACGGGGACTCCCTGTATCTCCCACCCAATTTTGCTGTGACCCTCACACTGCTCTAGAAACAAAGCCATCTATATAATTATCATTATTAAATATATATTGAATACCATTATTAAAACTCAACAGTTACTGCCGCAGTTGTTTAGAACTTAAACCAAGGAAAGTTTCCTTAGGAAGGAGGATCTGGTCAGACATAGTTTAGAACTGCCAGCACAGGGTGATAATAAAAAGCAGACTTTCAGCTGGTTTGGTTTTTATTCTTAAACTTGCTACAGTATCTCCTGCCCTGAGGCTGACCACACCACCCAACCATTCCCCTACTTGCCAATAAAGTGAACGAGGAAACAAGTCACCTTTCGTCAAGTGTTAAAAAAAGAAAAGGGAAAAAAATGTTAATAGATGATTGTACGGTTTGAACAACCATGATGACAAATCAGCTTCCAGGGTGGGACAGGGGCCTGATTTCCTGATTGAAAGGATGTGCCAATTCCCTTGGTGTAAATACCCCCACATAGCTCACTTCAAGCTACAGTGTGAAGTCACCGAGTGTGGCGTTGGGAAGAGATGGTGACAACGGGCTGTTTGGCGGGCACGGCGCACCACCACCCAGGATGCTGACGCAGTCATCAGGGCACAGGCTACTCCCGAAGGGCCCCGCAGCTGCTGCGGGAGCATGTCCTCTTGGCTCTTCGGCCTGAAGGAACCCTCCAGCGCCTACAGACACCCGTGTGGGCTGCACTCACGCACATCCTGGGTCAGCGTCCGCCATTCTCACCGCCCACACACCCCAGGCGAGGCAACCACAGTAAGTTCCAAGTCTGGAGGGGATGTGGGGAATCGAGCCTCAGGAAACCAGTGAGTGAATGGAAAAACTGATCTCAGAAAACTCCTGTGACGCAGTCAGGACAGGGATCTGAGGGAGGCACGCACGTCAGTGAGCATGCGCAAGCTCTCCTTTGAGTGTGTGATCTTGCGCAGAAGGGCGGGTTAAAAACAACCGGCCACATGGGGCAGTCTTAGAGGGGAAATTGTCTTAGAGTCAGATGTCCCTTCCTCCATTTCGAGCCACTGAAGTCACAGTTCCCACCTGCACAAGGGGAGGTGAAAAGTGAGACCTTTGAACTGGATACAAAACTGGAATTCCAAAAATGGAAAAAAGTGGGGCAAAAATTTGCTGAATCTAACCAGGATTTAGATGATATGTTTGCCATTAGCAAACACTATATACTCAGCAAGAAAGGAGAATTTAGTATCATATAGCTCAGTTGGGAAGATACAATGATTTACAAAAACAATTAGGAGAAACTTTAATAAACTATCTGCATTGTGCCGTGGCTCACTCACCACACCTTCCAATAATGCAACGTCAACTGCATTAATGTTTTCTTTGCTTCATAAAGTCTCGCCAGTAACCAACTACCCAAACCCTCTCCTGCTTGTTACTAGTTAAAGGAGCAGTTAACACATGCCTGACCTGACCAAATAAATGAAAGTTGAGCTAAAGCTAAATGATGAGTAGAGGTTTGTTCTTTCAAAAAGGAGTCTGTGGAGAAGAGATACAGAGAGAAAACTCAATGGGTAGAAAACAGCGTATGCCAGGGCCCTGAGGTAGGAGGAATATGGCATATTTGGAGAAATAGGGTCCGTAGGCAGAGAACGGGAGAAAGGATAATATTGGAGAGGTGGACAGAGAACAGTTAGACTTCTTAAGGCTAACAGGCCATCTTTAAGATTCTGATCTTTAACTGAAGACGAATCTGAGGCCATTGAATGTTTTAAGCAGGGAATAATGTGGCCAGGTCCACATATTTTAATCACTCTGTATTAAATGCCAAAACATGTACTGGAACTGGGAGAAGATGTGGAGAGAGAGATTAAAAGGTCCTTGCAACTGGCCAGGTGAGAGGTGGTTCGGACCAGAGCTGAGGTCGTGAGGGCACAAGGTGGGTGGATCAGAGAGCTCTTCGGTAGCTCTGATCTGTAATGGTTGGTTCTTCACTGGACACGGTGGGCATAAGGGTGACTCCCAGGCCTCAGTCTACAGGGACAGGAGAAACTGAGTGATGGTGGCCATCCGCTGAAGGACGTACACGAGTACATATCCTTGTCTCGCCTCATCGGCACAAGTCCAACTGCTGATCTAAGCAGCTTGAGTGAATTCCGGAAGCCACAGGTTGAACCAGAGGCACAGTAAACGGCTGTGATACACAGAGCGGATTAGCGAACGCTTGGTGAGATCCTCACCACATACCAAATTAGCAGCAGGGTCCGATATTTGACGTGCATAGTAACTCCACTGAAGTTATAAATAAATCTTCGTTTATTGAAATGACTACTGATGGTGCTGATTTCTGATTTCTTCAATCGAGTCACCCAAGGTCATCTATTATTCCCTCTTCCCAGGTTCCACTGAGCTTGCTATCACGCCAAGCCCAACTCATCCTCATCTAGCCCACTCCTAGAGGGAAAGGAGACTGACTTCCCTGTGCCCAGGGATCTGGTGTGATCGTGGGTGAACTGGCTTTCTGACTTCTCTGTGCCCAGGGATCTGGTGTGATCGTGGGTGAACTGGCTTTCTGAAGCAGAGACGATGCCCTGAGAAACACAGTTTTTTCCTTGAATCGTGACCTAAGATAAGGGTCTCCCTCTCTCTTTTTTTTCCTCAAAAAGCAAGCACTGTAGGTGGTATAGCACAGTGTCTCCTCACAATAAACCAGAATGTGCAGATCAAAACAAGCCAACCATGCAATGAAGGAACGCTGGTCAAGCAATGCCATTGAAGTGATCCTATATGGGACCAAGATATTTTGTTCCAGATGCACAGCCAATCTGTGGTCCTGTTTAGTTCAAATAGAAATTTTAGGAGAAGCTGACCTCAATTTTGACCCAAAGCAGTTCTACTTCTGTCCGTGGGAGTGCTGGGTTCTTCCACTGCTCTCAACTACCAGTTCACTCTCACTCCTAGTCCAAATCTCACAAAGAGCCGCCTTGACGGTCTCTGCTGAGGGACATGTTCTGCACCTGGCCACTATCCAGAGCGGCTCTGAATAAGCTGCCTTGAACCAGGTGCCCACGCCACGTGAGGCAGAGCCTAACGCTGCCTCCCAGGGCCAGAGGGCTCTGGGCAGGGCAGGTACAGCAGCAACTGCACTAAGAGGCACTGAACTAACACGCCCTTCACTGGCAAACCCTCAGAAATCCCCGACTTCCTGAAATATATAAGCATGCACCCTCTGCTTTCTGGTAATCAACAAATCTGGTTGATTTTATCTTCCAATAAGGGATGGTTGCGGGAGGAGAGGAGATTGGTGGGATGGGTGAAAAAGGTAAGGGGGTAAAAGGTAAGGATGGGTGAAAAGATGAGGTACAACGTATAGTCACTAATGTAATATCTACGTATGGAATCAGATGGGTACTAGATTTATTGGGTTGATCATTTTGTAAGTTATACAAATGTCTAATGACTATGTTGTACACCTGAAACCAATATAATATTGTATGCCAACTATAATTGAATTTTTTTAATTATTGAAAAGGTAATATTGTGCTAAGTGAGCACAGTAACAGATAATTACTAGAATTAGTGGATGATCACATTGTAAGGTATAAAAACATTGAATTGCTACACTGTGTACCTGAAACCAATGTGACTAATATAATATCGTATACCAACCATTAAATTTTAAAATATCACAAAAAATAAAAGTAAAAAGACTTTAAACAAAAATAAATAAATTCCAACCTCACCTCCTCCATATGTCTTCCAAAATCGCCTGCAAAAAGGATGTGCTTCATATCTGCCCAGGTCATTGTAAGAACATACTAACCGTGCTGTCTGCCTCCGGAAGTCTCTTCTCTCGTCTGACCCAGCCCCACACTATTCCGTGAGCTCCATTTCTATGATAAAATTGGGTGATGCTGTTATTCAATCTCACACCTTTCAAGTACCTCTGTTTCCTACAAGGCCAAAGTTCTGAAGATGTTTAAAAGATAAATCTGAGGTTTCACTTTTCAGTTTTTTCTCAAACCCCAACATATTAGTCCATATTCCCTTTCTAATGAGGCAGCTCCCACCTTAGTGGTATTTCTAAGATTAGGCCAATTACTCTGAATCCATCCTGGAAAAGCCACTCTCCAGCCACATTAAAGAGAGAGATTATTTTAGAGCCGGTGTGTTGGAATCTGTCGGGCAATTCGGCTTCTCAGCACGGTTTCAACACTGTTCTCATTTTGGTAGGAGGGGTAAGTTTGTACATTCCAGAGTTCCTAGGCTATTATGAATAATGGTGCTACGAACATTTGTGTGTGAGTCTTTGCATGGACTCTGCTTTCATTTCCTTGCATCTACAATATGGTGTGTAGTTGTCAGATCATCCGGTAAATCTGTTTAACATTCGAGGAATGTTAAATTCGAGGAACTGCCAGACCGTTTTCCAACATGGCCGCCCTCCCACCAGCAGGGGATGGAGGGTTCCGAGTTCTCCGCACCCACACCAGAACTTAATATTTGTCTTTTTAATTATAGCTACCCTAGTGAGTGTGAAGTGGTCATCAGTTTGATTTTAACTTGCATCTATCTGATTGCTACCATACATATTTTTTTCAGGTGCTTATTGGTCATCTATACCTCTTCTTTGGAGAAATATCAATTCAGATCTTTTGTCCATTTTTTTCTTTGTATGTAGTATATGTTTTATTTTTTTAAATCTCCACCTGAGGATATGTTTATTGATTTTAGAGAGGGAGGAAGGGAGAGGGAGAGAGAGAAACATCAATGTGAGAAAGAAACATCTATGAGTTACTTCCCATATGTGCCCTGACCAGGCATCGAACCCAAAACCTCTTGGTGTGCAGGACGATGCTCCAAGTGCCCGAACCACCCAACCAAGGCATACAATATTTATTTAATTAGTTTTTACTAGCTTATTAGTTTTTATGTTCTCTCATTACAAAGGCAGTGTAGTGGACGAATCTTTCTTTTGGTATTTATATCATCTGAAATAATACAAATAGAACTACATATTTTTTAAAAAATTCTCCTTGAATGCCAAAAAAGGAAAGAAAAGACAAGTTCAACAGCAACAGAATTCCTTTCTCACAGATGGACATTAAAGTGGACCTAGTTTGATTTTCTTTTCTAAAGTTTTCAAAGACAGAAGCAGCTTAAACTCTAATCAAAATAAACTTTTTTAAAGATGTTATTTATTTATTTTTAGAGCTGGGGGAAGGAAAGGAGAAAGAGAAGGAGAGAAACATCAATGTGTGAGAGATACATTGATCAGTCGCCTCTCGCACGCCCCCAACTGGGAACCCAGCCAGCAACCTAGGCCTGTGCCGTGACTGGGATTCCAACTGGCGATCCTTTGGTTCGCAGGCCGGCACTCAATCCACTGAGCCACACCAGCCAGGGCTAATTGAAATAAATTCTTTTTTTTTTTTTTTTTTTTTTTTTTTTTTTTTTAAAAGTTTTTATTTATTTNTTTTTTTTTTTTTTTTTTTTAAAAGATTTTATTTATTTATCTTTAGAGGGGAAGGAAAGAGGGAGAGAAACATCAATGTATGGTTGTCTTTTGTGCATCCCCTGCTGGTAGTTAGCCTGCAAGGAACCGGCCTGCAACCCAAGCATTTGCCCTGACTGGGAATTGAACCGTGATCATCTGGCTCACAGGCCCACGCTCAATCCACTGAGCTATGCCAGCCAGGTTAATTGAAATAAATTCTTAAAACACTGTTTACTGCACTGCTGGTCTCCAGAACAAATTTCTGTTTCCTGTTGTTTTGATGTACGCTCGCCTTTGTTTCTCCTCTTGCTCTTTTTACTGGTCCAGCTGCACCATTTTTATCTCATTCATCATCACTTCCACATTTAGTTTTCTTGCCCTGAAACTGTACTTCTCCTCAGCTAACCCAGACTGGACAGCTTCGTATTCCTTCTTCTTCCTTTAAATCTGCGACCTATTGATTCCCATTTGTTTAGGGATTCTTGCTGATCACCTATGATTTTTTTCCAATGCTTCTTGTTCCACATTTCTCTCTAGTACTTCCCACATCACTTTATCCCTTAACTGTAAGTTAATGTTTGGGGGGTTGCGTGTGTGTGTGTATTTGCATTTTCAGCTTTTTATCTGATGCTTCCTCAGCTTGTTTTTTAAATAGAATTATTTCCTCTTTTGCTGCTCTGACAAAATCTATCCATTTTATTTCACCATGATTTGAGAAAAGAGTGTGCAAATCTTTTCTACAGGTCAGATCATCTAAGTTCCCTCCAAATTTCAGCAAACATCCCATCTTTTCTAGATTTCATTTCAGCATTTTTGGCTAACTTTTGTTTTTCTTCTTGCTCTTGTTTAGCTCATGAATTAGCTTTCACTTTATTTTACTTTTTTTTTTTGGCCCCAAAGTAATCTTTGAAAAGCAAGGTCCCTCTGGTCACAGTGGGGAGCAGGGCAGTGAGTCAAAACACTTCTTAGCTGATTTAATGCTATTAAAAACATCAAATTCTGATTCCTCAAATGCTCTGTGCAATGCTCTTTTCATTTAAATATTCAGTATTTGACCTTTATCTTCTAACCATTCGTTTACGTCAACAAGAGTTGCACCTGTTGGAAAACATTTAATATAAAAAGATCTGTTGCCCTGACCAGTGTGGCTCAGTTGGCTGGGTGTGCAGGAGCCCACACGCAGGTTGTAGGTTCAGTCCCCAGAAGGGGCGCATACGAGGGGCAGCTGCTCGGTATTTCTCTCCCTCTCTGTCTCCCTCCCTTCTTCACTCTCTAAAAATAAGTAAGTAAAATGGGTTTTTTTACATCATTTTAACACGCATCAGTCCCCTGAGGGAGGAGTTTGCTTGGAGATCTGATTTTAGTTTTAGCTTCACTTATTTCCCTAATTTCTGCCTTTGATTTGTTCACTGTTTCTACTACTCCATTCAAGTCTATCAGAGTTTACCCTGTCGAATTTCAGCATTATCTCCAAAGGTTCCCAGCCTTCATCCAGTCTGATCCGCTCCTTCAGGATTCTGTCCTGAGGCTCATTGCAGTCACCAAAACAAACTCAATTTGATGACAGCTTTTGGCCTCCAAAGCAGCCATTTTTTTATCATCACTCTTTCACCTATTCTGGCCCCGGTCCTCAGATCCATGTCACAGGACCACTAGTAGCAACAGCGACATCTGTCTCCTGTTGCTGCGAACTGGCCTAGTACATCTAGAGAAGATGGGAGCCACCTTTTATTCATTTTTCAATTGGGTTGTCTTTTTGTTATTGACTTGCAGTAGTTCTTTCCCTATTCTAGGCACAAGTCCTTATCAGATGAAGGATTTGCAAAAATTTTCTTCCATTCTGTGGGTTATCTTTTCACTTCCTTCATGGTGTCCTTTGAAGTACAAAATTTTTAAATCTTGCTAATGTCCAGTTATTCACTGTTTTCTTTGAACTTTTGGTTCACAGGCCCATGCTCAATCCACTGAGCTACACCAGCCAGGGCTGTTTTCTCTGAACTTTTAAACACAAAAACAGACTGTGCAAATTCAGGGCGGTGGATGGATACGTGTTTGTATAAACCAGCGGTCGTGTTAGCTTGAAATAAGTCTTTCCCCAGCATGATAATGTTTCCCACGTCGCCGTGCTTTTCTTCATCTTCTCTTCTTTAAAAATAGTTTATTTCTTATTTTTTCAATTACCATTTACCCCCCTTATACCCTCGTCCACCTCCACTCACCCCCCCCACCCCCACCATGTCACTGTTCTTAACTAAAGAGTATAGTTACACTGCTGAGTTCTTAACTCACTACTTCAAACTGATTAACTATATTTTACTTTGTCTATGCAATACAACTTATTTTATTTTATCTGTAGAAGTTACAGATAATTGCCTTCCAAGTCTACCCAGGCTGAAACGTACCAAAGAAGGCTAAAAGATTACTACCCTATCATTTGCATGCTTCCATTTTGATATAAGAAGGGACTTCAGAGGGGCCTACGTCTTATGTGGCCTGATTCTCAGACTCAGGAAATATTATTTAATGGTATCCAGGCCTTTGATATTTGTCTGACGGGTACTATGTGAATAGGGTTATTTAATTATAATATCTGAATTATTGTTTCTTATCATTATTTTCTACTAATAGTATCCATTGGTTATTTTTTTTAAGTTTGAAAAGTATCACGCTGGTAATGAGTATTTATGTATTCCCAAGAGCCACTGAGGAATTGAGGCTCCATCAGAATATATCTGTGAACAGAAACATATCTTCGTACAGTTGCTTTGATCATGGCCTGCCTTAAATATCTGGTTACCTCTAAAACCAATGATTGAAGTGGATCTTAACTGTTGTCACTGTTACTACCCTGGTCTTTACCAATTAAATACTAACTTGTACCTCTGTGATGAGAAACTGCCCAGGGCATGATGAGTCGTGTCTTAGACATGAGGGCACGGGAGACCTAAGCTCACTAGCGCTCACTTCAGAAAAGGACGACCTGCCATAAGAAATGTTAACAACTACATGAGGCCTTCGGGAGTAGAACCAACGGAACCAAGAACTGGAATTGGATCTCTCTCTCCCTCGCTCTGTCTCTCTCTCTCTCTTCCTCCCTCCTTTCCTTATTCAGCAGCATACCAGGACCCGACTTGGACATCCGCAGAAGTAGGTTCAGCCTGTACACGTACATCTGTTACTCACCCTGGTCCAACCACTTGCAGCCACAATAGCAGGGTTAGCTGGCCCGCCGCTGTCTTTCCAGAGCCCCTAAGGACAGGCTCCCTGAGAAGAGCTATGAGCAAACTTTAAGAAAGGATGAGTATGAGTAGGAAATGATTAATGTCCCTGGCAGTCTTCATGAGCATTGTCCAAGACCCCCCAAGAGGTGGGTGGCCCCCATGGCTGCTGCGCAGTAGGCAACGACCTGGAACATTCTGGCAATTTTGAAATGTTCTATGATTAAGATTTTAGAAAATGTTCTAAGACAGAAACAAGAAACACAAGGTACAAATAATACTGCCTGTACTAAAAAGGTACATAATAAAAATATAGGCTTTAGGTTTAATTTTGTATGTGAAAATAAGGTAGACCATGAACATGCATCTAACACTACCAACCCCATCCACTTCTTCTATGAGTGTGGAGGGAGGTAAGAAGGATAATGGGGGGAAGTCAAAGCAAAGATGAGATCCACCCAAAGTAGAATTCAAGGCTTAATTGTGTTTAGTTCATCATACCCCTCTCTCCCAACGCGGGAGACACTTTGCTGGTTGATCTGATACTAATGAAGCCAAAATGGATTATTGCATGTAATTTGTCAGTGGACACCTATAGAACAGAGGACACATGTAGATTAAAGACAATGGGCGAGACCCAGCTTCATGTCACAGTGACTAAATGGACCCTCCCTGAAAATGCCCCTGGTGATCTACAGTGATGGAAGATGGAAAAGGCAGGAGCCTGCGAAGTGTTGCAATGAGAAAGGGGCTTTCTATGTGAGCCTTAAAAAAAAAACCTCTCTAATAATGAAGGTGACATTAGCTTGCCTGGTGCTGAAATCATCAACAAAAAATACTGCAAATTCTGCAGTCTAGGCCAGTCCTGGTTTCCTACACACTTCAGGATTTTCAAAGGCCTCAACCACTAATAGGCAGGTGCTTCGAGGCTCTGAAAACATTGCCATATCCATCTAAACATTTGTCTTCCCATCCTCCCAATAAAACAGGATGGCAAACTGCACGTGGAGGCATAGGTTCTTTGATTCCTTTATCCCAGAGGAGGTGCCGGCTCCACAAAAGTCACCTGTGACTTAGACATGGACCAGGCAACATCCGTGGACAGCACCGCACAGCGTTCTGTTCTGTCCACCTGGAGAGCATTTTCTACCATCATGACTTACTGAGGACGTGTTTAGCTCGTGCAGAGCTTCTTCAATGTGTCCTCCTTATTTATAAGGCTCTAAATTTCACACTATTTTAAACTCCCCTTTTAATTTCAGCTTCTTGGGGGTATAATTAACATACAAATTGTAAGATATTTAAAGTGCACTTGTGGTGATTTGATATACGTATACATTGTGAAAATGCTCCTCCATCTGGTTAATTAACACAACCATCACCTCACATACATATTTATCTTTCTTTCTCTTTTATTTTTTGCAGTGGGGGGGGTGCATTGAAGTTCTCCTTTCCTAGCAAATTTCAACTGCATAATATAATGCTATCTATCAGCTATAATGACCGTGTTTTACATTAGATCCTCAGATTTTCCTTATTTTATAGCAGAAAGTTTACAAACTCACACTAGTGAAATAAACAGAATATACGATGTTTTCAAAGATCCTAAATACATTTCTAAATATTGTGACAACTGGATATGCAAATCACTACTAAAAAAAAAAAAGAAATGGAGTGTGTCCATTAAATGAGCTTCAAAGGATGCGATGGCGTTAGCATTAGCTGTCGTTACCGCCCATTAGATCTGTCCCAATAAATGTCATGGAAATGTGCAAATATCTTCCCTTCCTCTAAAGAATGCTTTGCTGCTAGAAAACCCTCTGTACTCAACCTTAACGCACAAAGTTGGGACATTCAGATCGCCTCAGACATGAGAAACTTCAGCAAAAAGAGGCTGTAATGCCCAAAATGCTAGGAAAGTAGGGGAGCTACCTTCTGCCTCCACCAACATGTTCCTCTGACTTCTGTACCGCCCACCTCACTGGTGTAGCGACCGGGACATGGTAACTCTTCATTTCTATGTGAAGTGTTCAAAAAAGGGAGTGAATACATTAATAAATCAATTCCTGGGAAAACACAGGACTCTATTACGTGGAGAATCCAGTTCACAGAGAGAAGCAGATGCCGTATTTCACTGTGTATAATATACACCCCCATTTGGGGCCCAAATTCTCAAAAAAACTATTTCATTTTAATTGTTTAATTCAATTTTTTATTGATTTATGTTTAGATGCTTTTTGTATTATAAAGGAACTTTAGCATTTATTTTTGCACATAGTATGGTCTAATACATTTTATGTAACACATAATTATAAAACACAAGAACACATACAAGGTATTTCAGGTACTACCCATGTATAATGCGCATCCTTATTTTTCCTTCAAAATTTGGACAAAAAGCGTGTGTTAGACATAGCAGAATACGGTAATCCCCTGCCCCAGCATGTCTATTAGGTGGCAGTTTTGATTTAGGAAGAATGGAGGCCAGGGAGTGAGCACTTATTTAAAATTGGATGGTGACGAGTGTGACGGTGGGTAAAATCGCGTAGTCCAGGTTCTGATCAGACTGCACTGGAGACGGCTGGCGTGGCTTTTCAACTGTCTCGTATTTTTGGTTTTCGCTTTCATTAACGCAACATAATTTCCCATTTAGACACGGTATTTCATATATTTCTCCCATCGGACATTTCTTCCTACAGTAGCCTACTATGTTACTAAAGCATTTCTTGGGTCGTGCGGCATCTGTACACAGAAAACAACATTGAACCCAGGTTAGTTCCTGCGGCAGAGGGGGAGAGGCGCGTGATTCCCCACCAGCTGGGGCCTCCTGTGGTCCCAAAGTCAACCTTATGCCGAGACGAGAAAACTCAGGGCCTCCTCCTTGAAAAATCATCTTGAACTTGGGACATCCAAAACTCCAGCTCCTGGCCAATACTCAATTGGCTCTGAGAACATTAGAACTTATATGACAAAACAGAAGAGAGAGCCCAACTCACAGTTACTGGCTGAAGCTAGTCCCACCCCTAGGACCCTGGCAAATCAGACCCCGCCTTCCACGCTGCAAAGTCGGCACTCCCTCCGTCCTGCCCCAACTCCAGCGTCCAGAGAGTGCCAACTTGTCACCATGGCATAATTCAGAGCCAAATTAACTTTTAAAGAGTATCAAAGACAGGCCTTCTTAGGTTAACAGTAAAACTGGGTATCACGCTGACATGGGCAGCAGAAATCTCCCTCTGCGGAGAGCACATGGGTCTCAGGAATAAAGGTCATTACGAACCCCTTCCCTTATTCAGCTGCCATGATGCTCCATAACTTGCCTGCGCACGCGCACTCTTGCTCCCTCTCTCTCTCTGTCTCTCCATCCTCCTTTTGATCTCGGATAAATGTGATTCCCAGGAATCAAACTCAATTCCGTGTATACCTGTCTCCCTGGAGACCCAAATCGTCACCTATTCAGAGTATTGCATTGAGGTCCTAAATCTCCCATCTCCAGTTCTTTACTTGCCCTGGTACACAAATCTGTTGGACGAGCCCACGGAATAAAGATGGAGAACAAAGACACAGTTCACCCTATCCTAAATTCCAGAACCAGGGAGCATCTGTGAAGGGTAGAAGGGTATTTTAGAGTCACAAAAAGACTATATATGCCTTCCTACACAGCAAGGGAGAACTTAGCTTTTCACATGTGTAAGGTCGTGAAATATAATTATTATGAAATTGAGTTGTTATCCTCACTTAACAGATGAGAAAAGTGAGGTTCAGAGTGAGCATTAGCTCAATTCAGACAGTAGTCAGGAGTGAAGACATATTTTAACCTCATATCTACATGACTCCAAAGCCTGAGCTGGTCTTATGACTGTTGTAGTATAGGCCCAACATGAACTTGAATGGAAAATGAGATGGCCAGGTTCCTGGGTGAAAGCTTTGCTTACTCTACCGAGATGACTCTCAATGACGGGCTCGTTCCTCCCTCCGGAGAGGACTCGGAGAGTACGGCCCCGATCCTTTGACACCTCTCTAGATGTTCTCTTCCAAGACACAGATTCAAGCCAGGCAACCAAGACAGTGGGTACTTTTGAAGATATTGGCAAACACCAGACACCTTGAAGGCCCTGACCCCACTCCTACGGGCAGTAACATCTCCTAGGATTTCATGGTGCATTTGGACAAGTTACCTGCGGGCACCTCAAACAGCAGAACAACAAGAACCAGAAACAGCTGCATGTTCACAGACTTCCCGAGAGCAACGGGCAGCAGGACCTTTTTGTCCGGTGAGCTGTGTCCCCCAGAGTCTTTCAAGACGAGCCAGAGTGTCGGGTGCGACGGGCTTTCTCAGCTCTCATTTTAACCACATGGGTGAGCAAGAAACCCAGGTCCGCCCCCACTTACATTCCCAAATATGGAGTCCACAGTCACAGAACGTTCCAGTAAACACACCTCCCTCACCTTCCTCAGGATGTGAGCTCCCAGAGGGTGGGAACAATGATTCCTCCACAGGGGCCATCGGCTCATTTGGGTCAAAGTGGCTGATTATACGTCTGGTTCATGTGGGACATTCCTAGTTCATTCCTATTGTTCCAACGTCCCGTCCAGCTGGCGCCACCACTGACTCACAAAAGTAACCCAGTTTGGAGGATTAATAAAATCATTAACTAACCACATTTGGATGTGCATAAGCAGGTCGATGGAGTTGGGTCAGGGAATCTCTCACAGATGAGGAGGTGATTGAACTTGGTTCTGAAGGAAAATTAGGAGCCCAACAGGGCCAATTAGGTAGATGGGGTGGGTGAACGTAACATAATTTGTGAAGAGGGATTTAAATGTGCCAAGAAACAGATTATGAAAGTAACAGATTGGGGAGGGGCACACACACCGATTCGGCTGATACGTAAGTGATTCCACACAGCGCCCTGGAAGAGGTGGGCAGGGACCAGCCCACGAGCTGAAGTCTGTGCTAAAGAGACGTGACCTTTGGAAAGGCTCCACCTGTAGAACTGAGTTGTACCGAGTGGGGAACACTTTATGGGGAACTCTGAAATAACAGTAACTTCTCTAGCCACACCTAAAAGCAACCTCACTCCTAGATGACTTTCTGGAAGTTTCATACATTACTAGTCACTATTGGATGTACTTATGCTCAATACAAAACTCATGCCGCATCCTTTGTTTACATCTGGTAATTATGAAATGAGTGATTGCAAAATAATAAGCAAATTGTTGCTAAGTAAAATACCCCAAGACAGTAATAATTAAAACATATCCTAATGAATGCTTCATTCTGCAATTTCTGGGCACCAGAACCTTGAATTTATAGTAATTAGGGCCCATCCAAATATCTTACTGCGATAGGACCTGGAAGAAAATGGAATCTGTGAAGACCGTGTAATGCTTGCTGATGACGAAACCAACCCCACAACCCAGAGCTGGGTTAGGGTTAGGAATGCGTCCTGTGCAAACTCGCTGTGTCCCCCGGCAACCAGAATGAATTCAGTTTGTCAGTGCTGCTACTACGTCAAGAGGAAGAATGAGAATTGACCAGGGCCCCACCAGACATGCACCAGCCCCTCCAGTGACTCACCTGGTCTCCACTCAGGTCTCAGCCCTGTAACCCCTTCACGTAGGCCTACGAGGGGACAAATGCCTTCTATATATTTTTTAGTTATATTACTAACTCAAAGCTTCACAAAAGCACTATGAAGTAGAAGTTACCGCTCTTTTTCAAACTGTACAACCACAATTTCGGAAGTGGCAATGTGCCCGATGCAAAGAGTGAGCTAGGACCAGCACAGGTCCGTATGGACCTAAGGGTAAAGGCCCTGGCCATGGTGCTAACCAGCCTCACCAACTGCCTTCTTTGGGTCAGTCTTTGGGAGACTGCAGACAAAGTATTCAAACACATGGCACTGCTTTGTTCACAAAATGTCCTAGTCATGCCCTTGGCCGGACACCTTTGTCCCATCCGCCTGCTTGGAGCCTACCCACCACTCAGAGAGCAGTCGGTGTTGAGAGAATTCCTATTTCTACTTTCTACAGATGACCCTGGTACATCCTGAGAGTAGTGTTGCCTGCCTGCGGCAACAGACTCCTACGTTTGACTGCTTCTCTGTGTATCTGTGGCGCTCAGACAGCCTTCGTGCGGTCCTGAGTGGTACAGACAAGCACACGCTGTTCTCATTGTCAGAGCTCTCTGTGACGGATCAATAGATTTCCCCTTGAGTAGTAGGCCAGGACGGATAATGAAATGTTGCTTTTTGGTCAGTTAAAAAAAGAAACCACCCACAAACATTTGTTACTGCACCTCCCACTGGGGTCCATAGTGTTACAAACTGCTTTTAATAGCTCACTTATAAATGAACTTCAAATGGCCATTTCTTAGGAATATTCTCTGAATTCTACTTAAGATGGTACCCTTCCAAATTGCTGGGCAGGTTGAACCCAGGCAAGAGATGGGACTACTAATTCCCTCTTACACAGAAAGACTGGGGGAGCTGAGGCAAGATTCGTTTGCTGTTCTTTGTTTAGGGAATGAGAGAAAGTTGAATTAACATGTCATGCTAGAAAAAAAATCAGATACACAGATAAACAAAAAGGAGAAAACAGAAACCACTCATAATCTCACTGCTCCCTGTTAACACTCGGGTGTTTAGCCTTCTAAATATTCTGTTCCCAAAGTAATTTCTTTTGGCAATTGGGCAAGAGGTAACATAAAGTAAAATGATCTTGCCTGCTTTTCAGACACTCAGTTTAAAATAAAGTCTGTTAGTCAACAAACACTGCCTGAACACACACACACCACACACACATACACACGCACACAGAGTCCACACTCATCCCTCAAATTCGAGACCTGTTGGCAAAGCAGGCAAAGGAGTCCGTATCAGCTGCCTCTGTTATCAGCCTTTATGCCTGAGTATATGTATCACCAGATACATATCAACAGATTCACTTTCAGGAAAACAAACCATGTAAAAGAGAAGAATTTAAATGAACAATAAAGATAATAAGCTATAAAGCTTATAATAAGCAATAAAGATAATAACGGAAATAAGCTAGTACTGATGAGAGAAGGCTTAAATTTTGTAAAGTGACAGATTTGACTGCATAAAATGTACATCCTCATAACAAAATTCATGCATGAGAAGGTGAGAGCTAGTGTATGATTAAAAGATATTAGAGTAGAATAAAATTTATAAATGCATTACATAACCATGGATATAAAGAATGTTCACGAATCACTAAGAAAACAAAAGATGACCTTGTAGAACACAGGCAAAGGGTACGATAGTAACAAAACATAAAGCACCTCTTTCAGAAGTTGGATGTAAATTCAGAAATACAATGTTTCTTTTGAGAGAATCTGCTTTCAATCCAGTTAGGGCTGCAATTGGCTATACATTACTGTTCCTTTTCATTACACTGCATTTCCAGGACCCGAGTACACTAGAAATATTGCCTTATATCTTAGGAAATACACATTCAGACCTCTATCTTTGGGTTTAGACAATAAGTTTTTAAAATTATTTATTTATTTATCTATTTTTAGAAAGTGGGGAGGGAGATAGAGAGGGAGAGAAACATCAATGTGTGGCTGCCTCTTGCACACCCTCAAATGGGGACCTGGCCGGCAACCCAGGCATGTGCCCTGACTGGGAATTGAACCAATGGCTATTTGGTTTGGCCGGCACCCAATCCACTGAGCCACAGCAGCCAGGGCTAGACAATAATTTTTAAAACACCCCACAAAGACATAAAGATGCACAGGGTGGGAGTTAATATTGGCTCGCACACTGTATTTGCTCACACAGTAAAAGGCTAAGTGAATCAGCTGTGAGTAGGCCATGTGGCGGTTGGCTCCCTTCTTTCCGGAGCCGCCAAAAGGTTCCAGGATTTGAAACGAACAATGCTCTCATTGTGTCTCCCTGCCGCAGTGTTTCCGATCCTTTTTTAAACACAAAATGAGGCCAAAGTTTTATTTCTTTTCATTGTGTTTCATAGGTAAGTAACACCACGAGAGATGGGTCTAGATACAAGGGAGCACCTGTGGCCTCCATACGCACCAAAATGAGCATTTTCTCCAGAGGCCAGTAGCACCCAACGTGAAAGAGGAAGATCCTCTGTCGGTAATGGAAAATAAAGGGTGATTCATACTTAGTGAACCTGGTTTCGGCAGACTGGACTTAGACGTGGTCAGAACAGGTCTCCAGAAATAATTAAGGATTTGAAAACTTAAAGTGGTATTTTTTTAAAGTTAAACTCAAAGAGTCTTGGGTGACTCAGATTGATTCTGCCTAAGAGAAAAATCGCGTGCAGGCCCCCGTGGGCAGGTGTGCTCGGAGCTGGGTGGGCTACACGTCCTTGGACGTCAGACCCTAGTTGAAGATAAGCATGACGAGACCCCACTGCCAACACACACGTGACGTGCCAGATGCCTTCGTGTTTCAGCCTCTACGAGTCTGAGCCCAAGTCCCTCTCGGCTAAATACTCCCCTCCTTCTCCCTCAACAGTAAAAGTTCACGACAGCAGCGACACATGTGCTACCTGTACAGTGTTGGTCCAGCTCCAAAGGCAGAAAAACAAAGTGTGTCAATAATATTTATGGTGGGCAGAATGACGGGCCCCTAAAGGTGTCCAAGTTCAGATGCCCAGAGCCTGATACTACCATTCAGTAAGTCACATTACAACAGCATGGGAGAGTCAAGGCTGTAGATGGGATTAAGGTTGCTAATTAGCTGACTTTATAGAGATTAGCTGATATAATGAGATTATTTTGGATTATCTGGGAGGGCCCAAGGCTCCTTTTAACACTGGAAGGGGGGATGGGAGGGTCAGTGTCAGAGAAAGATTTGACACTACTACTGGGCCAGCTGTCCCCATGGAGGAAAGGACCATGAACCAAAGAACCCTCTAGAAGCTGGAAAAGACAGGGAAGAATTTCCCCTAGCACCTCCAAGAGAGCGCAGCCAGGGCGCACCTTGCTTTTAGCCCAGCAAGACCCTGATTTATGACCTTCAGAACCGTAAGACGGTAAATTTGTGTTGTTTTAAACCACTAAATTTGGTGTGATTTATAACGGCAGCCTCAGGAGACTGTTTCCATATTCATCCCCTTGTCAACAGGTCAGCAGGCTTCACAGTCACCTCAGAACGATCCTAGGGCGGAGCCACGAGATCTCGAGGAAGACTTCGCTGCCCCAAAGGACAAACTGTGGCAGCCAGCTCCCGAACCTGAACTGACACTTCATTCACACAGGACAGTTGGCATCTTCCAGGCCAGGAAGGAAACACTGTGAAAACTCCGCTGCAGGAAGTCTTCTCCGAGAGTTTCTCAGTGTTTTAACATCTAAACCAGAGATACATTTTGGCCTTTGGTAGGATATCCCGGAAAGATCAGAGGTATCTCCAGGGCACCAGACAGCCAGTCACCAAGGAGGAAAACCTGGGTTCCCAGAGGGCCCCCACATACACCTTCAGATGTTCAGAAAAAAAGAAGAAGAAAATTTTTTCTATCAAAATAATTTTGGTGTAAAAATGTTATTTTGAAAGCATGTCTATGTACACTATTGAGAGAAAACTGCGTATGTAGCTAAAGGCTCAACAAAATATGACTACACACCTCACGCAGAGTTACTTCTGATTGCTTTAGATCTAAAACGGCAGTGACAGATAATGGTAAGATTGTTGGAGCAATAAAATCGATATATCCCTGAAAGTAGAGAGATAAACTTCCACGTTTGCCCAAATTACGGTCTTAATTCATTCTCTTCTTTTTACCAAGAGACAACAGTAGATATCAGGAATATCTGGACCAGTTGAATATTCTGTCCCAAATTCCTGCAGCCCTCGTAGAACCCATTACAGTCATGCTTATTTCCCCTTTTCTTCAACCCTAACCCCCTTGGATGGCTAGTCCCAGTTTTCGGAGTCTTCCATTGGGGATAATTCATGTATCCAGGATTTCAAGTGCCACCTAGTGGCCAAGGCCACTAACTAGCTATGAAAACATTCCATTCCCCCCCTACCCCACTGGAATTTTACTTGAACAACAATAAGAAAACACACACACACACACACACACACACACACATTCCAAAACTTCAAGTTAGTGCCCCAGAAATGATTAACATCACGTTTCTGTAATTGTTCTACATGGTCCAGGGACATCTAGAAATTTCAAAATAATAGCAAAGAAGTCCTCTAATATCAAGGAAACCTTTAAAGATCCAAAAGGACTGAGGCTATTACAGATTTGTAATACAGGCTATTACAGGCTATTACCCTGTGTAGGTAACTCTTAATAAATTTGTATATACAATATTATATTCTGAAAGTAAAAATTACTTCAATGGAGAGGCAAGTTGTACCAAGAACACCCTTAACACACCTGTGCCAAACAAACGTTATGTTAAGAGAAAGTTCTTCGTCGACTGGTCCTAGTGTCAATCTTACTTTGAACAAACAGTTGTAAAAAACAAAAACAAAACCCCTTTTGGGGGTCATTGCTATTTGAAAATAGACTTAGTAGTAAATGCTATTAAAGAAATGATAATGAATGCAATTCTGATAAGTGTGATTATATTATGTTGAAAAGTACTCTTACTTTTCAAAAATGTTTACTGGGATATGTAGGAATGAAGTATCATGATTTTTGTAATTTACCTTAAAATATTTCAGAAAAAAAATGGGGAAAGTTCCAAAAAGTGGAGAGAAAACAATAAAGACAATATTCCAAATAGCTGGACCCTTTTGAAATATTGGGCCACCATTAATTAAGAACATTATTCTTTTACTGAAATCATACCTATCATAACCCTGGAAGTTTTGCAAATAATAGGATATTTACGGGACACCATGTACGTACATGTTACATCAGACCTTGTATGTCTGCATATCAGACATCTTACTTGAAGGTAAGAAATACACATGCAAAAAAACCTAAGTGGCCTAAAATTCACAACAACAACAACAAAAAATACTCTAAAAGGGCTGGTTAGAGGAAAATTAATAAATGGAAACAGAATAAAGGAGGAAGCTGATCCGATGGCACACAGAATAATGTAAATTTTTCAAACCCAGACTTCGAAGATGCCGCTCAGAAAAATCGAATACACGGCATTCCGTTTGTGTCACTGCGGGTAATGGTGATGGTCTGTCTTTTTTTTTTTTTAAAGAGCTTTGTTACAGCACAACTGACAGAATTAACTGCACTGCTCTGAAATACACAGAGTTGTAAGTGTGACACACATACACATCTGTGAGACCATGGCCACAATTAAGGTCATGGACATCTCCATCGTCCTGAAAAACTCTTGCCTGCTGCTTTGCAATTCCTCTCTCCTGACACTCCCATCCACTCACTGGACAGAATTTTACATAAATAAAGTTGTACAATTTATACTTCTTTTTAGTATGGCCTCTTGAACTCAATATGATTATTTTGATTCATCTTTTTTTTAACATCTTGTTTTTCAATTACAGCTGACATACAAAATTATATTAGTTTCAGGTATACACCCCAGTGATTAGACATCCTGTAATGATCCCCCCCAAAAATCTCTTACCTATCTGACACCATACGTAGTTATTACAACACTGTTGACTATATTCCCTCTGCTGTACTTTAAATCCCTGTGACTATTCTGTGACAACCAATACAACCTACAGCTGAGTCCCCTCACCTTTTCCACCCATGCCCCCAACTGCCCTCCCATCGGACAACCGTCCAAATGTTCCCTGCAACTGAGAATCTGTTTCTGTTCTGCTGTGCTGAATCCATGTTGTGTATCAATAATGCATCCGCTTTTATTACTAAGTAGTAAATTTCTCCATTCATCTACGGTGGACATGAGAGAGAAAGACGGGGAGGTGGAGGAGAAGGAGAAGAGCTCTGATGAGGCCAGAGCTGCTACACAAGAAACAGAGTTTGCAGCGCAAGTCCAGGCAGGAAAATTACTGCTGAAATAACAGGGAAACGCTCACTGGAGAAAAATAACAGAATGCAAAGTATCCACAATTTACACCCATAGTGCACAGAATACAATCCAAAATCTCATAGCAAATGAATAATTTTTAAAATGGAACACATGCTCAAGAGCAAAGAAACTCAGCGGAAACCAACCATGAGAAAACCTGGCATTAGAACCAATAGACAAGGAGTTTGAAGCAATTCTTATAACTAACTAGGCAAAAGAAAAACATGTTATCAATGAATAAAAATCTCAGCCAAGAAATGAGACATCTCAGCAGAAAGAAATGAGAAACAATCAAAAAAGAACCAAACAAAATATTAGAATTAAACATTCAACTTCTAAAATCAAAACATTCCCTAGATGAATCGAACAGCTGCGTAGATACGAGAGAGAAAGAGATGTGAACGTGAAGGGAGATTGATGGAAATTACCCAGTTGAAAAACAGAAAAATATTTTTTAAATAATGAACGAGGTCCTGGAGCTGTTCGATGATACCGAACAGCAAAGCACACATGTAACTGAAAGGTCATCACAAGAGAGAGAAAGAATGAAGCAGAAAAAAATGTCAAGACATAATGGCTCAAATTTTCCTAATTTGATGAAAGGTAAAAATGTGCAGATACAAGATTCTAATCGAGCAGAATAAACACCAAGAAGCCCACACCAAGACACAACAGGGTCAACATGTTGTGATCTAATGATAAAGAGAAAATCTTGAAACCAGCAAGGAAAGAAATAACATATCGCATACAAGGAATAAGGATCTGATTAGGAGCTAAATGCCCTTTAGAAGCCTTGGACAAGAAAAGAGTAGAACAATGTATTTAAAGTGTGGAAAGAAAAGAATAACAGTCAACCCAGAACTCTATCTCTAGTAAAAATATCATTCAAGACTGAAACTGAAATATACCACTAGATAAAAGAAGAGTAAGACCAGCTTTTCCCTCTCCTGGTCACCCCAGATTTCCCACACAGTGCCCACTCTCCACCTCCACTTTCTCCTCTCTGGCTCATCTTTCGTCCCCTCCGCCTGTTTGCAGACCTCTCCTCCCGGCCTCCCTGCCTTCAGTTGAGTGTTCCAGCAACCAGAGGGATTCTTTATTTATTTATTTTTAAAGTTTTACATGTAATCTATTTGGGTTTCTACATGGCAAAGTACTATATAATTTCATGTAAAAATTAAACTAAACTAATCTAGAAGGATACACTTCTAGAAAGTGGAAGCCAAACATGCTGGCCACACCACTTAGGAAAATAAGATCTATAGTAAGAAGAAAATGGATTCACCGTTCAAGAAACAGGGTAAAACACCCCACAAGTCCTCTAGAGGGTGCTCTAGGACATTCATGTGCTCCCGATGTGCTGGTGGATCTCGTATAGCCTTTTGTTTCTGTGAAATGCTTTATGCCATTCTGTTATCTAGTACAAGAGTCTCTGATGATCTGTCCTTACAAGGATGATCATCACGAGCGGTGGCACCGGGACTGGGCTCACATTAGCTACATTGCAGAGGGCGTTTTAAGAATCTCGCTTTGTAACGGCCACCGGCATAGACACCAAAGCCTTCCAACCTGGATCCCCACCTCCCGCTGCAGGGGGACCTTGATCCCGGTCATTTAACAGTTCGGGACACTTGCCTAATGTTTCTCTCATAAACAGCTGGACGAGGTCCAGACTGTTGGTGCAAATATATGGGAACGTAGGGAAATCATTAGTAAAAGCCTCTTCCCAGGAGTGACCAGCACTTCACCTCACATTCCATTGGTAAGAACAAATCACATGACCACACTTCACGCACAGGGAATGGGACACCGGCAACCGCTTCCAAGTGACAATTACATACCAGGCATCCGGGGGGAAAGTTGTTGGTAGTGACCACGAGGGCAGAATCCTGAGAACAGAGCAGGAGCTGAAAGGCGCAGGCAGCCTCAGTTACAGAGGGAACAGGCGCCAAAAGATACGTAAGAGTAAACCGTCTTTGCTGTTTCACAAATAATCACCAAGAAAAAAAGCAACAATTTCCATTGGACATACTGAAGCATTCAACAAGAAAAGACGTTTTTGTACCAAAGTCATTCAAGATTCCAAATGAAAACGTAATTGTGTGCTAGGCAGTAGGGACTCCACGTGTTTGGGGAGCCACAATTAAAGGGCCAGTGCAGGTCTTACATACTAACAGGTTACGTTTCCTTTACATCTGCTACTGCCGTGCAAAAAGATCACTCAAAACAAACAGAACTGTTATTTGTATTCCACTGTTTGTGCTGCTGTTGCATAGTTTTATAAATTCATCCACCGTGTTTCTGACACGTATACACACAGTTTTCTCATCTGGGGAGTTACGGAGCCTATTACTCTGTGGCCACCCCACCACTACCTGTGCGTGTCCTCAGTAACGTGCAGTAAGACGTGTGGCACTGTGTTTGCCGGAGGGATGTGGGGAAATCTCTTCCAGGGCTTTGCTCTCTGGGCCATGGCAGAACTGTGTGAACACGAGTGGTTTTCTGCCACGCTGTGCCTGAGGTGAGGGCCCATTAGTGGGGGAGGTAAGTCACAGGCACGAGGAGTTTGGATCTGTCTGATCAGACAAAGGGGCTATTAGAAGCTCCCTGAGGGGGTCATTGTACTTGCCACACTGGAATGCCTTGATCCCGGAAACCAGCCGAGAGTCACAGAACCTGGACGAAGGAACTGACCTCATGGCTAAGCCTTCCTTCTGAGGTCTGTTATATTTTAGTTCCTTCACCTGTCTTTTCTAGGACAATTTTTTTACTCCTTTTTCCCCCCTGTGGGATAGTAACCCTGCTAGGACTCCAAAAATAGGGACAGGAGGAAATAACAGCGGAAGGCAAGGCGGTGTTAAATGGAGGTCGGCCAGCTCTCTGCGGACACCAACCATGCACCAAGCACTTAATACCACACTTTTAACACTTTGTGTTTGATGTCCTCACTGGCACTTTTTTTGTGTACTTAAAAAAGATCTATTTTATTGGGGTATAATTTATGAACAATAAACTGAATCAATTTAAAGTGTACAATTTGATGTTTGGCAGCTGTATACACACATAAAGCCACCACCATAACCAAAGTACAGGACATTTCCATCATCCCAGGAACTATTCCTCAGGCACCGTTGCAGTCTGTCCTGCCTCTGCCCAAGCCCTCGCACAGCAAATGGTCTGTATTTCCTCCCTAGAGACTAGTTTGCATGTTCTACTTCTATATAAATGGAATCACACAGCTGCACCCCACAGCTGTATGGCTTCTTCCATCGGCAGCATTATTTTGAGATTCATCCACGTTGTTGCATGTATCAGGAGTTCCCTTTTCAGTTGGTGGTGAGTATGCCACTGTTTGGATATGCCACAGTTTTGTTTGCCAGCATTTTTAAGATTAGGTAAGCGAGGTTGAGAAGCACAAAATGACTTTTCCAGGGTCTCATTAATACATCAGCTGCAAAAGCTGAACTCATTCTGCCTGACTCCGCCTTCTCTGACCACGCCCACACACATCCACAGCTCCCTCATTTTGTTGCCAGGAAACAGCTTCTCTCTCTGAGTCTCAAGACCTGTACTCCCTTGACTCAAGTGCATTCAAGGTGCCAGTCAGTCCCTTCCCTCTTCGCTTCGCTTTATCAGCCTAAACTCCATGATTCATCACTTCAGCTACTCTCTTGTCAACGCCTAACAACCCAACACTTTTGTTTTATGCACTCACCTAGGCAAAGGCCAATCCCAGTGCTGGACAATGCCACACAATTGGGCAGAACAGACGCATCTGAGTTTGTTATTTCTGATCTTTTCAGAGCCCCGGGCAGCAGCCATTTAATTCCCTATATGCCTCCTTCAACAGAAAGCTCAATGAGGATAAGAAGGACACGTGGTTCTGCTCATTTTCAAAAACCACTCAGCGTTAAGCTCCATGGGGGCAGGGACAGCCTGTGGTGTGTATTACCATATGGCCAGCCCCTGAGACAGTTTCCAGCCCCTGATTCATGCTCAGTAAATATCTAATGAATGAAATAAATGAGTATGAGCTTAAAATAAAGGGATCAACAGTAGTCCAGGGTCTCAAGAATTTTGCTTTGGAAATTACAACTAAGCAAAGACTTAAGAGATAAGTAGGAGTTAGCTCATGACAGGAGCTGGAAAGGACAAATTAGACAGCATTTCTACGGTCCGTCCTTCATACCTTACACACAGTTGTTCTGAATATTCTCTCTACTCAAAGCTCTTCCATCCTCTCCCACCCCTGCTGTCATTCCTAGGAACTCATTCAGATTCCGTCTCCTCATGGCAACCACAGTGATAGCCCTGAAATGCAATTCTGCCATTGAAGTAAGTAAGATGATGGGACAGGAGGCCCCTGGATCTAGCCCTCCCCACAGAAATACAAGTTTGCAACAATCCACAGACGAGATACCTTTATGAAAATTCCAGGACTTCCAGTCAAGATGGCAGCATAGACAAACAAGGCTCCCCTCTTTGCACATCAAAATGACAACTAAAGTATAGAACAACCAACCCTCAGAACTGTCAGAAAATGAGTTGAATGGAAGTCTGACAACTTTAGAATTAAAGATACCACATTTATTCACAATGGTAGGAGGGGTGGAGACAAGAAATGGGCTGGTCCCTCACCCATGTGTGGTAGATAAAAATTCAGGAGGGATATCTCAGGAGTGAGGAGTCCCAGTCCCAGTCCCACACCAGGTCCCCCAGCCCAGGCTTCCAGTGCCAGGAAGGTAAGTCGCCACAACAACTTCTGGCTGCAAAAACCATCAGGGATTCAGTGGGTGGAAGAAACTTCTGGAGCCCCAAGCAGTTCCTCTAAAAGAACTCACACACAGACTCACCTACTCAGTCTCACTCCCTCTGAGCTCCAGCAATGGGGTAGCAGCTTGAAGGGCACCAGTGGCATGCAGGGGGAGGCTGAGGTATCTGGCATCAAGGAGAACAGAGGCCACTGTCCCTTTTCTAAGCCGCTCCAAAACAAAGCTGGCAAACTGGTGTGTGCCGTATCTGAGACTCTGTCAACCTGGCTAACACTGTTTGACCCACCTTGGAGATTCCCAGAGACTCCACCCCACGCAACTTACAGGCCCACCCAGGCTGCTTTTCCATGCGAATGCCTGGTCTTGGCTCATGCTTCATAAAGTCCTAAATCCTCTCAAACAGGCAATAGCTGGTTTCAGAGAGCCCCAGACTGGGCACCAGCAGCAGCAGGCAGCCTAGATTCACAGCTTGGCTTTACCTGGGAATCTCCAAGCCCAGCACAAGTAGCAGCCATCTCAGATTGCTTTATAGTTCAGGCAGGGTGGCTCCAGGCAAAACAGAGGTGGAGGGTGACCTTGGGCTGCACCACCTGAGAAACCCCAGGGCCAATGCACCCAGTAGACAGCTGCAGACCACATCAGAGCACCACTACCCTAACCCTGCACAGCTGATCCTCCAGAGGGCAGAGGTTGGTGGTCAGTGGTCACAGCCAACCCTTGCAGGGGACTGGCCTGGGTAAATCCCTCCCATTAATCTGCCAACAACCACCAAGAGTCAACTTCAAGAGGAGGGTGTACTCAGCCCACATAAAGGGTACACCTAGAGTACCCAGCTTGGGTGATAGGGGAGGCTGTGCCCCAATGGTGGGGGAATTGCCTGAGGAAGCAGAGGCTGCTGGGTAGAGGTGGGGGGGAGGAGGAAAACTCAGGACAACTGTAATAGCATAATCAATAAAATGTAATTTTTTAAAAAAAATTTAAAAAGAAAATTCCAGAACCTGTGAATGAGGCTGAAGCACCCACTTGGGGCGGGGGGGAATCTGCATTTGAAGCAGAAGAGAATCAGGTTCACTTCGACCACAGTGCCTCTTCCCCAGGCCAGCACAGCACCACGCCAAGAGGGATCCCGTGGGCCTACTATTTCTCCAGTGGAGAAAAGAGAACCCGAGGCAGGCATTTCAGCTTCCCCAGCACTTCTGGGAGCTGGGACACTCCCTGGAGGCCCACTTCTGTCTTGGAGAGCCCAGAGGAACTGACAAACCCAGACCACACAGAGGCAACTGGAACAAAGAAAGGAGCAGGGCTGACAGTAACTAGTCAGTGGATCTTGGCAGTGGGACCATATCCCAGTCGGTGACCTTGCTCAGAGAGGCCAGCCAGTGGCTCCTCCCACCCCTGAAACAAAGTCAGCAGTCCTCTGGCCAGGGAGCACAGTCAGCATTTCTTTCTGGCTGGGGTCCTCAGTCAATGGTCCAGCCCAGTTGTGGAGCACAAATTGTCACCCTGCCTGATCGTGGAGCACAGTCGGTGACCCTGTCCAATCACAGAGTGCGGCCAATGACTCCACCAGGGAGCAAAGCCCACAGCCCCAACTAAGCACAGAGCCTAGCCTGCAGCTCTGGCCAATTGCAGAGCCGAGCTAGCGGCCCCACCAAACGACGGAGCACAGCCTGCAGCTTTGCCTAAACACAGAATCTAGCTAGAAGCACCACCTGGCCGGGGACACACACTGCAACCTCACCCAACCAGAGCTGACTGCAGAGTCTAGCCAGCAGCCCTGCCCGACTGGAGTCCAGCCAGCAGCAGTGCCCTGCCAGGATGCCCAGGCTGCATTCACACCCAACCAGTGAGTGCAGCAACCGGCCCTGCCTGACCTTGGAGCCCAACCAGCAGCCCTGGCCAACTGCGGAGTCCGGCCAACGGCCCCACTTGCCTGCAGAGCCCACTCAGCAGCTGTGCTGACCATGGAGCCCAACCAACATTCCCACCTGACTGAGGAGCCCAGCCAGAAGCATTACCCAAGATCGAGGCACAGGCAGCAGCCCCACCCAGCCAGAGATCTCTTGGCAAGTCACACCTGCCCATGAATGGTACGAGCTAGCCCTTCAGGGACCTCAGGCTAGGCTGACCTGGAAAGGTATTTCCGTTTGAAAGTGAACCTATGAAGATTAGATAAAAGAGGTGACTGCTTCCTCAAATGCATAGACACCAGTGCAAAGAGACAAGGACCACAAAGAATCAGGGGAAAAAAGAAACCAATAAAGCTCCAATAACTGACCCTAAAAAATGGAGATCTATGAACTGACTAAGATTTCAGAATAAACCTCTTAAAGAAGTTCAATGAACTACGAGCAAATACAGACAGGCAACTAAACAAAGTCAGGATAACAATATGTGAAGAAAACGGAAAGTTCATACTACCCAAAGCAGTTCGTAGATTTGATGCAATCCCTATTAAAATACCAGTGACATGTTTTACAGATAAAGAAAAAACATTTCAAAAATGTATAGGGAACCATAAACAACCCTGAAGAGCCAGAGCAATTCTGAGAAAGAAGAACAAAGTAGGAGGGATCACATTACCTGATATCAAACTGTATTACAAGGCCACTGTAATCAAAACAGTCTGGTAACTGGTACAAGAACAGACACATAGATCAGTGGGACAGAATAGAGAGCCCAGAAAGAAACCCACGTCTGGATGGTCAATTAATATTCAGCAAGGGAGGGCAGCGGCTTAAAACGGACTAAAAATAGCCTCTTCAACAAATAGTGTTGGGAGACCTGGACAGCTACATACCAACCAGAGACCCTTTGGTTCCCAGGCCAGCGTTCAACCCGCTGAGCCACACCAGCCAGGGCTGAAGCAGCTTTATTTGTAACTGCCAAAGTGTGGAAACAATCAAGATGTACTTCAGTAGACAGATGAATAACTTGACCGTGGTACGTTCAGACAATGGCATATTTTCAGTGCTAAAAAGAAATGAGCTATTGCCCTGGCTGGTGTGACTCAGGGGAGTGAGTGCCAGCCTGCAAATCAAAGGGTCACAAGTTTGAGTCCCAGCCAGGGCACATGCCTGGGTTGCAGGCCAGGTCCCCAGTAGAGGGCATGTGAGAGGCAACCACACAATTGATACTTCTCTCCCTTTCTCCTTCCCTTCCCCTCTCTTTAAGAGTAAATAAATAAATAAACTCTTTTTTTTTAAGTGAGCTACCAAGCCATTAAAGGACATGGAGAAAATGTAACTACTGTGTGGAAGAAGCCAATCTCAAAAAGACACAAACTTCATGATTACAACTCTGTGACGCTCATTAAAAGGAAAAACTATGCCCACAGCAAAGGAAATCATCAACAAAATGAGAAGCCAACCAACCTGCCGAATGGGAAGAAATATTTGCAAATCAAATATCTGATAAGATGATATCTAAAAATCAATATCACACAAATCAATAGCAAAAAGAAAAATCCAATTAAAATGGACAGAAGATCTAAATAGACATTTTATTCCAAAGAAGAACACAGATGGCCAAAAGGTGCTCAACATCACTTATTGTCAGGGAAATGCAAGGGAAAAATGCAATGAAGTATTACCTCACACCTGTTCAAATGTCTATAATTAAAAAAAAAAGAAGAAGAAGAAGAAGCAGCCCTGGCTGGTGTAGCTCAGTGGATTGAGCGCAGGCCTGCGAACCACACGATCACAGTTTGATTCCCAGTCAGGGCACATGCCTGGGTTGCAGGCCAGTTCCCAGCCGGGGACTCACAAGGGCAACCATACATTGATATTTCTCTCCTTCTCTCCTTCCCTTCCCCTCTAAAGATAAATAAATAAAATCTTTAAAAAAAAAGAAGTAACAAGTGCTGGTGAGGATGCGGAAGAAAGGGAACCCTTGTGCACTGTTGGTGGGAATGCAGACTGGTGCAGCTCCTTACAAAACAGTATAGAGGCTCCTCCAAAAATTACAAATAAAACTACCACATGATCCAGAAATTCCACTTCCGGGTATTTTTCTGAAGGAAACCAAAACACTATCTCAAAAAGACATATGCTCTCCCATCATTATTTGCAATAGCCAAACATCAGAACAACCTAAGTGTCCACTGATGGATGAATGGATTCTTTAAAATGTGATATATACGCATATATAATGAAATATGATTGAGCCATAGCAAAAAAAGAAATTGTGTCATTTGCAATGGACCTTAAAATCATTATACTAAGTGATGTGAGTCAGAGAGAGACAAATACCATATTACATCCCTTAAATGTGGAATCTAAAAACGAAAAAACAAACAAACAAACCCTCACAGATAGAGAAAAAAATGGCAGTTGCCAGAGTTTGGGCAGGGAGCACAGTGGGTGAAGGCGGTCACAAGGCACAAACGACTAGTTCTACCGTAAATGAGCTCTGTGGGTGTCACGTACAGCAGTGTGATAACAGTTGACAATATTGTATGGTTGATTTGAAAGTTGCTAAGAGAGGAAATCCTAAAAGTTCTCATCACAAGAAAAACAAATGTAACTTGCGTGGTGATGGAAGGTAACTAGACATTGTGATCATTTTACAATCTATACAATATTGCATCATTATTTTATTGCACTTGAAACTCATATAATGTGACATGTCCATTATATCTCAAAAAATATGGTAAGCTAAAGTTATGCTACGAGATGCTTCCTCCAAGCTCATTTAACTGATACGTGCTGAGTTCTTATGTTGATTTAGTAGCCTTGCTGGGCTCTGAAGATATCAGTACAAGAAAAAGACAGGGATCCAAGGTTATAGCAACTTCTGCCCTTCTGATTCGCACACCCTGCGTGCCACGGGCAGAATTAGCTGATATATAAGGAAGCTAATTCATTATTCTCTCTCTGCTCAAGCTGTAAGAAGGAGAGACACAAAGGGCCTGCACTGTCGTATCTTACGTCTTGTATCTGCCCCAGGATCAAGAGCAGGAAATGTGTCGCATGGAGCGTTCAGAAAAGGTCGTTCTCAAACAGAACCAGAGAAAATACAGCTTCTGTGCGCTGCGGATGCACTTCGCTGCTCACCGCCTCAGGCCATGAAGAGGCCCATAAAGCTTGGAGCTCAAGACCATCCACCCAGACCCAGGCCTTCTTCTCTGGTACCCAGCCATGAAGCTCCTTTTTCCTATCTTTGCCAGCCTCCTGCTCCAGCACCAGGTGGACACAGGTAATGTGGAACACAGGTCCTGTCTTAGAGCGGGTGGCGTGAGGAAGCAGAGACTTGGTTGTCCGTGACAAGGGGAACCCCAAGAGAGGCTGAAAGATGAGTTGCCCACAGGAAGAGTCCACCTGTCACACCAGCTGTGTGCCGTCCCCCAAACCTCCCCACAGGCCCTAAACACAAACTGTCTGATGGGGACACACCAGGAGCTAGTGCCAGCAAAATCAGGGTGTTTTTGTGTGCCCAGGAACCATCCAACATATGCCTTCTTACCCTCTACAGAGCTATCAGCTGGGCACCAGCCTAAGTCTCGCTCATTTCTGCTCTATTCCTAATTTAAACCCCCTCTTAAAGCACAGGTTCCTGTCAGTAGCAAGGAGGAAGTCCCTATCTTATGCGCAAAAAAAAAAAAAAGTCCAAGATCCAGTGAACAGGTCTACGTTCTCCATCTCAACTTTTTTCGAGTGTTATCCCTTCTCTCAGCGCTCTTCGTCTTGGAAACACACAAATTACCCATGCGAGTACCTAGAAATACACTGTGGCAAAAGGCTGAACCAGAGGATCAGCCATCGTTTCTAGAAGAGGGAAGCCGTGAGACCGGTTTCCAAACACAGGAATCATCCCAACGTTCGGAATAACCGGCCAATGGGTCAGGGAAGGGAAGGAGTCAAAGATGCTTCTGATGTTTCTGTCCTGGGACCCTAAGAGAAGGGGAGCAACATAAGCAAGCGTGACTGTCACCTTGGTTAAAGTCTCTTAGCCACATTGAGCCTCAAATTCCATGTGAGTGTAACAGGGTTAATCAATGGAGCTGTTTGAAATACAAGAATTTTACTGGTTTGTCTTTGGCTGAGGACCAATGTTGAAAGGTATGTGAACATTATCTGCTGAATTGTTAAGATGAGTAA
Source organism: Sturnira hondurensis (assembly GCF_014824575.4). Classification (NCBI taxonomy): domain Eukaryota; kingdom Metazoa; phylum Chordata; class Mammalia; order Chiroptera; family Phyllostomidae; genus Sturnira; species Sturnira hondurensis. Next base: position 30,069,871 of record NW_028076767.1, read on the forward strand.
AAAGAAACTTCTTGATTGAGAAAAAACAAAGGTGAGACACTGGGATGGAAAAAACTCATCTAGCAGATGAAGACGAGGTACAAACTGAGCAGAGAACTGAGAGCGAAAACGATAGACAGCAATGTGAGGATCACACTGACAGCGATGAGGGTAAGGCTATGAATAGGAAAATACCTCGGAAGGACAGAGCGCCCAGGCAGGCTGCAAATGGCAGAACACCATGCCCCAGAGGCCACAGGGGAAGCTGTTCCCAAGAAGGGCGCGGTCAGAACCGCTGGGTTTGGCAAGACGTCAGCCCTCCCAAAAGTCCTATTGATTCTCTTTTGAAATTCTTTCCTGGATGAGTTTTATGGCGGATTTTACTCTTCTTGGTAGATTTTACTTCTCTCCTAGGATCATGGAGAGATAGCGATGCCTTCTCTGTAAGTGTCTAACATGCTAAGTTAGAGGTTGAAAATCCTATCCAGAAGCAAATAATCTGGTTCCCTTTTCTTCTTCCCTCTATGTGCCCTAGATTTTTAAAGTAACTCAATGAAGGGAAACTGGAGAGATTGATTGTGGGTTTCATTGGTATACAGAGACTCTCTTGGTCTGCAGTGGGCTTCCATCAACTTCCCTGAACACTGTACTTAAGACTTAGCATTAACAGGCTCCTTCTTTATCCTGTCCCTCCAACAGCTTTCAGATCCTATCTAGTTATTAACTTTAACCCAGTGGTTTCCTCTTTTCTTTGTGCAGAAGTCTTTGGCCGGAAAAGATGTTTAATGGGTTTTGGGCGATGCAAAGATGACTGTGCTGTGGGTGAAAAAGAAATACAGAAATGCAAAAAGAAAAAATGCTGTGTTGAATCAAAAACGGTTCGACTGATAAATAACTACCTGCAAAATGACCTGCTCTCCGCACTTAAAGAGGACATCCCCAAACGGCTGAACATCACCAAGTTTTCTAGGGCTCTGGTCCAGACAAAATATCGTAGTTTATCTCTCTCCCCCCAAGTCATGAGCCCTTTTGCCAATCATCATCTCAACGCCATCAGCATCTCAACCAGCACTGGGAACTCTGCCAGCACCAATCCCGTGGACTCAGGACTGATTACACGCCCTGCCACTTCTACCAAGAGCAACACCAACAAGAGCAGAGGGTCAGCCACGGACTCCCCGCAACCATCACCACCACCGTAGACACTGCCAACACCACAAATGGAGCTGGAGGAAGCAGATGGGTGGGGGTGGGGGTCTTTCCCTTAAAACATCAAGTTCCTCTGTATCTTTGCTTTCTGTTAAATAAGACGTAGAACTGTTTCCGCTGTCCTGCGCCGTTCAATAGATACTGCTGAAATACCTACAGTTTACATTCTGCTATCATTCTCACAGGAGCTTCCCAGAGCAGACAGGGCTGCAGAGGAGTAGAATTCTAGTTTGCACGCCCTGGAGAAGACACCAGGTCTGGTGACTGCAGCACTGAGTCTGCCTCTTTCTTTTTAAGAGGTTATTTATTTATTCTTAGAGAAAGGAAAAGGGAGGGAGAAACAGGGAGACGAAGAGAGAGAAACATCAATCAGCTGCCCCTCACAGGTATGCCCTCAACCAGGAACCCAGCCCCCCACCCAGGCATGTGCCCCAACCAGGGATCGAACTGGAAACCCTTCGGTTTGCAGGCTGGCACTCAATCCACTGAACCACATCAGCCAGGGCTGAATCTGCCTTTGTAACAAGGACTTATAGTTCTCATACAGTGATGATGATGACGATGATGATTTTAAAGCACCTGTGTGTGAAGCTGAATTCTTCCCACTTCCCGACAGGTGGCAGGCTAATCCCACCCAGAATGATAATGTTGCTGCTTGTAGGGCAGGGAAGGAAAGACGGCAGGTTGGGGAAGAAACTCGTTTGAGGAGAACCCTGACTTACTACTAGAAGACCTTCTCTCTACTATTCACATCACTTATAATGGTCCGATTTCCAGTTTAGAACTCCTTTAAACATATTATCTATGAACATGAATTGCCACATAAAAATTGTAAAGTTTGAGAACTATGAGAGGGGATCAAAAAAAACCCCAGAATTTATTTATAAAAAATTGTGTATTTGTTCTTACATGTTTTAAGTTCGGTCACCTTCCAAGTGCTCTCCATTTAATGCAATACATGTATCAAGATGTCTTTTTCCACTGCTCAGAACAGTTTTTGAACTCGTCAATTTTGATGCCTTTTAGTGCTTGTGCCATTTTTTGTTTCATCTATTCCACATTGGCAAAACATTACCCTTTAGGAATTTTTCTTTGTGGGGGGAGGGTGGGTGCTGGGGGGAGGAATGGAAACAAAAAAAAATGTCTCTGGGGTGAGATCAAATGAACAGGGAGGGTGGGGCACAGGGGTCATGCCGTTTTTGGTCAGAAACTGCTGAACACTCAGTGCAGTGTGAGCAGGTGCACTTGTAAATCACCCATCATGAAATGGGCAAATGCATGGAAAGTCTTTAAAAAAATTCACTGAAGCCAAACACAGCCTCTCACAACACCACCAGCTGGTACACTGAGGCAGATGGGTTCCTAGAACACTCACCTATCCGGGGAAGCCTGTACTAGAAGGGGCCCTCCCTCCAGAAGCTAATTCTGGGTTTTGGGGGGGTCCCCACTTGTAGGAATACATATAAATTAATTTGGCCTGTAAATAACCTAAGATGATGGAGAAAAGGGTCCTAAATAAAACAATAGGTTAAAAGTTGGGAGCTGAAGACAATGTCCAGAAAAAAATGTTAATTTTAATAAAGTAAAAGCCATCTGTCAATAGCCGAGGCTCAGAATAAATGGGGTAGGAGGGTCCTGGAGAACAAGGGAGCCAGACCACAGCTGGCGTGGCTTGTCCAGGCTCCAGCCTGCACCCAACTGAGTGAGTGGGTAACAATCTGAGCAAGAAACAGCACCGTGATAGCTTCCCTGCCCTCTACTCATCTGCTCAGAGAGCCATGGACTGACTCTCCCGGCCTGACCTGTTCCTGTGAAGACAGGGGTCGTCTGCGTCCTCTGACAACACACTAAATCAGCCAAGGGCCGTGTTATGGAATGACTGCATCCCTCACAAAAATTTATGGATTGAAGCCCTAACCATCAATGTAGCTCCTTTGGAGGCAAGGCCTTTAAAGAAGCAATTACAGTTCAATGAGGTGAATGGGTGGGCTCTGATCCAACATTACCAGTTTCCTTGTAAGAGAGGAAGAGACACGCGGTGCAGATGCACAGAGGAAAGCCCAGGTGAGGTCAGAGACAGGACGGCCATCCACAAGCCACGGCAGGTGGCCTCAGCAGCAACCAAACCTGCCAACACCTTGATCTACACGTCCAGCCTCCAGAACGGTGAGAAAGTACATTTCTGTTGTCTAACCCCCATCACATTTTGCTACATAGCAGCCCTAGCAGACTGAAACGGGCCATGAAAGAGATGGTATCCTTTTCCTCCTTTTCTCTGACCTCTGGGTGAAAAGACGAAAGAACGACAGATGATGCCCTGGCTGGTGTAGCTCAGTGGATTGAGCGCGGGCCTGCGAACCACACAATTGTGGTTCGATTCCCAGTCAGGGCACATGCCTGGGCTGCAGGCCAGTTCCCAGCAGGGGACTCATGAGAGGCAACCATACATTGATATTTCTGGCCTTCTCTTTACTTTCCCCTCTAAAGATAAATAAATAAAATCTTAAAAAAAAAAAAGAATGACAGATGATTCCTAAAACACCCTGAATAGGACTTTTATACTCAAACCGAAGAAATCAGTTTATAGAAAGTACTGGTCAGAGTTGACTCTTTATTGTTCACTATGAAAATAAAACCCATGCAATGAATTGCGGAAGGAAACAAGCAGGGGATGATGATTTCACCATTGTCGAATAATTTGAAGTTTCGCACACACCCTGGGTTTCAATTTACTAATAAATATCAAAAATTGGTGTTTCAGGGGGTGGGGAGAGAAAGGAATCCACGCGTGCTCAGCGCGTGTACGTTGCACAGGACAGCGGCAGGAGCCCGGAAGTGGACCGGAGCACAGCATTCCCCACTGCTGCGGGGGCAGACGCAACCAGCGATCCCATTTACAAAAGCTTTCACGTGGACAATCACTGCCATCGGGTCCTGACTATGAGCCAGTGCTGTGACAGATCAGTCACATGGATCATCTTATTTAATCCTTATGCAGCCCGATCATGAGGGGTCATTTATCTCAATCTGACAGGTGATGAAACTAGGGCCTGAAGGGATTCACCTACGATAACAAAGCCAGGGAGTAGCACAGCGAAGGCTCTCCTTCAGCTGTTTGGACCGAGTCAACCTACCAACCCCTGGCACAAGACTTACCTCCGCTCTCGGCAGCAGGGAGGGAGCGGGCCTCCTGTTTTCCCTGGGACTCCCAGCCCCGCAGGGACCAGGACCAGAACCAGAACCGTTTCCTCGATAAATTCCTCACAGTCTCCTTCTTGCTGTGCTCACACTAAGAGTGACTCCATCGCTCACACTAAGCAACTTCGGGAGAAATAAATACACATCAGACCAGAATATTCCCATCCTAAGTAATTCACAAATTCTCTCTGTGTAGCCAGGCCTATCCAGAAAGCCCAAATATAATTAGAAGTGTGTTGAGTCAGAACAAGGGAAATTGATTAAATGAGTTAAAAGCCCTGCATAGCATATTCCTGTGGACCCACTAGAGGGGCAGCTCCTTGGGAGGGGAGGGCGGGGCAGGTGCTTTTCTGTGGCCAGACCACAGCTTAGCACATTAGTAGGTGATCAACAAAGGTAGTGAATGAATGAACGAATCAACAAATGTAATGAATGAACGAATAAAGAAACATATAGGATTCCCCTGTAAGACAAAAGACAGTCTCAGTGTTTTGTGCCAATGAGACTGGGAATACTTCAAATTCTATGGCAAGTGCCCCCTGGCCTAGAAGAGGTCTGTGGGAACGCCAGGTCCCACGCTAGCCTCCAGGGCTCTCACCTGCCCGTGTTCCCTCTGCAGACCTCGCCCTTTGGCTCGGCAAGTTATTTCTTTAGCTGGATGAGTATCCCTGTGGTCTTCACTCTGCTTTCTTCCTGAGAAAGGATTCCTGGTTTGCATCCTCTGGTGACAGCCCCAACCTGGTGATTGCCCTGGTCATGGCCTTGACACCATTCCTCGGGCCAAGGTTCTCAAACCACAACCCTTGGAGTCAGATGGACATGGCATGAGTTTTATTTCTGCCACTTGCTCACGGTAGGATGTCTTTTAAGAAACTCGAATTCCCACAGCCTCTAATTCCTCACTGGCAAAATGGCTAGAATATTCTTCTCCTTGAATAAATGCTGAAAGTACTAAATGATACAACACATTAGACACCTGGAACACTCTGTGGCCCACAGTTATAGTCCACAGAAATGATTCTCTTTGCACCCACATCATAAACAAGGACAGGGCTGTGTTTGTATTACAGGTCTCTGGCCTTTCTTTCATTCATTGGACGGCAGCTTGTAAATACCAGACACAGGCTAAAGCTAAATTCTTGGGGCTCTGAAGTGAACAAGACAAATAAGGTCTTGCTCCCAAGAGGATTACATTCTAATTGCAAAGGACATTAAATTGAAAGTAACTTATTAGGATGTAAAACAGAGTGTCCCTGCCACTGGTCCCCTGTTTTTGGTTCGCCGCAGACCCACGAGCATACGGCTGTTATAAAATGATGACGGCAGGTGGACAGCACCTAACAGCTCCTTCCGTGCTGGGTCGCTGAACCCTGGCTCACTCAGGCATGACTTTCTTTCCCTGGAAGAAGTGGTTCTCTCCCTTTCACTCCCAGTTCCTCATTTGTTGTTGGTCCTTCGATGGAGTGTGTCTGAGCCTCCAGAACTGACCATCCCCATTTGCTTCAGGAGGAAGCAGCCTAGAGCCCCTTCTCAGGTCCACACCACTTCCCTCTTCCCCCACTGTCATGGGTGCCTGCCTATGCCAGGCTGGGCTGGCAGTCAAAGCGGCAAAGTCACCATTTCTTTTTTTTTAAATTTATTTATCTTTAGAGGGGAAGGAGAGGGAGAGAAATATCAATGTACGGTTGCCTTTCGTGCATCCCCTGCTGGGAGTTGGCCTGCAGGGAACCGGCCTGCAACCCAGGCATGTGCCCTGACTGGGAATCAAACTGCAATCCTCCGGTTCGCAGGCGCGCGCTCAATCCACTGAGCTACACCAGCCAGGGCAAAGTCACCATTTCTTTATACCTGAAACCTATATAATTTTATTAACCAACGTCACTCCAATAAATTCAACAAAAAAAATTTTTAACAGAAACCTACATAGGGAAACATGTAGGGATACAGGAAACTTTCTCTCTTTTTAGATTTTATTTATTGATTTTTAGAGAGAGGAAGAGAGGGAGAGAAACATCCATCCATTGCCTCTCACATACCCCCAGAAGAGGACCCAGCCCACAACCCAGGCACGTGCCCTGACCGGGAATCCAACCAGTGACTGTGTGAAAACAAGCTCAGGAACTGCGATACCGTGGGCTGCTGCTTCCTCCCGAGTGCATCTGGGCAAAGAAGGAAACAGGACCCACTGTACTTCCTGCCCTCTGTCCTCCATCTCAGATTGCAGCTTTGGAGCACAGTCCCAGAAACTAACAAATTACGAAAGTACCGTTTGACACTAATGGGAAAACAACCTCGGCTCTAGAGAGTTTATGCATTTATGACAAAGAACCTCTCAGGACTCTAGATTTCACATGTCCAAGGCTTATCGCTGGCGCATCCTGACTCTCAGAGAACCTGAGAACTGACACTTGACCCTGAAGAACAAGATCAGTAAATAAAAGTTCAATTCAAAAGCAACCCAATGAATTAATAAGTGATCCATGACAATGCCAAAGGGCATTAAAGAAAGAATAGCAGCCTGGAGGAAGATCTATAGAAAAGCAATATTAATAATGCAAACATTTAAGAGTGATAGAGCATTTTTAAAGTGCCAGGCCACAGTACTGAAAGCTCTGAATGTATTATCTCAGTTAGTCCTTACAACAACCCTATATGTATTATGTAAGTAATACAAGTGAAGTTTAAGTTGAACTGCTAAAGGTCACAGATAAGTAGTAGAACCAGGACTTGAATCCATGTCCGTCTAACACCTGAGCCCCTTAGTTGCCACGCGACCTTCACTCCCAGGGACAACAGCTTTGGAGCATGTGCCCAGTGCCAGTTATAAGACAAGGCCGTCTATGTGGGTAACCTCATCTCACACTTTTGGCAATGGCTTGGAAGAAGCTCTGGAAGATTTGGTTATCGCATCTGCTTGGGACCCAAGGTTAGGAGGAGGGGCTACGCCGATCCGGAAGGACTCCAACAGCCCCTGCAACTGCCAAATGTAAGCGACCGGGTCAGCTCACACTTGGATTATTGCCTTTACTTCTGACCACCACGTTGCAAAAGGAATTTAGGAGAGAAAGAATTCGAGTCCAGACCGTGAAAATGTTTTAAAAATAAGAAACACACACTCTTTTCGTAAGTCATAAATTCAGTGGTCATACCTCTCAATGCTTTCATTTCAAGAAGTGGGAAAGAAAGGGTTCACAGCAATCCCTGCACTCAGTCCTCCCCCGTAACCAGAGTTGCTCCTGAAAGAAAAGAACAAAGCTGACTCCATCAGATCCCCTTTGTAAATACGCCAACGCAGACTTCCGGAAGAACTCACTAACTGGCACCACCGCTTTATCTGGCAGAGTGCATCTGCTCTCTCTGACATGTTTCTGGTAAACAAACCTGGAAACCACGGATTTCCAGGGCATGGGTCTTTGAAAAATGCCATGCATTTATCATGCAATGTAACTTTCAGAGAATAAGATGGAGATGTTTCTCACTGTAGTCCCGAGTTTGTAACTGATGTGCTTACACGTGTCACTTAGACATCGCACAGAGAATTCACGTTAAATCCAACCCACGGCTCATTCTTATGAGGCAAAGAGGGACCTAGGAAGCGGGGTGGACACCTCGACTTCTGCGCGTTTCACCTGTACTTCATAGTTACCTGTATCCTTGAAATTATTACTAAAGTTTACTATAGGAAAGACCTCTGATTCCTGTAAATCTGATGGGAATTCAATTAATCTTCTGTGTTAATCAGGAAAAGAAAGCACATATTCCTGGGTACATATAATTGTCTCAAAACTTTCAAAGATGTTTCCCCTACATGATAGCCAAATTGATTTTTTTGATTATGAAGTTACAGGTAAATGTCATTTTATAACATTCAGAGGAAATATAAAATTATGAAAGATAAAGTAAAAATCACACATAACCTTTCCCAAAGATAAACCCTTAAAATTTTTGGTATATGCCCTCCTAGACTTTAAAAATATTTTTTTTAAGATTTTTATTTATTTATCTTTAGAGGGGAAGGGAAGGAGAGAGGGAGAGAAACATCAATGTATGGTTGCCTTTCAGGCATCCCCTGCTGGGAGTTGGCCTGCAGGGAACTGGCCTGCAACCCAGACATGTGCCCTGACTGAGAATCGAACCACGATCGTCTGAGTCGCAGGCCCGCGCTCAATCCACTGAGCTACACCAGCCAGGGCTAAAAATATTTTATACATGTACATATATGGGTAACAAAGACTAGATCAGACAATGCATGTTTTCTCATAATTTTTCTTTCACGCTTAACATATCATTGATGGCTTTTTACATAATAAATACTCAATTATTAACATTTAAAGATGCATGAAATTCTAACGTGTTATACACCACAAACCAGCAAGTTCTCCATTGCTGAACATTAAGATCTTCAAATCCTTGTTACGGGTAATGCTAAGGAGGAGCTAAGGAGCTCATCGCCTCGTGAACTTACCCGTTTTATTCCATGTGTGTTCATTCTGGTCAAAGGGCAAGAACAGTGTTTTTTGCTGTTTGTTTAATTTTGTTTTAGGCTTTGAATATATATTGACAAACTGCTCTCCAAAATATATTGGACCAATATATTAAAATCACAGAAACAGTACACCGGGGTCCCTGGTTTGCCTCACCCTTGCCCACAGTAGCTGCAAAGCTTATTTTCAAAGAGTGGGTGCTAGACTTTGAGGTGGTCGGTGAGTACTCAGTAAATTTATGCAGTAGCCAATTAGATGCTCTGACCAAATCTGTTTGCCTGAGGGCAGCGATTCCTGCCCTATCGATTCCTGCTGGACCGCTGGCTCCCTGCCCAACTTTGATCTCATTTCAGGCCTAATAAAGGTTAGAGCTCCAGGCAAGCGACACAGGTAGCTCTGTCCCATCCACCCCACTGCACTCTCCGCAGGCCTGTCCCTGTCCCTCAGGCATGAAGCGCTTGCCTCTGGCTTTGCTGCTGACTTGTTCCTGGCTTCAGTGACCTTAAGTAACTTGGAATTCTCCATGTTGAGGAGGAAGTGAGGAGGGGAGGGGAGACAGAAACGTTAGATCCACCTATTTTTAAGGGAAATTTTTAAATGGAGGAGAGAATTAAAAAGAACCATTTAAAGTCCCTGAAAATTGACCTAAGTATATACAGCAAATCAAGAAGCATTTATCTTTGAAAAATCTACTACAGCCTTAGCCAGGTGGCTCAGTTTGCTCGAGCATCATTCTGTACCCCAAAAGGTGGCAGGTTCGATCCCCAGTCGAGGTGCCTAATACGGGAGGCAATCCATCAGTGTTTCCCACATCAATGTTTCTCTTTCTCTCTTTCTCTTCCTCTCTTCCCTCCCTCCCTTCTTTTCTCTCTAAAAATCAGTACACATATCCTTGAGTGAGGATTTAAAAAAAGGAAAGAAAAGAGAATCCGAGACATCTCAGTGAGATCGTGCCAGTCGATAGTATCAGGGTCAGGACTTGCTCCCACAAGTCTCCAGTCCAACACAGAATGGGACCCTGGGAGACACGTTCGGTGGCGGCCATCCATGCAGTAGTCTATAGTCTTTCCTCCAACCCCAGTAATTCACATCCTTCCCACATACGAAATAGACTCCCAGCTCTAAACTGGGTCCAAATAAAGATGAAACTCCTTCAATTTGACCCTCTTGATCCAGAGACCTAGAAACCAAAAGAGCAGGTTGTCAAAAGGATGATGTCATCCCCGTGTGCTGCCCGTGGCGCCATTGGCCCAGCAGGCCTGTGACCTCGTTAAACATGACTGCCATTTGACTCTTCTCAGTTTATGGACTGGAAATTACTGGAAAGCCAGAAGAGAACTAACCGCTCCCCACAGCCACAGGCAGAAGATAACATCGGAACAAACTGCAGCCTGTGTTACACAGCCCAGGGCCCACAAAGCAGCAGCCTCCACCACCCCACCACCCCAGACCCAGCCACCGCCCTTTTCTAATCCAATCAGAATCCAACAAAAGCTCGAAGCTCCTACCCCTCCTCGCTGGTATATCTCTCTACACCTGCCCTCTCCTTTTTGGAGAATGAATAAAAACTTTATTCTCTACCCTTTCTTCTCTTTGTGAATGCTTTCACGGCCAGAGTCACTCACCCCCCTAATAGTTATCTCCCTCCCCACACACACATCTCACCCAAAGCACAACGGAGACACAAGGGCAGAATGGCTACCATTAACACTCCTGTTCAAAGGGGGAGGGGGACAGGAGGAGACATAGGGAACAGTCCCCAGTCCAAAACAATTCTTAAGGCCAATCAGGCACACACCGAGAGTTTCCTATTCTCTGTGGAGAGAGAATGCTCTCTGATCAGCAAGCATTTCTGTGCCCCGGGGGTGATTCCCTGATCCTGACCCTTGGCTGCACCCTGTGAGATAGAAGAAATGGCCTGTGCAGCTGCTTATCTTACCTCCTGCCTATAGGATGTTGCAGTCCTAGAGGGATCTTTTAATTTTGATCTGTCTCAAGTCTGTTTTACTCCTAGTTGATGGTTTTTCTTTTTTTTAATATATTTTATTGATTATACCATTACAGTTGTTCTATTCCCCCCCTTCACTCCCTCCCCCACCATTCTCCCCCCCTTAGTTTATAACCACGTGTCTCAAGTTCTTTAGATTCTATATTTCCCCCACTATTCTTGCCCTTCCCCCTATCTATTTTCTACCTACTGTCTATGCTATTTTCTGTGCCTTCTCCCCTCTTCTCCTCCTCCCATTCCCCTGTTGCTAACCCTCCATGTGTTCTTCATTTCTATGGTTCCACTCCTGATCTAGCTGTCCTCTTGGTTTGCTTTTGTTTTAGGTGTGGTTGTTAATAACTGTGAGTTTGCTGTCCTTTCACTGTTCATATTTTTCATCTTCTTTTTCTTATATAAGTCCCTTTAGCATTTCATATAATAAGGGCTTGGTGATGATGAACTCCTTGAACTTGACCTTATCTGAGAAGCACTTTATCTGTCCTTCCATTCTAAATGAAAGTTTTGCTGGATAAAGCAATCTTGGCTGTAGGTCTTTGGATTTCATGACTTGGAATACTTCTTTCCAGCCCCTTCTTGCCTGTAAGGTCTCTTTTGAGAAATCCGCTGACAGTCTGATGGGTACTCCTTTGTAGGTGACTGTCCCCTTATCCCTTGCTGCTTCTAGGATTCTCTCCTTCATTTTGGTCTTGGCTAATGTAATTATGATGTGCCTTGGTGTGTTCCTTCTTGGGTCCAACTTCTTTGGGACTCTCTGAGCTTCCTGGATTTCCTGGAAGTCTATTTCCTTTGCCAGACTTCCAAATAATAAAGGAAGTTCTCCTTTATTATTTGTTCAAATACATTTTCCACTCGTGGCTGTTTCTTTCCCCCTTCTGGTACCTCTATAATGTGGATGTTGGAATGTTTAAAGATGTCCTGGAGGTTCCTAAGCCTCTCCTCATTTTTTTGAATTCTCATTTCTTCATTCTTTTCTGGTTGGATGTTTTGTTCTTCTTTCTGGTCCATTCCATTGATTTGAGTCCCAGTTTCCTTTCCATCACTATTGGTTTCCTGGACATCTCCCTTCATTTCAATTAGTTTAGCCTTCACATGTTCCTCTAATTTCTGACTATAATCAACCAGTTCTGTTAGCATCCTGCTAAACAGTGTCTTGAATTGTGCTTCTGAGAGGCTAGCAATTTCTCGGTCACTGAGAGTTATGGGGCTCTGGGACTTTGAGTTCTTCTTGCGCCATCTTTTGGGCTGTTCATGCCTGTTCTGTAGCAGGATTGAAGCCCTAAGGTGCTCACTAGAACACCTTATGTGGGGGCGGGGTCAAAGAGGAACTATGGCGTCCCGTCTGCCGCAGCTGCCACCGTCACCAGGCCCACGCATTTTGTCCCACTGCACGCGAGTGTGCCACCGCCGTCAGCCCTCGCCCCCTGGGGCCTGCGTGGTCCATCTCACTGTGTGCGAATGTGCGACCGCTGTCAGTCTGCCCCGCACCCTGACTGGGTCCGGGCTGCCTGCGCACCTAGGTCGGGGGATCTGTCCTGCCCGACCCTGCTCCGCTGCTGGCTCCACCCCTCTTACCGTCCCTGTTGAATGGTTCGTTGTTGTGGGACTTCCATATAATTCAATTTTCTGTTCTTTGGCTGTGTCTTTTTTCTCCAAACCTTTGTTATATTCAAACTTGGTTGTGGGAGAAGGCACAGTGTTTCCACCTATGCCTCCATCTTGGCGGAAGTTTGATGGTTTTTCTTTGTACAACTATCTTTAAAACTTGGTGGACCTTGCATGGATCTGACTAGCATTGACATCGTGGTCCAAAACACAAGTCTGCAATACTTCTCAAGACAAACCTCTCTTCTTTATGAATCAAAAATTCTTAAAAAAAAAAAAAAAGCCCTGGCTGGTGTAGCTCAGTGGATTGAGCACGGGCCTGTGAACCAAAGGATCAAGGTTCAATTCCCAGTCAGGGCACATGCCTGGGTTGCTGGCCAGTCCCCAGTTCCTGCACATGCGAGAGGCAACCAATCAATGTTTCTCTCCCTTTCTTCTCCCTTCCTTCTCCTCTCTAAAATAGAAATAAATAAATAAAATCTCTTCTCTAAGTCTAACCCTGGCTAAATAGTTCAGTTGTTTAGAACATCATCCTGATATACCAAAGCTGCAGGTTCGATCCCTGGTCAAAACTGCACATACAAGAACCAACCAATGAGTGCATGAATCAAGTGCAGCAACGAATCAATGTTTCTCTCTCTCTCTCTCTCTCCCCCTCCCTCTCTCCCTAAACACACGTGGTTATTTCCTTTCCATGTCAGCTGGGGTTTAATTCTTTAAGTCTAGTTTTGAAAATTCTCAGGTTTTTTTTTATTTCAAGGGAGTCCATGAAATCAAAACTACTCCTGTAAGAACACTAAGATGTTACTTGCCATTTTCAGTGTCCTCCTCTCTCAGTGCATTCTCCAGGGGCTGCGTGGCGCGAGGTGCCACAACCAATGTCACGCAGAAGTGGGTACGAGAACCCAGGTGTCTTTCCTTCAGTCGGGTCTTTAAAGGAATTGGAGAACACGTGAACTGGCACTGTTCTCACTAAATGATCTTTGTTTTGGAAAACAATTCTTTTCATTAAAATTATGTCATTACTCTTAGCCATGTAATGGGTCTCCTTTTTTTAAAAATTATGGACAATTTTAATCTTTCTTTAGAATTTTCTTCTTTAAATGAGAAATTCCATTTTCTGCTGAAATTCAAATTCCAATATTTCTGCAATAAGCATTTAATTGCTTTTTAATGGCTGCATTTAGGGTCATGTTGGTATTGTCCTGAATTTGTAAATAAACAGTCACCTGTGCCCTGTGGTTGTTCTAAGAAATGGCCAGTACACACTGTAATCTCTCAGTTATTTTAATTGGCTGTTATTTTTACCCAATGAATAATTTTTTTAATTTCTCAGTTTTAAATTCTTAAAAACACTCTTTGGGGATCTCAATATATAAGTGCTACATATATATATACACATACATGTATATATATTTCACTTTTTATTAATGTTTGGAAGAAGCAAGAATAAGCATGATTATAAAATCTGATGACGTGCTCTCTCATGGAGAGAACAGTAAATATGCACAAAGACAATCAGAAATCTCAACAAGCTATAGCAATGGCTGAGCCCAACAAAACGAAGAGAATAACTGAAACATCCTTGGACTTGGATCTAAAAATAAGCCACGGGAAGAGGAGGACTATTCCAGCAGTGGCCCGTGTGCAGCACGCGCAGGGTTTTTCATTGACAAGGAGTGGCCAGTAAAAAAGTAAATGAAGTGTTCGGTTCTATATAAAAATACAGAGACCGTGTACCCTTCACATTCCTACATTAAAACTTTCCTTCCATAGTTTGTGGGCAACCCTGGAGGCCACTGAAATTTGGGCTTTTATTCATTTTTCTGAGGCACATATCGAAGATAACAGTGAGAAAACCAGACAGTTGCTGATGCCCTTGGCTGATAGTGGCTTTATTGTTCTCTGCTTAGAGACACAAACACTGTAACGCTTACGAATTGACTTTTAAATGTGTTTCTTCCTGAAACAGAGCTTCAAAAAACGATGAACTTTTCATGTTTGCATGAGAGCGAAGAAATCTAAAGAAATTAAAGTTCTGATCATAAGTTATAAAGACTGAGCATTCAAAAGTAGGTTGGGCCCTGGCTGGTGTATCTCAGTGGACTGAGCGTGGGCCTTCGAACTAAAGGATCGTGGTTCGATTCCCAGTCAGGGCACATGCCTGGGTTGCAGGCCAGCTCCCAGCAGGAGACACATGAGAGGCAACCATATATCAATATTTCTCTCCCTCTCTCCTTCCCTTCCCCTCTAAAGATAAATAAATAAATAATCTTTTTTAAAAAAAGTAGGTTGGTTTTGCAACCATCAAGTCAGAGACCACAGCAGGCCAGAACCTCCCACAGTTGCCAAATCCGGGGTGAGATTTTGACCACGGGCAGAGATTTGCGTGGCCTTTCAGCATGTCCACACTGACTGCTGAGCAGCTGGAAGAGAGCAACATCACAGTGGGAAGATGGCACAACACCTTCACCAGCTGGTCAAAACTAACATCGCCCAGGAGGGACAGACAGCATGCCCTCCAGATGTGACTCTGAGGAGGACACAGTACCACCTGTGTCCTTCTGCAAACCCGTGCAACAGGCTGGCTGAGAATGCAGGAGCTCAATCTAATCACAAGGAAACATCAGACAGAAATAACTGAGGAGAATCCTATTAAAGCAAAATAGGAAGGACTACATTAATCAAAAAAATCACAATGTTGTAAAAGACAAAGAAATGCTATATAAATATCCCAAATTAAAGGAAGTTTGAGAGATAAGACAAACTGAAATAGGTCTTACGGGGTGTCATGGACTAAATATTTATGTCTCCAAAAAATTCCTCTGTGAGTGCGTTTGGAAATGGACCTCTTATGAAGTAATTAAGGGTAAATGAGGTCATAAGCACAGGCCCCCCATCTGATAGCATTAGTGTCCTCATGAGAAGAGTCACCAGAGTGCTTGCTCACTCTCCACGCATGCTCCCCAAGTAAGGCCATGTAAGGACACAGTGAGAAGGCAACCATTTACGAGCCAGGAAGAGAACTCTAAACAGAGGCCCACCATGTTGGCACCTTGGTCCTGGACTGCCAGCCTCCAGAACTGAGAAAATGAGAGAGAGAGCTTTCGGGTGGTGAACACTTACAGACCCAGAGAGAGGGGCATGCCTGGAGAGGGCAGGGAAACTCCACGCCCTTCCCCCCCACCTTGCCCCATGGATCTCTCTGATCCGGCTGAGTTGTATCCCTATAGAGTGAGTGTTTGTCTGAGTTCGGTGAGCCACTCTAGCTGAACCAGAGGAGGGGTGGCGGAAACTCTGATCCCACAGCCCTGATGCTGCCTGTGAGGTACTCACACAGCCATGCAGCCAGTCGGTCAGAAGCACTGGTGACAGCCTGGACCTGGGACTGGTGTCTGATGGGGGGGAGGGGCAGTCTTTAGGACTGAGCTCTCAAACTGTGGGATCTGATGCTGTCTCCACATAGAGGGTGTCAGTATTGAGTTGAATAGGTGTTGGTGTTGAAAAACATGCATTCAGCCCTGGTTGGTGTGGCTCGGTGAACTGACTGCCAGCCTGCAAGCCAAAAGGTCGCTGGTTCAATTCCCAGCCAGGTCACATGCCTGGGTTGTGGGCCAGGCCCCCAGTTGGAGGTGTGTGAGAGGCAACCCATCAATATATCTATTGCACGTTGATGTTTTTCTCCCTCTTTCTCCCTCCCTTCCCCTCTCCTTCTCCTCTCTCTAAAACAAATAAATAAAATTCTTTAAAAAGCCGAAACACATACACACACACACACACACACACACATTCAAACCAGTGTCAGAGTTGGGATTTGCTCAAACGATCCTAGCTCATGAAGACAAATGGTTTTGAAAGAGAAAGGCTGAAGGGGTGTGGAATGAGGAACCTGTGGTTCCTGGGAGGCCGCGTGGCCCCCTGGGATGGAACAGGAGTTGGGCTGCAACCAGCCACTAAAGGTAAACATCACCAACGGAATCTAAAGATTATTCCAACTCCTGGGAAGTTGCCTCCACTGGATGCATAAGGAAGTGCAAACTATTAAGAAAAAAGCAAAATAGTCGATCCCTTACTTACTGTTGTCTGCAATACGAAACTAAAAGTGAAGGAGAAGTTGGTTCACACCTGGAGGCCGGACCAAGCTCAGATCTCAGTGAGCCGGAGCTTCCACCACTGGCCAGAGAACTGACTCCCAAGGGGAGATTATGCAGGGACACCCGAAAGTACCTCTGGTCACCAAGAAGGCGATCTATCTGGGGGAAGAGGAAAAAAGAAACCTGGGCGTTCATGTGAGGGAGTCATTTCATTTTGGGGATCAGTATCATCAGTTTCCTAATCATCAGTGTAGACGGTTGTTAAGAAATGGGATCAATAAAACAAGCATTAATGGGGTTCGAACAAAGGTTTTAGTGCAGCCCTACCAAAGGCTGGGCGGGACGACGGGATCCCCTGGTGATTCTCCAACATTAAAGGGCCCCCAAACAGGTCCGCCCTATCTACCCCAGTTGGAAGAAATTTGAAAGTTTGATTAAAAGCAGGAAGACAGAGGTTACAATAAGAAATCTGACCCTTGGGGCAGTGGTTAGACAGATTAATCAAAATAAATATTGAAATAAGGAGGGCAGAGTCTGCACCCCTATGGTCGTTGCAGCATTATTTACAACAGCCAAGATATGGAAGCAACCTGAGTGCCCATTGATAAACGAGTGGATAAAGAAGACATGGCACACATACACGACGGGCTATTAATCAATCATAAAAAAGAAGGAACTTGCCCTGGCTGCTGTAGCTCAGTGGATTGAGCGCAAGGTCTGTGAAGCAGGGGGTCGCCGGTTCGATTCCCAGTCGGGGCACGTGCCTGGGTTGCAGGCCAGGTCCCCAGTGGGGGACACATGAGAGGCAACCACACATTGATGTTTCTCTCCCTCTCTGTCTCCTTCCCATCCCCTCTCTCTAAAAATAAATAAATAAAACATTTTTTTTTTAAAAAAGAAGGAACTCTTGCCATCTGCAACATCTTGGATGGACTTAGAAAGTATCTTCCTAAGTGAAACAAATTGGTCATAGAAAGATAAATATAGTATGTTTCACTTATAGGCAGAATCGAAAAAAACAAAATAAATCAACAAACAAAAACAGAAACAAGCTCACAGATGTAGAGAACATTTTGACGGTTGCCGGATGGGAGGGGGATTGAGGGCATGGGTGAAAAAAGAGAAGGAACTAAGAAGTATAAATTGCCGGTTATAAAAGCAGTCACAGGAAGTGAAGTTCAGCAGAGGGAATACAGTCAATACTATTGTAGTAACTGTGTACGGTGCCGGGTGCTAGACTAATCGGGTAATCACTTCATAAGTTATGTAAATGTCTAATCACTACGCTGCATACCTGAAACTAATGCAATGTGTCGACTGTAATTGAAAAATTTTAAAGCATAAAAACTAAAAATAATATCAAACCCTCAAAACTAAAAGACAATCACAATAGCAATTTTCCTGTTTAAAAAAAGGGGGACTTTTTTAAAGACCCGAGACTTTGTAGTCAAGGGTCCCTTGACTTCACCTCTCGTTTGGCACAGGAGTGGGTAACAGGGCCAAGCAGTGGAAACGAGGAGTTTCCAGGGCCCCTTGGCACAGGAGCCCCACAGACTGTGGCACCGGAAGTCCACTGGGGAAGCCCTGACTTAGGCTTCAGTTAGAATGTGAAAACGTGATGGTTGATGGGATGGTGAAAATTGGAACGTTTAACAGGAATCACGGAAAAAGGCTGTGTCCACGTTAGCTGACAGTTACATCTTGCTGCTTTGAAGTTTCTCTGTCCTTAACCCTTGGCATTTTTTTTAACCTTTGTCATTTTAATTATGATGTGTCTTGGTATAGATCTCTTTGGGTTCATCTTTTTGAGATTCTCTCCACTTCCTGGACTTGTATGTCTATTTTCTTCACCAGATTAGTAGTTTTCCATCATTGTTTTTTCAAATAGTTTTTTTTATTAATTTAAAGATTTTTTATTTAGAGAGAAAGGGAGGGAGGGAGGAAGAGGGAGAGAAATATTAATGTGTGGTTACCTCTCGCATGCCCCCTATCAGGGGCCTGGCCCACAACCCAGGCATGTGCCCTGACTGGGAATTGAACTGGCGACCCTCTGGTTTACAGGCCAGGGCTCAATCCACTGAGCCACACCAGCCAGGGTCAAATAGGTTTTTAACTCCTTGCTCTCTCTCTTATCCTTCTGGCAACACCATGATGTGAAATGTTGGTACACTTGAAATTGATCCAGAGGATCTTCAAACTATCCTCATTCTTAATTCTTTTTTTCTTTTTGCTGTTCTGATTGGTTGCTTCCTGCTTCCTTATCTTCCAAATCAATGATTGGATCCTGTTTCATCTAGTGTGCGGCTGATTCCCTGTCACGTATTCATTTCAGTTAGTGTATTCATTCCTGACTGGTTCTTTTTTCTGTCTTCTATCTTCACTTTTTATGTTTCCTATCTCTTTCCTGAAATCCCAAGTTCATCTACTCCCTCCCCTAAGTTCATTAAGCACCTGTATAACCAGTGTTTTAAACTCTCCATCTGGTAGGTTGATTGCTTGCCTCCATTTTGTTTTGTTCTTTTTCTGGAGATTTCTCCTGTTCTTTTCATGTGGGACATGCTTCTTGGTCTCCTCATCTTGGCTGCTTCCCTGTGTTTGTTTCTACGTGTTAGACAGCGCTCTGGGGCCCCCTGAGTCTGCCCCTTGAGTGTGTCATTTATGGAGGTGGCTGGGTGGCCTGAAGCTGTCCACTGGGTGCACTGGACTTCCCAGGAGCTGCAAGCCAAGTTCAGCCACCGCTGTGCTGAGCCTGAGGCCACCCAGCATAAGCCACCGAGTGAGCTGAAGATGGCTGATACTTGTGCTGGGCCTAGAGCCGCCCCAGAGAGGCCAAGCTGCGAACCAAAGCTGGCTGCCGCTCATGCCGGGCCTGGGGTCACAGAGCAAGAGGTACAGGGTATGCAGAGACCTGATGCTGCCTATTTGAGAAGCTTTAGGAAAAGTCCACAGCCTGAGCCAAGACAGGCCACTTATATGGAAAAGCCACTGGAAAGACTCGGATGAGCCTGCAAGTTTGGTGAGGTGGGGTCTTAAAGACTCACGAAGGTGGAGTAAATAGTGTTAGCCAGGTGGCTGGAGATTCAGGGATGGCATTCGCTTGCTGGCTCTGTGAGGGGAAGTCTCAGTAAAGGAATGACGGCCTCTGCCAGCACTCCCGCCTGGGAGAAAGCTGCCCCTCCAGCCCTCGCCGTGATGCCAGACAATTCAGTACCTCTCCATGTGTTCCGGGTGCCTTTCAAGCTGCTGCCTCAGTGATGAAGCTCAGAGAAGGCGAGTCCAAGTCAGTCCACAGGGAGGCCTTTTAAGAGGAATGCCTGAGACTCCAGCAGCCCTGGTCCCCCTCAGCCACAATCCCCACTGGTTTTAACCGCCAGGAGTTATGGGGACGTCTCTTCCCAGCACTGGAACGTGGGCTGGGGGTCCTGGTGTGGAGGTGGGACCCCTCACTCTTTGGTGGGGGGGGTCTCTGCAGCTGGGATGGCCGTCCTGGCTTTTAACAGCTGCACACGGGTGTGGGACCAGCCCACGCCAAGTTTCTCTCTCTCCTACCAGTCCCAACGTGGCTTCCCCTTTGCAGCCTTAGTTTTAGGGCTCCTGTTCAGCTAGACCTCAGGTGGTTCTGCACGACCGTAGTTTTATAATTTAGCTGTGGTTCTGATGTGGCTGTGGGAGCGTGAAAGTACCTCATTTACCTACTCTGCCAGCCTGACCAGAAGCACAGATGTTTCTTGTTCAAAGATTAAATCATACTAGATGTAGATCTTGCGGCGTTTTTACGTTTTGAACATTTTTAATGAATGCATGGTGTTCTATGACAGTCTATAGTCTATCGTATCTATGTTTTACCATCACTTAGGTGGCTTTTGGCTTCCTGCTATTACAAGCATTGTTCAGATAAACCTCTTTGCATACTCGCTCAATTATTTCCATGACGCAAAAGTCCAAGGAACAGAGTTTCTGAATCAGATGGTAGGTACTTTTTAAGATCTCTAATGTATATCGTCAAATCGCTCTCAGAAAGTGCTACCAATGAACACTCCCAGCAGCAGGGCAGGAGGACACTAGCTTCCCCCATCCTCACCAATGCTGGCTGGAAAGCACGGTTCTAAAGATGGGGCACTGCGAACTGATATCCTCTTTCTTCTGCCTCTTTACCCCCTAACAGCCTAGAACACAGGTGTCCAATCAATCAGTCCAGGCCACAGACCAGTAGACACTCTGATCTGAACCGACAAATCCGAGTGGCAGGACCGCTCCGTCTGGTTCCCTGCCAACACCCTGGCATCGTGTGGATCCTATAAAGGGCCCTGACGCCATTAAACCTCCACCTGCTCTCCGAGCCGTTCCTGCAGCCATGAAGCTCCTGCTCCTGATCTTTGCAGCCCTCAGATTCCTGGTGACTGCAGGTAAACCGGGTCGGGGAGGGAAAGGAGAGCTGGGGGCCAGGAGCAGTAGCAGATGCGGTTGCTCTGGTGACAGACGAGCTAGGCTGGAAGGAGGCAGGGCTCACCCCACTGAGTTCCAACTTAAAGTAGGGATCCCCGCATCCACCACTGGTCTCTTATCCTACACCCAGCCACCAGCCTACGTAACCTTGTACAAAATAAAACCAGTTCCCCAAACTTTTTTCGTGCTCCGAAACCAGAGTCAGCCTCAACCTGATCCAAAATATTTCTCCTCACTTTGCTCTCCCTACACCCAAGTGTCTAAAATGCTGAGAAGGCATCTCTCCTCACCATTTTCATCCTTTGAGATTAGCCCAGATTAGTGTTCAGAGGTGAGAATGAGCCTCGGAGAGGTCCCACCCCCCATGCCCAACAGAGGGCTGGCAAGCGGGGTGATGAAACCTCCCGGCAAGTTCACACAGGATGCACACACATTACTCACTCAAACCCTGGGACGAGGAGAGAATGAAGAACCAGAGAGAGAAAGAAATCAGAGAGCCAGGCAATGGGACCTCACCGAAGGTCGAAGGCGAGGACAGACACGGGGAGCGGGGTAGAGGTGGGGGAGGTGGGGTTCAGAAGTGCTATAAGCCGAAGGCAGACACAGCTGAAATAGAGCCCCCAGATTTAACCAGAAGGTGGTCTCTGGTGCTACGCAGTGTCTGAATGCAAAAAAAAAAAAAATGAACTGTGGGTAGCAGTCACTTTCATGCTCCTGGGCAATGATGAGGCGCTTTTTTTTGCCCTGGGTTGACTGCTATTTACAGCTTTTTTACTCCTTAAGAACACAAATGAAGCAGACATGCGGTAAAAGGGGAGGCTGGGGTGAGTAAGAAGAGCCCCGATTCCTCCTCTCCTGTGTCCACACGCCCCCTGACAAGGAAGGCCTGGCTCTCCCCACTCCCTCATTCTCACCCTGCACTCTGAGGCACCAACCACAGCAAACTCACAGGCCTTCGCTGGCTGCAAAAATGCAGATACCGGCCAAGAGAAAGAGTTCCTCGGAGTTCCCAGAGGATGTCAATCAAGGGAGATTGTGTCTGCTCCTCACAGCCCTTCCCAAGTCTCATTCCAGGGTATCTGAAGCATACATCTCAAAATAAAAAGCCAAACGCCCCCCTCTGGCCCCGACCCCTTGGCAGCTCCCATGCCAATTCTAACTTGACTTCTCCGGCCTCCTTCTCTCCCTGCAGCCAGCGCGGGTGGGACACGCTGTGGGCGGTTGCTGCCCGGACACTGCAGGCTGTACTGCGGCCCCCTCACAAGACCTATGTTCATGTGTGACAGGTACAGACAATGCTGTGTCAAGAACGACGTGATACCAGAGCCCATTGTGTCCCCATCTGTCCATAGATCTAAGCACCCATGCAGAAAAAACACAAAAAGCCAAAATGAGAAGCCAGGAATGCGCACAACACCAAAACCACTACCATCTCCAACGATTCAGAGAATTACCACCACTCCGAAAAGCTGAGGCTTTCGCCTCCTGGGACTTCAGCTTATAATCAACTTCAAAGCTCCCGTGTTTTCCATCAGTTTGCCATTTGCTTAAAAGAGAATTTGGGGTTTGTACCTGTCCTACAGGAATTACTGCCATGCGGCTTCATCCACAGGGTATGTGTCCGTTTGGGTCCTCCAAGAGCCATGCCAAGACGAATTAGACACGAAAAGATTTACTGAGGAGAAACACGGCGGTAGACAAAGGTGAGAGGGAGGAGTAGGCAAATAGAACCTTCAGACGGCAAGGCTGGTCTGATGTTCGGACAAGGAGAGAGAACAGAAGGAGCCTGAGACGGCAGATCTAAGGAAGTCTCAGCCGTGGGACTGGGAATAGGGAGGCCCAAAGCAAGAACCGCCCCTCTGAGGAGCCCCACCAAGGGACAGAGACATCCGGGTTCTGGCACTGGCTGGGACGGCTCCTGCAGAACACGGCTTTGGGGTGAATGCTACTGTCAATTTGGAGTTTTGGCAACCGGGGGCTGTTGACCAATTACATCCCGGCAACAGTCATTTACAGTTGGGAGCACGTGAAACACAGTTTATTCTTGTGTTATTATGCATTAATTATTGTATTATCTTCCACACACACAACTGCAGACCTACCCTTGCCCCGCCGTGTACTCAGAGCCAACATTGGTAGCACTCTCTGAAAGCAAAGCTGCAACGAGACCGGTGATCCCCAGTGCCCACCCCCAGCCCAAAACTGGCATAACCCTGCTGGAAAGCAGAGCAGACATAAGCACAAAGAAACAGAACTTCTATTCATTTAGTCTAGTTAACAGTACTTCTGGGGATCCATGAAACAGGAGTTATTCCAAAGAAATAAAAAGTTATGGGCACAAAGGGGCTCAATGCCATGCCATTTAAATGCAATGAGAAAGATGCAATGAAATGCAAGAAAATGAGAATTCTAAATGATGGAATACTGTATGTCAATGCCATGTATAATTACAGACAAATGGGAATGCTTGCAGCATAATGAGACATACTAATGACATTATTCAAAATAGTGTTTATACTATGGTTGCCATTATGGCAAACTTGTCTCTTCAAGCGACACGATGAAACTCTTATGAAAATTATGACTTTCTTATTACGCTTTCTGTAGGAAAGCAGGGTCATGCACAAATTTCATCACACAGCCTGACGCCCATTAATTCTGTATAACATTTACCTGACAGGTACTGAAACCAGAACACTCAGGACTAGACAATTTCGAGCAATCCTGGAAACATCTAACCATAGCAAAGAAACATAATGCCGATTCCTACAAGGCCCAAATTCATTCCAGGTGGTTTCAAAATGACAGGGTGAAAAATGGAGTACTAAAAGATTATGGAGTCAAATATTTAATTGGGGAACAAGGAAGCTCTCAGTAAGTATGGCAATAAAGGTAAAACTCATGTAAGAATTAGTGATTATATAACATAAAATACCAAATTTCTGGTTGTCAGAAGATATCGTTTTAAAATATATTCATATTTTTGTGTGTATCAATAGTTCTTTTTTTAACTTATGAATACAATTCCATTGTACAAATATACAATTTATGTATCTGCGGACTTGGCGACAGTCATTTAATGGCTGCTCCCCGTTGGGGCCATTAAAACAAAGCGTCTGTGACGCTCACCACCAAGTCTCCGTCCGGACCTGTGTTTTCATTTCTCTTAGTTAAATACCTGGGAGTGGAATGACTGTCTCCCACGGCAGGCAACTACTGAACTTTGTAAGAAAATACCCCACTGTTTTCCAAGACGCCCATATCACTATACATTCCCGCTCCCCACCGCCCCCCCCCACAGCCTAGGAGAATTCCAGCGGCTCTTCATCCTCACCAACAGTTGGTGTGACCAGTCTTTTCCATTTTAACGACTCTAAAGGCCTGTCCTGGTATCTCATTGTGATTTTAATTTGTTTCTTTAATAAGCAATTACCCAAAGCAGCATATTGTGTATGATTCCATTCATGTGAAATTCTAGAAGAAAATTCAAAGCAAGCTCTAACGTCAGCAAGATTACCGGTTGCCTAGGGACATGAGGGGCGGGGAGAGACGGCGGTGGGAGAAGTTACAAAGGGCCCAGGACACTCCGAAGGGTGGTGGCTAAGGCCTTGGCCTAGCACAGATATACGTAAGTAAAAAACTTACCAAGTTTTACCCTTCAAATGTGCGCTGAAAGTTTATTGTACGTCAATTATACCTCAATAGAAGCTATTAAAATAAACTTCAAAGCGAAACAGAAAAATTAAAGTGTCATAGTTAAGAAAACAAATGACAGACTGAGACATGGATGCTCAAGTGGTTTGATTCCCTGAAAACATAGCAAGTTCCCATTGAGTATCAAGGAACATAAAGGCTCCAGGAGACACTGACCGTGCCGTGAACTAGCAACGTGACCGCTAAAATGGCCAAAAGAACCTGGGTAAAAAAACATCTCTTTTACTTGTAATGAAATCAACGCAAATTAAAACTACAATGAGATGTCAATTTTTATCTATTAGATCTTTAAAAAGTCGGAAGATTTGCAAGCCCAAGTTTGACAAGGCATGAAGAGAAACAAGATTTGTAACCACTCATATTTAGGACTGAATGGGCAAATTCTGGGAGACATTTAACTACACTTTTTAAGAACTTAAAAATGTTCTTTGGCTTAGGAAATTCTAACACTGGGAATAAATATATTCTGAGGAAATAGGCAGAATCCATATAAAATAATAAATGTACAAGCATAATCCTAACAACATAGTTTAAAACAGTGAAAAACTGAAAACTACCTGTATGTCCAGAAATAAGAGGATTGTTAAATAAGGTAGATATATTCATAATGTGGAATGCTACATACCCCTTTAAAATATAAATTTAGAGTTTTCTTCAATCATACAGAATAAATCTAGTCATGTTATCAATTCAAAAACAAATTTTTAAATCTTATATAAAAGATTTCATATACTATAAATATATATTTTATAGTATATATTATATTATTATACTAAAGTATTATTATACTATAGTATTATACTATACTAAATAAAAATATATATTATTAATCCTATTTTATAACAAAAATACACACACTACAAGGTACCCCAAACGCTGGGGAACTATTTCTGCCCCATGCCCTTCTCAAAGAAGAAATGCAGCGCATCCCAAAGTCAGCTCCGCAGGACAGTCAGGAGAACTGAGTGTTCTACTGAGGACTGCGTGGGGAGAGGTGGAAGAAGGTTCCCATCAACACCACGCAGCAAATCTTCACAGCAATTCCCTCTAAAAATTCTCATTTTATTTTCACGTTCTTTACCACCACCTGACGCCTCAGCCCACAGGCTGTGGGTCTTGCGGTCACTTCTCCACACACGCCCCTCCGACTGCCCCCAACCGCCTCCAATTCTCCCCCCTGTCACAGGAAGGCCATTGTGTCCCCTCTCTGCTTCTCCTATTCACATCTTTGCATCCAGACCCAGGTCAACAGGTATTCACTCTCTAGAAAATAGCATGGGATTCCAAATAAATTATTTCATTGTCATCATGATGCAGAATGCAGCCAAGAGGGGGGCCCCGAAAAGGGATTTGGAATGGGGTCCAGAACTCAAGGTGTCTAGGAAATATTGGAGAGACATATAAGATGTCCTCACCCCTCCCCCACAGGTGTGAGTTGGGGGAAGGGACACGTGGGGCAGGCACACGCAGGGCTGTGTTGGACAGCCACAGCCTTGCAGCTAATCCATGGCAGGGCCATTTAACATATCTACAGCCTTTGGCGGGTCACTTGGATATGTTAAATGGCTGTGGCCAGGCTTGGAGCCAGGGGATGAAGTCACTTCCCCCCAAGATGTAACTGGGGGCAGGTCCCCCGAGTTACAACACCTGCGTGGGAGCTTGGAGAAGATTGGCTCCAGGACATGGGGCCATACCTGCCCAGACTCACAATGGCAGCCCAGTAAACTTGAAATAATACAGGAATGCTGGCAGGTGTAACTGATTGTGGGAGGAGTCAGAAATAGGGGTACAGAGGAAGATTGGTGCAGGGATTTAAACCCAGGCACGGCAGCCATTGGAGAGCCATGTGGTTTTAGCAGAGGGCTCCTCTTGACCAGGTGAAGGAGAACCACATGGCTTTGCCAGAGTGGGGACCCCTGCAGCCAGGTGAAGAAGAAAGCCGTGCGCTGTTGGCGGAGTGCAGACCCCTGCAGCTTTGGTAGAAGAGGACCATGAGGCTTTGGGGTGCCCCCTTTGTCTGCGTGGCCTGGGAAGCAGGAGAGACTTTGCCTGGAGAAATGGGTACAAAGAACTCTTGCCAGTGGACCATGAGAAGGTGCCACACGACTTTGGATTAATTAGAGATCCTGCCTGGATGGTGACACAGCTGACAGTGCCAGCAGCCTGAAACACAGACGTGTTTCTCTTTTCTTTAGTTACGGTACCGTGAATTAGGGCAGGGGGAGCAGGGAGCGCTGTGTGCATAGGTGGATATCCTAAAGGACTTTGATATTTTAATGAAGATGTTAGGTTACTATGATAGGTCTGTATAGCAATAAATAAACATTTCCTTTCCTTTTCACAAATCTCTGGCATTGAGAGATGTCTTTCCAGTTAGCAACAGACCATCGGGCCCAGTAAGCAGTCTGGACAGTAGTAGTATACCATCCTCTGGAGTCCAGCCCCGGTGTATCTGTTCTGTAACAGTTTTTGGTGTCCCTGGGCAGGCCAAATATTGGCCCCCTTGGACCTCTGCTCTGTAACAATCATAAGTACATTTCTAATAGCAAAAGGCCCTAAAAGATAAGATATGGGACTATGGGCCCAGGCTGGTGTAGTTCAGTGGATTGAGTGCCGGCCTGCCAACCAAAGGGTCGCTGGTTCGGTTCCCAGTCAGAGCACATGCCTGGGTTGTGAGCCAGATCCCTGGTAGGGGCATGTGAGAGGCAGCCACACATTGATGCTTCTCTCCCTCTCTTTCTCCCTCCCTTCCCCTCTCTCTAAAAGTAAATAAATAAAATCTTTTAAAATTTTTTGAAGATATGAGATTATGGATAATGTTTACTATTAATTATATATATTTCTAAGTGTCTATAGTAAACACATCACCAAGAAAAAGTAATTTTTTAACAAAAACATGATAAGTATAAAGCAAATCACAACTCAAACTGGCAAAGCGTTTTCTAGTTTTCTACTCATTCTCCCACTCTCTAGTAAGGACTCACAAGGATCCATGGGATATATTGTTATATGTATTGTTATAATATATGTAAGTTTATATATATATATACATAATTTTTGTTGGCCTTCTATTATTCTTAATAATTGATTACAGAATATAACTATTAAAAAACAGTTTTTTTGATACATAAAATGTAGGTAAATGGTTTCTTTAAGGCACAATCCCAAAATTATTTGTGGTGCTATCACAAGTGTTTATTAATTTTAAAAGTTAAAATTAAGTTCAGAAAGATCATGTTATAAACCTTTAATAAAACATCATCTAGATCTTTCTCTTTTTTTAAGATTTTATGTATTTATCTTAGAGGGGAAGGGAAGGAGAAAGAGAGAGAGAGAGAGAAATATCAATGTATGGTTGCCTCTCGTGCATCCCCTGCCAGGAACCGGGAACTGGCCTGCAACCCAGGCATGTGCCCTGACTGGGAATTGAACCGCGATCGTGTGGTTCGCAGGCCCGCACTCAACCACTGAGCTACACCAGCCAGGGCATAGACCTTTCTTAAACAAGCATTTGTTACTCAGTTCATGTTTCCCAATAAGCATTCAATTAAAACACATAACATGATTTTTCTTTAAAGGGATATATTAAGGGACAGGAGGGTAGGTGACTTGTGGCACACAAAGATTAGCTTTATAATTAAGTAATAAATCAAAATGACACATCAAGGGATGAGACGGGACCCCTGGAAAGAACAGGACACCACAACTAATTTTCATTCCCTCCATCCATGGAGAAAGGAGAAAGGCAGAAAGAATTGAGAGGATACTAAAAAGGTGCTGTGAGCCCTGGCTGGTGTAGCTCAGTGGATTGAGCGTGGGCCTGAGAACCAAAGGATCACAGTTTGATTCCCAGTCAGGGCACATGCCTGGGTTGCAGGCCAGTTCCCAGCAGGGGACACACAAGAGGCAACCATACATTGATGTTTCTCTCCCTCTCTCCTTCCCTTCCCCCAAAAATACATCTTTAAAAGGGTGCTGAGATATTTCCACTTACAAAGTTCTCCCAGCCGGAATTTCTCTCCTAAAATTTCTTCCAGGTAAATGACCTCCAATTCTATTAGAAATCAATAAATCAAGTACAAAAAGAGGGAAATAAGGACATAGAGAACTTCTACTAAACAATCAACAAATGAAATAATTAATACAGAGGAAGAACATTCTGAATGACTAGAAAGAAAGAAACCTTTCTTTCAATTACCTACGGAAGAGTCAAAGTTTTGGGTAGTAATAGAAATGTTTAAAAATAAAACTAAAAGCAGAAATTAGCCCTGGCTGGTGTAGCTCAGTGGATTGAGCACGGGCCTGCAAACCAGAGTATCGCGGTTCGATTCCCAGTCAGGGCACATGCCTGGGTTGCAGGCCAGTTCCCGGCAGGAGACACACGATACATTGTGTGTCCTTGGCAGAGGCAACCATACATTGATATTTCTTTCCCTTTCTCCTTCCCTTCCCCTCTAAAGATAAATAAATAAAATATTTTTTAAAAAATTAAAAGCAGAAATTAAATACTTCACAGTGTTTACTCAGAGCAAAGTAAGATCAGAAATTAATATGAAAAGAACTAAACGTCTCCTCTGTAGAAAATATGAAAAGGAGGTGCTGAACCCGAGGGCAGCAGGGGAGATGAAAGCCGTATGAAAACGGCAGGACTGAAAGAAGGCCCCTGGCAACAGCCCGGGTGGACTGGAGAACATTACGCCAAGTGAAATAAGCCTGTCGGAGAAAAACAAATACCACATGATGTCACTAAACATGTGGAATCTAATGAACAAAATAAACCGATGAACAAGATAGAAACAGAGGGGAGGGGGTTGGGGAGCTGGGTGAAAGAAGGTGATTAAGCAAATAGACACAGACAACAGTGTGGTGACAGCCTGAGGGAGGACCCGGAGGAGGACAAAGCAGGGATGAATGGGGACAGAGACTTTGCTTTGGGCTATGGGCGCACAATGCAGTGTGCACAAGATGATGTTTTGAGTTGTACATTTGAAACCTGCATGGTTTTGTGAAACAATGTCAGCCCAATAAATTCAATTAAAAAAAAAAGAACACACCTATTCAGATGGCTGGTTCCTTCCCCCTCTATAAACAGGCTGCCAGCCAGGCTTAGATTTCCTGGGCAACAGGTGGAAGAACTCCTTTCTGCGGTGGTCAGGGATACCAAGGGAAATCCGGGAGGCGACAGACCTCGTCTGCATCCTCCTTTTGGTGGTAGTTAAAACTCATTTAGGGAAGACGCTCACGTGTTTTACATGTGTATCTTCTATTCTTTACAGAACACTGTAGAGCCAAAAACTTTTTAAAGGTAAAAAACAAATAAAACTGCAACATAAAGATTCAGAATATTTTCCTTCTCATTCTCGTATATTGAATATATTCAAACTTGAAAAGAAAGTTGGTTTTATCTGTATTAGAAGTAATTCCGTGTTATATTAATAAACCTTTTTGGTAAGAGTTAAAAAAAAAAAAGGAAGAAAGAAAGAAAGAAACTCAGCCCTGGCTGGTGTGGCTCAGTGGATCAAGTGCTGGCCTGCAAACTAAAGGGCCACTGGTTCGATTCCCAGTCAGGGCACATGCCTGGGTTGCAGGCCAGGTCTCCAGTAGGGGGCGCGCAAGAGGCCACCACAGACTGATGTTTCTCTCCCTCTGTTTCTCCCTCCCTTCCCCTCTCTCTAAAAATTAATAAATCTTCAAAAAAATTTTAAAAACTCATACAGCTATCACCCCAAATCTGGTCAATTTTACTGTTTTTTTTTATTATTTTAGAAAGAGAGGAAGGGAGGAAGAAAGAGAGTGACAGAAAGACCAACCAGTTACCTTCAGTATACACCTCAACCTGGGACCTAACCTGAAACCCAGGCATGCTGCCCTGACTGGAGTCAAACCAGTGACCTTTCCATTTGCAGAATGACACCCAGCTGAGCCACACTAGCCGGGGCAATTTTACTGTATTTCAAAAGTTAAAAACTAAAAGATATAATCACAAAAATCTCATTTGTACCACAGGAAAAAAAATGCTTCAATATATCAAAATAATATACTTCTATACAAATTCAGCCTTCATAAAATAAAATATTAATATAAAATATTAAAATATAAACTCTCAAGAGCTATAACAAACCCCTACATAAAACTTAAGCAAGCGCCTGGCTGGCATAGCTCAGTGGATTGAGCATGGGCCTGCAAACCACATGATCGCGGTTTGATTCCCAGTCAGGGCACATGCCTGGGTAGCAGGCCAGTTCCCAGCAGGGGACGCAGGAGAGGCAACCATACATTGATATTTCTCTCCTTCTCTCCTTCCCTTCCCCTCTAAAGATAAATAAATAAAATCTTTAAAAATTAAAAAAAACTTAAGTAAGCAATTGTCGTATGAAAAAATGTAATGATTTTTTCCTTCTCCTCTCCTGTTCTCATCAAATCTTAACCGAAACAGTAATTGTGATGAGCACATAATGCTTGGAAAAATGAAAACAGCTTTAACCGTACACAAATGCAGTAACTATTTTAATAGGTATGCGCTTAGCCTGCTCCTGTTTCTTGGCTAGTTTTTTTTCTTGCAAAGAAGAAGAAAAACTATTCTGAATCTTGTTCTTTCAAAGATAATGGCCTAATAATTGTATTTTTTGGCCCAGAAAGAAAAAAGAGAGGGAAGGAACGGAGACAGAGGAGTGAAATATGCTAAGAGGTTGTACTATTAACCCACTTCAAAAGGAATTTTAATCAGTAAAACCAAAATGCTATTATGAAATTAAATTATCCTTAATATTCTATCTTTAAGTATCATCGTGTTCACAGGAGAAATTGAACTTGTGTGCTATCAAAACTTTAAACTGGCAGCAAGTGATGAAATTGACAAAATGATGTATTTGTCATGGCATTATGCCCAGAAAAATGGTGCAGTGGCTTCTTTCGAGACATTCTTTTCTAAGGCTGAAATCCTGAGGCTTTTAAAAATAAAATGTTTATTTTCTCTTTTGAAAAATACATCTTATGGCCACTGGTTGTTAAGCTGAAAATAATAAAACCACCCCTTTTTCAGGATAACCTACATGAGGATTGATTTTTAAATTTTCATAATTATTATCTTATTTCCAAGTGTAAAGGCAAATAATAAGATGTATAAAACAATCATACTATAAATGCTAGTATTTCTCAGTGCCTTAGTCTGCTCAGGCGGCCATAGCAAAACACCAAAAACTGGGAGGCTTAAACAACAGACACATATTTCCTCACGGTTCTGGAGGCTGCAAGTCCTGGGTCAAGGTGACGGTAGGATGAGTTTTCGTGAGGGCTCTCTCCCCGGCGTGTAGCTGGCCATCTTCTTGCTGGGTCCTCATGAGGTGGACAGAGAGCGCATGCTCACCCAGAGGACTTGACCATGGCTCCACACCTGGGCACGCAGAGGCTCCTCCTGCCCTGTCCTTGGAGTGGAAGTCACGCCCAGAGCCGGAGCCATCTTCAAGGACACAGCCTGGGAAGAGCGACGCATTGCTGAGGCCCTCTGGACTGTGCACGGGACTGCACCCCATTAAGGCCTCTCACTAAACATTGAAGATTCCGGCTGGCGGAGGCGGAGGTCTCACCTTGCAGCTCCCCTAAGACAAGACTCCTGTGGAAGTTCCCTTGCTTATGAAACTGCCACCCACCCACCTGAAGTGGCCTGCGTCTTTCTTTCATCTCCCCTTGCTCTCCATATTTGGGGATCCAGTTTCAGATTTCACCCCAGGAGCCCCCAAGTTTGCGACCCAACACATGGATTTGGGGGAGACAGAAACATTTGATCTATCACACTCAGTTTTGTCATTTTAATACTTAAAAATACCAATTAGCAAAAATTAAAATATCTATTGGTATAGTTGTAAATGTAATTGTTTTGAGAGAATAACTAGACATGTTTCAATTCTTTTATAATGGTGTATTGATTATGTAGTGTAGATAATTTTGAAAATACGGATATGGCATACTTCATTCTGTCTTTTTTTAATAAGCTTTTTACACCAAAGCAAAGCTGTCTATATACATTTTAATTTCCTTTGCCTTGCTATTAAGCAGTAGATCTTCCATTACCTTGAGAACATATAAATGCACTGTGAACATGGATTTTGTGGTAGGAAAGATTCTAGCATTGCCCCCCCACACACACTGCCACCTTCAAGATTCCTGTCCTCTGGTTAGTCAAACACCGACCCCAAGTACGGCTGGGAAGGGAATGTGCAGGTATAATTAGTTTCAAGTCAGTTGCCCTAAATATAGAGAGATTATCCATACGTGTCTGACCCAATCGGGAGAGCCCTTTAGAAGCAGAGTTTTCTCTGCCTGGTAGCAGGAGTCAGAGGGATTTGAAGCAAAACAAGGATCTCACACATCCTTGCTACCTTGAAGATGGAGGGGACCCATGTCCAAGAATGTGGGTGGCCTCTGGAAGCCAAAAGTCCAAAAGGAAGCAGGAACTTTAGTCCTATGCCAGGAACTGAGTTCTGTCAACAACCTGACTGAGCCCGGAAGCGGGCTCTCTCCCAGAGGCCCCGGAAAAGAGGCCAACCCAGCTGATGCTTTGATTTCAGAGTTGTGATACCCTGAGCACGGAACCATGCGAGCCTGCCTGGGCTTCTGACCCCAAAACTGAAAAAAACACATGCAGTTTTAAGTTGCTGATCTGTGGTCATTTGTTAGGCAGCGATGACAATCTAAGAGAGTTTTCCAAATAAAATGTTTCTTGACTTTATGAGCTAATGACTTACAAATTGGCTCACATACACCAATTGTACTATAAAGATGGGTGAACTGAAATTATGCTAAAATTTTCTGAATGGATTTAACAGGATAACACTTCTCTAGTAATTCTTTTTTGTTTAATTCTTTTTTTTTAAGATTTTATTTATTTGTCTTTAGAGGGGAAGGGAAGGAGAGAAGGAGAGAAATATCAATGTATGGTTGCCTCTCATGAGTCCCCCGCCAGGAACTGGCCTGCAACCCAGGCATGTGCCCTGACTGGGAATCAAACCACAATCGTGTGGCTCGCAGGCCCACGCTCAATCCACTGAGCTACACCAGCCAGGACTCTAGTAATTCTTAATATCATTTTCATTGACATATTCCATTTTCTGCTATTTTAGAATGCCTTTTGAGTCTGTGTAGGTGTAACTGTGAACATCTTGACTTCTCTGAAACCTGTAACAAAATAGTGCATTGCGGATAGTATCTTAACAATATGCTTAAGTTAGAGTTAACTGTGTTTTTCATTAAGATTGTTTTTGTTTTAAATAATAATACAATTTTAACACATTCTTTGCTATGACAATATAGATAAGATTATTTTTTAAAGATTTTACTTATTTATTTTAGAAAGAGAGGAAGGGAAGGAGAAAGAGGAGAAGAGAGATATCAATGTGTGGTTGCCTCTCACATGCCCCCTACTGGGGACCTGGCCCGCAACCCAGGCATGTGCCCCGACTGGGAATCAAACTGGGGACCCTCACATTTGCAGCCCATGCTCCATCCACTGAGCTACACCAGCCAGGGTGATAAGATTATTTTAATATTATTAAGGGGAGTAGTAACTAAGATTTAAAATTATCATACAAGTTATAAGTGAGGGGAAGAGTGAGAAAAATCAGAAAAGAAAAAAAGTAATTGAAAACTTTAATATTTGGATAAATTTTAA
Source organism: Sturnira hondurensis (assembly GCF_014824575.4). NCBI lineage: Eukaryota > Metazoa > Chordata > Mammalia > Chiroptera > Phyllostomidae > Sturnira > Sturnira hondurensis. The sequence goes on from NW_028076767.1 coordinate 30,104,272, forward strand.
AATTGTAACCAATACTTTTTTCCAAGGAAAAAAATGACTAGCCCTTTAACATGGGCCGACAAGAACCTGCAGCTGCTGACTTGTGAACAGTCATCACATCCCCAGCTCAGTTTCTCCAAGGACAGCCTCAGCCACAGGCAGCAAATGTGAGAGAGTACAGCATCTAGAGCAGAAGAAGCACACGGCCCCTGTTCCCTGCTGAAGATATGACAGTGAAGAAAAGTGACGGAACCAGGGTAACTGGTCACCAAAACTAATTTCTTTCCCTCCTGGGTACACCGCTAGATGCTGTCCCATGGACTTATTTGCAATGGAGGAGGTCATGTGACTGAGTTCTCTCTGGCCAATAGAATGTAGGTAGAAATGATTATGCCTCTTGGTGACCTGTAAAATCCTCCTGCATAATATCTCATCCTCTTACACTGAATATCCTTCAGAGGGATGGTAATGCCCAGGGTGACACGTTGAAGAGGGCAGGGCCTCCATCAGCTTGGGTCTCGACTTCGCGGAGGGGCAAACCACCCCTCGAACTCTGGATCGGGTGTGTGTGACAAGTAAATCCTTTGACCTGCTGAACTAGAATTTTAGATGAACTAATGTCACCACAACTAATACCAAAATATGTGAGAAATAGAGACAGATCGGGACAGTACTAACCCCTCCTCCGTGGAAGGGGACAGTCACATAACAGGCACTAACATGACCAAGACTTAGCAGAAAAGAAATTACCCTGAAAACCATGAGTGACCTCATCCATCTTCTTAGGTTCCTCTCTGAGTAGATTCTGTGAGTCTCAATTTAAAAGTAAAGAGCATTTGCCACAAAATTGTTTAAAAATTTTTTTGATCACTACAAGAAAAGTTTTTAATAGTATTTATATGCAAAAATTAAAAGAATCTCTTTCTCTGCTCTTTTCCACGGCATTTGTCAGTTTCTTTTTCTTTTTAGATTTTTTTTTTTAATCTTTAGAGGGGAAGAGAAGGAGACAGGGAGAGAAATATCAATGTGTGGTTGCCTCTCGTGAGTCCCCTGCTGGGAACTGGCCTGCAACCCAGGCATGTGCCCTGACTGGGAATCGAACCGCGATTGTGTGGTTTGCAGGCCAATGCTCAATAGTTTCTTTTTCTTAAAGTCACTTCACTGAGGTAAAATTCACATACAAAAGATTGTATATAGTTAATATCTACAACTTGATGGGCTGGGAGATAAGTATATGCCTGTGAAAGAAACCATCGCCACAATCAAGCCATTGGTTTCTCCAACATATTACCTTCTAACACAGCACATAATTCACTTACTTGTGATGTTATTTGCTTAGTCTCTACCTCCCTTTACTTAGTAATCAAGCTTCCCAAGGCAGGAATCTTTGTCTGCTTTGTTTACAAATACATCTCAAGAGCCTAGAACAGGGCTTGGCAAACAGGAAGTGTTTGTCGGATGAAGGAATGAATGAAGACCTTCTTATACACAATGTAAAAGATTTTAATGTTTCTAAATGTTGCACTTGCTCCCACTTGCCTCACAAATCTAAGGGATGAATCCTCATAGGACATAGCTGCTACACACCTGCTGTCTGTGATAATGGGTCATCATCAAAAATGTGAGTAATATATGAACATTATAGGTCACATTCTGAAGATGATACCAACCAGAATTATTCAGCAAAATGGCTTACACCCACTCAGTCACACCAGACAAAAAGTTAGGACCCATCCACCCTGTGATGCGGACCGTAGCCCGCCAATCCGGCCTCGCCGCTTCCCTGGGTAATCTCCGAGAATCCCCAGACCTCCTGCTCAGGGCCAGCGCACCCTGCTCCTTCCTTGTTCCTGAAGTGGCCTTTCCGAACATCCACACAGCTCCCTTCCTGATCTGTCCCAGTCCGCTATCAAATGTCACCTTGGTGAGGCCTTCCCTGCCTGTCCTGTTTAAAACTGGATACCCTTGCCCTGACAGCTGTGGCTCACTGGGTTGGGCACTGTCCTGCAAACTGAAAGGTCACTGGTTCGATTCCTGGTCGGGACACAGGCCTGGGTTGTGTGCCAGGCCCCGAGTTCGGGGTGTGAGGTATGGGGGGTAGCTGATCAATGTTTCTCTCCCTCTCTTTCTTCCTCCCTTACCCTCTCTCTAAAAGTAAATAAAAATCTTTAAAACGTAAAATAAGATTAAATACCCTTACCCCAGTTATATTATTCCCCACAGACTTAACGCTAACACATCGAACATATTAGACATTGTACATATTTGTTTTGTTTAGTTTTTGTTCCCCCTACACACTAGAATGTAAACTCCACAAAGATGAAGAGTCTTGTCTCTAATTCTCTGCTGAAACCCCAAGGCCTAAAATAACTGCCGTGTAGTGATGCTCAATGAATATTTGCTGAATGAACACACAAATGACCAAATAAAAGAATATTTAAACGATGTAGCTAAAACTTAAATTTCTATCGGTCAGGATGAGCTAGGGCAGCAGGTCGCCAATATTTTTGGTCTCTGGGCCCCTGTGTGGCTTAAAAAATTATTGAGGGTCTAAGAGAGCTTTTGTTTATGTGCATTAGATCTGTCAGGAATTACTACATTTGAGGTTAAAACTAAGAAATTTTAAATATTTCTTTATTCATTGATTTTAAAATAGCAGCAATAAACTCATTACATGCTAACATGCGTATTATGAAAAATAAATATATTTTGAAAAACTGAATAGGAAAACTGGCTTTGTTTTAGTTTCTGCAAATCTCATAGATTTAGTGGAAGACAGCAAAGATCTCATATTTGTTTCTGTATTCGTTCTGCTGCCGTATGTTGTTATGGTTGACATATGTGTAGTGGGAAGAGGGAGGGGTATTTTCTTCAATTAAGTGCCTCTTCAGATGTTTCTGGATAGTCTTCTTTGATATTATACCAAAACCCAAACATGTGGTAGTTTCTTGAAGGTAAGCTGAAACATGGAATCTGAAACCACATCAAAGAACTTTCTTGTCCACTGTTACATTAAAATGCTTTGGCCTATTTTGTTCTTTAATTGGATCTATGATTTGGTAACTTACTGTGCTGGTCCCTTAGAAAATGTCCATTCACCGAGTTATACACCTCTTCCACATTTTGATGTTTCATTAGACAACACCAAAATATCATGTTCATTACCATCACCGCTTATCAGAAAAACCTTTAAGACCTGAGAGGCCTCAAACTCATAGCGGTGGATACACTTGGAATTTTATCGTTGCCAAAAATACAATCAGCTGTTTTCCTTGAGTAACTGGCTCAGATGGACCACTTAAGAGAAAAATTGTCTGGCAAACACCAGAGTCTGGGGAGCCATAGTTTGTAAGTCATTCATTTAGTAAAAATGGTGCTTTATGGGCCCTGGCTGATGTAGCTCAGTGGAATGAGCACAGGCCTGCAAACCAAGTGGTTGCTGGTTCGATTCCCAGTCAGGGCACATGTCTGTCTCTCTTTCTCCTTTCCTTCTCCTGTGTCTATCTCCTGTCTCTAAAAATAAATAAATAAAATAAAATCTTTTTTTAAAAAAAGTGGTACTTCATGAAAACAGCAGCTGAGGCAGCTCACAGTTCAGTGGCGCCCATGTTTTTCCCCCAGAAAACCGGTGTCCATTCACAGTAGACTTTGACCTGCTTCCCATTTCGTCCCAGTGGGTATTAAACCCAGCAGAGTATGAGGACCTGGGTCACTGCACAGGCCACACACCCACGAAGCCATCCTTGACCCCCATAGTTAACAAGGTAATTATTTTTACAGACACAACAAAACATCGGAATAATCTGAACCCGAAGCTGCTGGGGTGGTGAGAACCATTCGTCTCTTCGTGGCAGGGCTGACGGTCCGCTGGAGCCAGGCCAGCTGACGGAGCAAATGGAAACGTTTAGGGACCGCATTTAGGGACAGCGCCCAGCACCATCACAGACAAGGCAGGCCGCACTGGTTGAATTAATCACAGAATTTAATAGCCAGGAAGCTCCGTTTCCACAATCCATTCACGCATTTTGATAAATGAGAATGATGCTTTAAGCTTATGCACCTCCTTTTCCTAAGAACGCCAACCTTAGCAAGTCCTCTTGATGTTAGCCAGTCACCTTATTTTCCTGATGTATTTCAAAGTGAATTACAGGCTTAATTACAAAAGAAAGTGATTTACCCATCAGCCAAGGCTCTTCAGGCAATTTATGGGCTAAAAGGCCAGGGACAATCCTCAAGGGCAGCTGTCTGGGCTCACGTGGTACCATTAAAACCCATCTATGTCTCACCTCCAAGGGCACCACGCTACCTGCTCTGTACTGGGTTCACTGTCAGGCTGTGCATAAGGCCTCACACAACCATGAGACATCGGCTCCACTGGCAGACCCAGCAGGAAGGAGCCCGCGTCCCTCCGTTGCACGGTGAGAAGCCCGAGCCTGGGCCCCACTAACCCAACGAGGCTGACTCGGGCCACCGACACATCTTTGACCCCCAGCGGCCGGGAAGGTGGAAAGCTCTGATCGCCTTCCTCTCGAATATAAAGCCCAGCCCCAAATTCAGAAACAGAACTGGCCTCCTCACCGAGAGATGGACGGAGAATGGGGCGGGAGTCGGCTCCCCAAGTGGAAATGCGGGGGCTGTGATGGAAGAGGAGAGACGCCGCGGGCAGAGCGCCCCGACGGGCCAGCCGGGGTCCCTGGAAACTTAGGGAGGAGAGGCAAAGTCAAGAGCCACCCGGCTTGCAGCCACTTCTGGCCATATCTAGTGTTCTGGGTCACAAGCCCAGCCGACTGTCTGAAAGCTCCTTTTTCCTTTTTTCTTGAAACAAGCGCCAAAGCTGAGAGCCAGCCTCAGGGACAGGGGTGCGGGTCAGACCGAGGGGCGCGATGATGGAACAGCCTGCTGTTCTCAAGGATGGTTCGGGCCAGAGCACCACGGCGTGTTCCGACGTGTTTTTAACTTAGAATTGTTTTACAGTGAACTTTTAAAACAAAAAATCGTTCAGTCGCTGTCATACCAGTATTGTCATTGACTTGTTCAAAAGGAGTCTGCCCATAATTATGCAAGTCTACGTAAGTTTTATACAGTTATTTAAACACTTATTTTCATCTACACTTGAATACTAACAAAAGCCCAGCCCAGCCCCAGGACACTGCCTAGTAACAACCAAACCGCCAGCTTGAGCGCTGAGGACAAAGAGCTCACACAGTTAACTTTCCAGCTTCCATTAGGCCCCTTATGCATCTCCCTGTGGGAATCGGTGCGTTGTCTAAGGCACAAGCTTTGCCTACATTCCAGGGGCGCTGGGGCAAACTCACAGTTAGTGACAGTGATGAACTTTCACAGGAAACAGAGGCACCCTGCTCAGGCTGGGGGGCGGGGCAGGGGACGAGAGATGGGGCGCCACAGCTGCTGTGTCTCAGAAGACAATTTGCAGACTCAACCCAACCAGAAAAAGCGGCACAAATGCTGTTGTGATGTGTGACCGTGGGACCCACCTCTGTGAAGACGAGAGATCCTTTCAATAAATGCTGTTGGCAACATTGCACAGATGCGTGTGACAGATGAAACTAGGCCACCTTCTCACACCACACACAAGAATAAACCCAAAATGGATCGAAGATATAAGTGTTCGATTCCAAATTATAAAAACCCTAGAAGAGCCCTGGCTGGTGTAGCTCAGTGGATTGAGCTCGGGCCTGTGAACCAAAGGATCGTGGTTCGATTCCTGGTCAGGGCACATGCCTGGGCTGCAGAACAGGTCCCAGCAGGGGACACTTGAGAGGCAACCACACATTGCTATTTCTCTCCCTCTCTTCTTCCCTTACCCTCTAAAGATAAATAAAATATTTTTTTAAAAACCCAGAAGAAAACACAAGGGGTAAAATCTCAGACATTTGTCATAGCAGTATTTTTTTTTCTGACATATCTCCTTGGGCAAGGAGAACAAAAGAAAAATAAGCAAATGGGACTACATTAAACTAAAAAGGGTTTGCAAAGCAAAGAAAACCATCAACAAAATGAAAAGGCAATCCACTGAATGGGAGAACATGTTCACCAATGATACATCTGATAAGGGGTTAATGTCCAAAATGTATAAAGAACTTACACAATTCAACACCAAAAAAACCCCCAGTCAATTAAAAAATGGGTAAAAGACCTAAACAGTCACTTCTCCAACCAAAGAGGACATACAGATGGCCAATAGACATAGGAAAAGATGGCCAAAGGCACTAATCAAAAACATGCAAATTAAACCATAACGAGCTATCACCTCACCCTTGTAAATCAACAAACAGGTGCTGGCAGGATGCGGAGAAAAGGGAATCCTTCTGCACTGTTGGTGGAAATGCAGTTGGTGCAGCCGCTGTGGAAGACGGTATGGAGTTTCCTCAGAAAACTAAAAATGGAACTGCCTTCTGACCCAGTGATTTCACCACTGAGAATACATCGTAAGAATCCCAAAACATATAATTTGAAAGAATATATGCACCCCTACGTTCATAGCAGTGTTATTTACAATAGCCAAGATCTGGAAATGGTCCAAGTGCCCATCAGTAGATGAGCAGATAAAAAAAGCTGTGGTACATTTACGCAATGGAGTACTACACGGCCATATGAAAGAAGGAATTCTTACCTTTTGCAACAGTATGGATAGACCTGGAGATTATTATGCTAAGTCAGGGGTGTCAAACTCATTTTTACCAGAGGCCACATCAGTCTCACAATTGCCTTCAAAAGGCCAAATGTTGCCCTGGCTGGTGTAGCTCAGTGGATTGAGCACAGGCCTGCGAACCACATGATCATGGTTCGATTCCCGGTCAGGGCACATGCCTGGGTTGCAGGCCAGTTCCCGGCAGGGAACCCACGAGAGGCAACCATACATTGATGTGTCTTTCCTCTCCTTCCCTTCCTCTCTAAATGATAAATAAATAAAATGTTTTTTTAAAAACGGCCAAATGTAATTTCAACTCCTTAACAGTTAAGGAGTAGTTACGTTTATACAGTCCTAAAATTATTTCGGCCCTTTGAAGGCAACCACAAGCCTGATGTAGCCCCCAGTGAAAATGAGTTTGGCACCCTAGAAATAAACTAACAAACAAAATAAAAACAAACTCATAAACACAGAGAACAGACTGACAACCATGAGTGGGGGATGGGTGGGGGGCTGAGTGAAAAAGATAAAGGGATTAGGCAAAGAACAACAACTCGGAGACACAGACAACAGTGTGGAGATTACCAGAGGGAAAGCAGGATAGGGGGAGGAATAAGAGGGTAAAGGAGGGAAACGGTGATGGAAGGAGACTTGACTTTGGGTGGTGAACACACATCACAATATACAGATGCTGTGCTGTAGAACTGTATACATGCAACACATATAATTTTATTAGCCTGTCACCCCTATTAATCCAATAAAAATGTAAAATATAGGTACTCAAAGAAAGAGAAGAAGGACAGCTCAGGTACCCAGCGCTGTTTATTGCCTCAGCAGGGTGGCAGGACACAGCCAATCGCCCCAGCCTGTCGTCACAGGCTCACAGACCGGCAGGAACCTCACAGTGCAGGGTGTGAGCCTGCACTGCTTTACCCCATCATTGGATGTCCCCCTAAAATGCAGCTGTATTGCCACGGCAATGGAAGTGTCACTGCTGAGACCTGGCTTTCCAATAGCTACAGCCAGGACTAATGGACTAAATAATTATTGAGCACCACCTGCATACCAGGTGCTGCTCCCTGCACTGCGGCAGCCGTGAACAAGAGGACAAATTGCTCACACTCATGCAGCTTACATTATGGTTGGGGGAATCCGGTAACAAACACAACCTACCAAAATGAATGTGTAATATCAGATAGTGATCGCTGCTCTAATGAAAATGCATCAGCGTTGTGATGGAGGGCAAGGGGAAATGGTGGTCAGGCAAGACTTCCCTGAGATAAGAAACTAGAACTAAGAAGGCATGGCGACTCAGCTGCATGAAGACCTGGAGAACAGTATCCTGATCAGTGGACCAGTCACTGCAAAGGCTTGCTCGGCGGAGTAAAGAAAGCCGGTGAAACTAAGAAACAGGGACAGGAGAACGGTGAGATTTGATTGGAGGCCGGTTCAGGCGGATAGAGTGAGGGATAGCGATGGAAGCAAAAAAAAAGAAAAAAAAAGAAAAAGACCTCCCACTTGCACACTGATGGCCAAAATGATCGTCTCCAATTGTGAATTCCTCAATAAAAACCGCCACTGGCGATTTTACAAACTGGGGATCCATCCTGTTCCCCAAGAGCCGGACCATGAAGTGCTTGACGGGTTCTTTTTATTTGCCCTTTACCGCCACCTTCTGGTTATACTCGGCATGCCCACGCCAAAGTCGACGCACAATGGCTTAGTGCCCGCTTCTACTGGACCCTGTGAGACTCCATGCCCAGAACCTTACCAAAACTCTCCTAAATCCTCCTGGCGTGCTAGACTAGATTAAGATCCGAGAACTTCACAATATCCACAGAGATGGGCCTTAGAACAAGAAACTTACGTTTACTCGATTATCTGGACTGAGTACCAGAGAAGGCTTTTCAAACACCCCCTACTAAAATTTAAAAATAATACCTGGTCATCCAACAGTGCCTGGGTTATGCCTGCTCACACCCCTTATCACGCTAAATTCTCCACCTTCTGGGCATTCTACACCTTCGCAAAAACGCTCTGGAGACGCCTGTTCCTGCCATTAAAGGCAATAATACCGAGCAACTTCCCCCTCCCCCTCCCATCTCCACGCAGCTGTTCTCACTCCCGCAGCCCTGTAATGCTCCCATAGCGGGTGGTGGGCGGGCTGACCAGATGACAGCGTGGGGTCTTTCATTATCTAGTCCCCCCACCCCACCAACCATGGCTCCAAATGTGCTGATTTGGAATCCTGATGAGGCTTTGCCAAAATTCCAAAGACACAAGGGCCTCCCTAATAACAATGATGAACTTTCACATGAGGCAGAGGCAAGGCACCGGCTTCACAGAGACTGTGGTGTGGACAGTGAGTCGTGAGCAGAGTAACTTAAAATTGACACTTCTGAGAAACACCTCAAACACCTGGCCGGGCCTCCCCACCAGGTGCTGTCAGCCCAGGGCTCACTCCTGCTGACCCATGGGCAACTGCCCCCTCTCCCTGCCCCCTTCCCACGCACCCACAACCGTGGGATTCAGCCACAATGATCACGACCGTGGACTGTCACTGTACGGCCTTTTTGCTATGCTTAGATCTTTTGGGGCTCATTTGTCTCCTAGGATGGGTATGGGACATTCCTGGCCCAAACTAACAAGGCCACAGGGCCATCTTTCATGTTCCTGGCCATCAGGTTTTATTGGGCCAGCCACCCTCTGGAGCCAAGACTACCTACGAGGAAGATGGGCTCCCCCACCATGAGGATGGCTCTGTGTCCAGGAGAGGATGGGTGAGAGTGATGCTTCCAGGAAGCAGGCTGTCGAGTCTGTCCCAGTGGGGTTCATCTGGGCGGCATTCCTCTCTCCTGGGTTGCTGCAGAGCAGAAAAGCGAAGGAAACAGTGCCCCAGACGTGACCCAAGGTGTCGGGCACAAGCAAGCCTAGCCTCCAAGACCCCTAAAGGTTGCCTGAGTGCTGGGTGGGCCTTGGGGACAAGAGTCCCCTGGTGTGGAGAAATGGGGGCTTCTCCGCAGAAGTGCAATGTGGCAAGAGGAAGTGTGAGAGGCAGAATGCCCCCTCAAAGAAATCCATGTCCCAATCTCTGGAATCTGTGAATACCTCATGATACACAGCAAAGGGGCGCTGAGGTTGCAATGAAGTTTTTATTTATAGATTGTGGGTAGAGATGTGGATGTTAAAGGCGACGCTGGTGGAAGTCAGGAGACAATGAGCAACACCCACTGCAAACTGGAGACAAAGTGGTCCTGTAACCTGTGGCTTAGGGGACCCACGTCCTGCTGTGTGGAAAGGAGACCTTGTAAGCCATGAACCTCAACACCCAGCCGAGCAGGTTTCCAAGAAAAGTGCTGCAGGTGAGGCCTGATTTCTTGCTGCTTCTAGTAAAATGTGAGAAGAGATAAACTGAGGAAAGAACTGTTACCCCAAATGCAAGCACAATCTGGTGGTTTTAGAAGTACCCAAGCTACCCAATGGCAAAGGAAGCTAACATTCAGACTCACTGTTAGGACAACATGCTCTGGCCCTGGTTAGTGTGGGCCAGTGGATTGAGTGCCACCCTATGAACCAAAGGGTCACCGGTTTGATTCCTTGTCAGAGCACATGCCTGGGTTGTGGGCCAGGTCCCCAGTAGGAGATGCATGAGAGGCAACCACACACTGATGTTTTTCTCCCTCTCTTTCTCCTTCCCTTTTCCGCTCTAAAAATAAAATATTTTTTTAAAATAAAAAAAGAACCTGGCTGGTGTAGCTCAGTGGACTGAGTGAGGGCCTGTGAATCAAAAGATCGAGGTTGGATTCCTAGTCAGGGCACATGCCTGGGTTGCGGGCCAGTTCCCAGCAGGGGACGCACGAGAAGCAACCATACATTGATATTTCTCTCCCTCCTTCCCTTCCCTTCTAAAGATAAATAAATAAAAAAATTTTTAAAAAGAAGCCCTTGCTGGCATAGTTCAGTGGATTGTGCGTGGACTGCGAACTAAAGAGTCAAAGGTTTGATTCCCAGTCAGGGCACATGCCTGGGTTGCAGGCCAGGTCCCCAGTGGGGGCCAGGTAAGAAGCAACCCCACACTGATGTTTCTCTCTCTCTCTCTTAAATAAACAAACAAACAAACAAACAAAAATAAAACAAGAAAAAATAACTGTAAATGAGGATATGAGAAACTGGAACCCTGTGGGAAAGTAAAATGGTAGCTTTCTGCAGCCCCGGAAAACCCTAAAGGGCCCAACAGCTTAAGGCCACCAGCCACGGCACCCCCAATAACCAGAGCAGCAAGCCCTTGCTCCAAGGGGGATCCGGATGACGCATCTCCAAGCCCAGCACGGAAGAGCGTGGAGTGGGGAGCTGTAGACCTGAGCATTAGTTTGTGTCCATGTCCATACATAGCTGGGGTGAGGCCATGGACAGACAGACAGTGGGACCAGAAGAGAGACAGCCACCCACAATGAGGGCCCAGCCGGTTCCCATGTGCACCAAACTCAGGGAGTCTCCCCTCTACCCTGGCACTGGTCTGCACCAGTGTTAACAGGTCTGGGCACTACCTGGACAGGAACCTGGGCCTCCACTGCACCAGGGAGGGGTGGCCGGAGCCACAGAGCCCTGGAGATTCAGGCAGGGGTCAGTGTGGTATTCCTCAGGATGCTCTGCGCCCCAGGTGCAGCCGGCACAGCTGCTCTTACGCTAAGACAGAGTCCGTTCCTACTGCATCTTCTCACAGGGCCTGCTGGGAACGCCCAGGCACCGGCAAAGCACAAATATGAATCCAGTTTTATTGGCAAAAAGAAATGGTAAACCTGACTGGAAATGCCCACCTGGCCCAAGCAGCAGCACCAAAAGAAGAGGAGGAGGGAGAAAGGGAGGGGGAGGGGAAGGATGCAGGGGAGACAGATGAGGGGAGTCTAAATGGGGATGTGGTCTGGGAAGGAGATGACTCAAGGCTCCAGGTGTAGGAAGACAGCAGGGAAGGAGTGGCTATGGCTGGCCCTGCCACCTAGAAGGGTAGCAGCTCTTCCACCGGGATGTTGAGGGTGACATCCATGTCTGGGGTGCACCTGGTAGGAAAGAGCAAAGAGGGGGTGTGAGAGGCCAAGTAGGGGCGCCAGAGTGATGGGGTGGGGGAGCATGTCCTCAGGGAAGCCCTGCCCTTTAGATCACAGGTACTTGCTTGGGGAGCCCCACCCCAAAACACATCTGCAACCTCACAGCCCAACTGTGTGAGGGCTTGCCCTTGCACACCGTGCACACTCATTCACACACTCATTCGAACGAGAAAGGAGAGGGTGTGTGAGAACCAACGATGCCCTGAAGAGGCCGAAGGACAAGGGGGAGAGGGAACTCTGTTCTGAAATGCCGGGGCCCCTCGGGTCCAATGCTCTTTTTGGAGTCGGTGACCCATGTGGAGACCTGGCTCCGAGCTGCCCTGAGCGCCCCTCCAGCTGGCGCTAGTGCACTCCTTGTGGGACAGAGGCCCCCGGGCTCCGTCCCTCATCTGCCAACAGAGAGCAACCCAACCTCAGTCGTTGGCTGGAGACTACATGGGATCGTGCCAGCATGTGGTGAGGGCTTGGCAAGTGACGGGCGTTATTCTTCCCACACCGGGAGCAAGAAGAACAGTTCCTGGCGAGGCCAGACCACTGCACCGTGCTCACGTACTTGGGTCTCCGAAGCAGAACGTCTGCAAACACGATCTCTCGGGGGGCCTGGACCTGGACTTGGAGCTGTCTCACCTCGGCCCTTAACTTGGGTATTTCCCGCTCGAACTGGTTGGCGAACTGAGGGGAACAGCAGGGGACACTGAGAAGCCAAATTCCCCCCCAACCAAAGGAAGACGAGGGCAAATGGACAAGGAATAAAGACATTTAGAGAAGTGGCCTGGGCTTTGTCCCTGGGAATCCCGGGGCTCCGGAGAGGGTCCCCTCAGGCAGGGCAGGCCTGGCTCACGAGTTAGTGACAATGTTTGCTGGTCCTAAGAAAAGTGAGGGGACTGTAAAGAATGGAGACACTGCAAAGCAGGGGGCAGTGAGTGGTAATGAAGATGAATGAGGGCTGGCAGAGACGGGGAAGGCCACTCACAAAGACAACTGATGAAGGTGCGAGATGATGACAATGAAGAGGCTGATGAGTGATAGTCAAGACAAGAATTAAGGGGTGAAGACAGTGGGTGGCTAGTGACAGTAAAATGGTGGTGGGGTGGGCGCAGCTTGGTGATATTACCCATGGGTCATGCCCAGTGGTGACAGTTCGTAAGGCAAGGCCTAAGCCACTGCAAATCCCCTTCTCAGATGAGTGACAAGTGACAGTAATGGCACCAGCAAGGAGAACAGCTGACACCAGACTCCCGAGACCCCCCTGAGCACCAGATCAGGACAAGCTTGACACCCACAGGTCCTGGGGACTGCCCACCCTTCTGCTCCCTCACAGACGGACCACTGCCATCCTTGCCCACTCACGTCTCTGAACTTGTCTGTGTACTTCACCATGTTACGGTTTTCCGATGTCTTCTGCAGAAGAACCTCCTGGCAGGGTTGCTGGGTTTTCTGTGAATGAAGCGGAGTCTGGCCCCCACACGCCTCTTCCTGCGCAGCAGTGCACGGCAGAGGCCAGAGGGGGCGCAGGGGGCCTGGAGGCAGAGGATAGGGGAGAAGGCAGTACTGGATGGAGGACCTGGGTCCCCGCTGGGCAACTCACCACCACCAGGGAGCTCAGCAGCTTTTTTCTCTTCATATGAATCTCATTAGACAATGAGTCCAGGACTGCTCTGAGCATCTCCTTCAGGTCATCCAACTCATCCTGGGGGCCAGCAGGAGCGTGTTGGCCCCCAGCCCTGCCTCCCCGCTGGTCCCACAGGGCAAAGCCAGGGACTCACATACTTGCTGGTTGTCCTCCACCTGCTGCAGCTGGTGCACGAGGTTGTCAATGTGGACCACCTTGGCCGGGTACTCGTGGTCCATGTAAGTGCTCAGGAAGTTCACTTCCTCCTGAATCTTCTTGATCTTGACATTCAGCTGCTCCACCTGCTGCTCCAGGTCTGGAGAGGTCAGGAGGAGCAGGAGGCAAAGGTCTTTTTCATCCTCCCTCCAGGACCCCCTCTCGTGGAGGCAAAGCTCTCCTTGGCCAATGGAGTGGGTTCTGGGCTGAAGCCAGCTCACACCAGGCTGGGAGGGAGTGAAAAAGTCAAGGCCCCAGAGTCCTTTGCCCCAACAGAGGCAGCAGCACAGGGTGGGGAAGAGAAACGAAGCTGGTGCAACGTCCCCAAGCTAGTTCCCGCTCTACCACTGACTTGCACTGTGACCCTCCCCAAGACCGTCCCTGTCCGGACATCAGTCCCCTCATACACACATCCCCAACACAACAAGCCCAGGGAGACGGGGCAATGCTGGCTCCCAAGACACAACCACAGCAGGAGTAAGTCTCCCCTGCTGTCCTCCTTGGAGGGAACCCCCAGCAGCTGAGGCTAACACTCGTTCCTCTGCTCAGAAGGCTTCTCAGTCTGCTCAGGGGAAAGTCTGCAGCCACGGCCTCAGCAGGATACACGCCAGGAGACCTGGCGCCTGGCCCAGGCACAGACCCCCAGAGCGACCCTGGCAGGACACAGAGGCAGGCTCAGATTGGATTCTGGCCCCCAGCTGTGCAACCCTCAGCAGGCTACCTCACTTCTCTTAGCCTCAGTTTCCTCATCTGTAAAATACGAGAATATTCCCTGCCTCAGGTGGTTCAAATGACAGAGTGTGCCCATAAAAGTGAAGACACGTGGGCCTGCAAGGGCCGCGTGCTCCACTGGCAAGCTATCAGCTCTGGATGTCTGCTACTCCACCAGTCTAAGAAGGGAAACGACGGGCCTGATGGTCCCAGGACAGCAGGCAGCGGGTCAGCGCCCTGCAGACGGCCTCCCTGGGGGGCTGGGAGAAGATCGAGAAGCTTTCCGCGTGGATTCTTACAGTGCATCGTGGCGTCCTCCTTCTCCTCCCACTGCTGCAGCTCCCACCTCGTCTGCTGCAGCTTCTTCTCGTTCGAGTACACCAAGAGGTGGACGATGGCCTGCGGGGGCGGCAGGGTTGGCTTGCCCCACCAAAGAGCATGGCCATCTGGGGGGCTCAGCACTGCCCTGGAGGAGTCCCCAAACCCACCCCCACTCCCAGGCTGCGACCCCTTTCCAGAGGCTGGAAAGCAGTCACCTACTTCCCTACTGCCTCCCACAGGTCCCCTTAACTAGCACTTCGGCCAGTGGCCCCACCACCCAGCCAGGCACACGGGCCCAAACCCAGGCATCCATCTCTACCCTCTCTCACCCAGAACGTCACCAAGTGGTATGGACTTTACACCCCAAACTGCACCAAGAGCCACACCTTTTTCTCTACCGCAACTACCTTACTCGGGGTCCCTTCATTTCCGGTCTGAAACGTGGTGACAGCTACCCCTAACTGGTCCTCTCCTCTGACTGATCCTCCCTGCAGAAGTCAGGATGTCTCTTTAAAAAATGGCAACCTGTCCCTCTCCTATTTGAAACCTTCCAATGGCTCCCCTCTGCCCTGGAAACAAGGTCCTCCTCCATCTGGCCCAGGCCAGTCTCACCTCCCTCTGATCCCTTCCTCACACCTACTGTCTGGCCACACTACACAACACGTGGCACCTGGAGCTGGCTAAGCTCCTTCTCACCCCAGGCCCTTTATAGCCATTTCCTCTGCCTGGAACACTCGTCTGCTCTCTGCCAGTTAATACCTACGGCTGCATGTGCCAACCCAAGCACCACTTCCTCCAGGAAGCCTTCCTGATCCTTTCATGTCTGGGTTAGAGAGCCCTGTTATGCTCCGAGTCCTGAGTCCCAATCACAGTACACACAAATGTCTTTCTGACTGCTTGTGACCCCGCTAGAATGAGAGCCTGGATCAGTGCACAAGGTGTCCCACTGATCAGTTTCCCAAGGGCCTACAGGAAGTCCTCAGGATGAAAAAAATGAATGGATCAATGAGAGGAAATCAGACAACGACTTTGTCTGTATGGAGAATATTCTACTAAGTTTCCTTGGGCTGAATAACTCTGTATGCCCCTGGTCTCTGTTATAGACGGAACTGTGTCCCTCCCACCCCACCTCAAACTCATATATTGAAGCTCTAATATACTGCAGCCACGGCCTCAGCAGGATACACGCCAGGAGACCTGGTGCTTGGCCCAGGCACAGACCCCCAGAGCGACCCTGGCAGGACACAGAGGCAGGCTCAGATCGGATTCTGGCCCCCAGCTGTACGACCCTCAGCAGGCTACCTCACTTCTCTTAGCCTCAGTTTCCTCATCTGTAAACATGACTGTATTTGGAGACAAGCCCTTTGGGAAGGTAATTAAGGGTAAATGAGATCCAAAGGATAGGACCCTCATCCAGTAGGACTGGAGTCCTTATAAGAAGAGGAAGAGACGCCAGAGACCTCCCCTCCACGTGAGCAGAGATAAGGCCGTGTGAGGTCTTATAACACAGCAATGAGGCAGCTGCCTGCACCCTGGGGACAGAGACCTCCCCAGATGTCAACCCTACTGGCATCGTGTTCTGAGACTTCTAGCCTCTAGAACTATGAGAAATAAATTTAGGTTGTTTAAGCCAAAATTTCTGTGGTATTTTGCTTATGGCAGCCGAAGCAGGCCAACCAGGTTCCCAAAACTTAATTTTCTCTTCGTCTCACAGGCTCTGGTGAACTTAGTCTCTCTTCTTCCTGGGCAAACTGCAGTCAGAGAGGGGACTCATTTCTCCACTAAACCACTTTCTCTGCCTCTTCTCTGGCCCAAACTCCTGGGCCCCCTGTGAACCTTTAGCCTCTCACCACAGCTTCACCCAGCCTCTCCTAGTGGAGGCAGAGGACATTCCCTGGGCTATCTGCAGAGTCGCACTTCACCTGTGGACCGGAAGTGCCACGATGGGATGAGGGTGGTAATCCCAGCTGGTGGAAGGATCACAGATCCTGGTACCAGACTGCCTGGGCTCAAATCTCAACTCTGACCCTTGCTGACTGGATGACCTTGAAAGTGACCTTGAGCAAGTCACCTAGCCTGTGTATCCACTTCTTTATATGTAAAATAAAGAAAATAATAATGCCCACCCATAAGGTTCTTGTAAGGATACCTGATTATACACAAAGCACTTAGTATTACACTGTGGAAGTATCTGCTGCTGCCTGGTTACTATAGCATCGACTTTCTCTTGTACACCTACTGTGTACAAAGTACAACCGCCCCCCACCCTTGGAATGGGTGCTATTGAGCCCTATTTTACAGAGCTCATAGGTTAACTCAAAGTCTCTCAGGTAGTAAGTACTGCCATTACAATGAGCCTCGCCAAACCCGGTCTGATTTCAAAGCCCTGGTAGCTGTGCAAACAGCGGAAGCGGCCAGGAGAGGGCGACAGAGCGCTCAGGAGGGCGGCTCGGTGGGCAGGTCCCAGGCTCGGAGGGCAGAGGCGGGGCTGAAAGGCCACCAGCGAGGCCTCACCCGAAAGACGTTCTGCTGCTGCAGCATGCTGCGCATTTTCAGGGCTGAGCTGTCCTCCATGTCCTGGATGGTCTTGATCAGATCCTGATTGAGCTTGGTAAGGAAGACTTCCTGGTTGCGGAGCTCTTGGAGTGAGATCTGCTGGTTCCTAAGCATCACCTGTGGGCGGAGAGAAGCGGATGGGAGGCGGTGCTGCGCCAGGCAGCCGGAGCTCCCGGAGTCTGGGGACCATTTCCCTCCCATCGCACACTCGCCTCCTAGTGGCCTCGACTGGCAACTGCGGCCAGGACTGGGAGGCGGCTCCCCATTGTCTACGGGTCACAGCATCTCCAACTATTTCATCCATTCGGAAATGCCCATTTTTCCCAACATTTTGCATCTCTAATGCAAGGATGCATCTTCCAGTTAGTGCGTGTCGCAATCTAACTGACATATATTTTATTAGTAGGTAAATAAAATAAAGGTGTGCCTTATTATCAATGGCTCCCTAGAATCAATGATACATAATAATAATCATTATAATAGAAAATGCCCCAGGTAGGTAAAAAAGGTGGCAAAGGTGATGGGCCATGTCTGAAGAAGCCGCAGGGAGGCAGACTGAATGATAATTGCTAACATTTCCCATCAGGCATCTCATACAACACCCCTGTGGAAACAGTGAGGGTCTAAGGGCTTAAGTCCTGTCCAGCAGGTACACAGAATCCACAACACCACCACTGCCACCAACTGTTGAGGGCCTACTGTGTGTCTGAGCACTGTGCTTCATTTGGCACATGGCACATGGTGTCAGGTCATCCTCTAACAACACTGTGTTTACTAACTCAATTTTACTGACAGGTGTAAGCTCAGACAGGTTAAGTGACTTGCCCAAGTCACACAGCCAGGAAGTGGGAGCCCGGGGAACTGGAAAGGCAGGCCTCTGACCCCCAGTCTGTCTTTCCATTATGCTGAGACAAGGGGCTGAGTAGGCCTAAAGCTGCAAGGCGTGGCTGAACCTCCAAGTGATTAAGACTTGGATGTTAGGCCAAGACACACTTCGCTTCATCTCAGCTCTGTCACTTACCACCTAAAGGACAAGGGGTGAGTTAAGCCCCCAGAGCCCCAGTATACTCATTTCAAACACGGATAACGAACATCCACTTCGGAGAGCTGCTGTGAAAAACACATTAGTGAGATCATATTCACAATCAGGCCACTTAGTGGCAATGCTTCGCACACTCAGTGTGCAATCAGTGAACAGGAGCTGCTGGCACTCTCTCGCCGGCTCTAAATCTCCACCTCTGCCATACCTCTGTGCCCTTCCCTTATTCCTTCTCTTTTTCCTTATTTCTAGGTCCTTTGCTAGAACCCTAGAACCACCCGCCTTACTCCCTCAGCTCCCTATTCCTCACGTAATAGTAAGAGTCAGAGGGCAAACCTATGGGGTGCTCACTGTGTGCCTCGAACAGCGTTAAGCACGTCACACATACCACCTCCAGTGGCACTACAGTTAACCTCGCCTTAGAGACCCAGAAACTGAGGATCCGAAGAGTTGGTAAGTTACCCAAGATCACTCCACCACCCTGCCTCCACATCTCCACCCCAAAATATCTCCAAATATGGCCCACAGGACCCAGAAGCATTTTGTGAAAAATGCCAGTCTCTGGGCCACTGAGCCAGCACCGCTGGGGCTCACACCAGGAATCTGTGCATTTAACACACCCCATTCCCAGAGATTCAGATAAACTGTAGCATTAACAACCCCACTCTAGAAATGGATCTTCTCTCACCCCCAGATCTAGTAACTACGAATTATAGTTTATAATTATGTCTTCCCCTTTCCCAATTTATTTTTCTCCTAGGACTTACCACCACCCAACAAAACACATTTTCCTTATTATCTTGTTCCCTGTCTGTCCTCCCTAGAATGTCACAGCCAAGAGGGCAGGGGCAGGGGTCGTTCTGTCACAGCTCTCATCTGCAGCACACAGGACAGCGCCCAGAGCCCCGCAGGGGTGGGCTGAATGAACACCTATTCCCCGGGTGTTTTAGATCCATTATGTCTCTCCCCACTGAAGCGGAAGCTCTGTAACGGCACAAATGCTGAGTGCCATGTTCATGACTATGTCCCCAGCAGCTGGCATGGTGCCTGGCATACAGTAGGCACTCTCCCTCAAGTTGCAGATCAAATACATAATCATCCTGAGGCCAAGAGGCAGAGCCAGGATCCCACTCCCTCCCCACAAACAAACCAACTGGGTGGTTTCTACTCCCTTCCTGTTTCCCCCTTGTCTCCGAAAGTCCTTCTCCACACAGCAGCAACGCCCCAAGGACTCCTGGGAAAATCAGAGCCAGTCATGTCCCTGCTCCACTAGGGAGCCCTCCAGGGTCTCCCTGTCTAAACACACCAAGTGGAACCGTGGACCACGGGACCCTCCTCCCCCACAGGGCCGCACACAAGCAATCCCGCTTACCCTCGCATCCCAGCATCTTTCCCATCATCGACTGCTCCAGACACGCAATCCTCACACCACCTCGCGGCCTCTGAGCTGTCGCTCCTCTGCCCGGAGCATTCCTCCCTCCGATGTCACCACCTTACAGACTTCCCTGACCACCCTGTCCGAAACAGTCTCTCCAAAACGGCCACTCCCTCCTCTGTGCCTCTTTAGCCCCCTTGCCTTATTGTTACACCTCTTCACAAGCCATTAGCATCACACATACTACACACTTGTCTTGTTCATTGTCTGTCTCCCCCAGTAGAATGCGAGCATCAGAGGCCACATGGCTGGTGAATCCCCGCACTCGGCACAGGCCTGGGACACAGTACTGTATTTTACCCTGCACAATGTGCACTGTTTGCCCAAATTTTTGAGGGGAAAATAAGGATGTGCATTATACATGGGTGGTACTAATTCCATATCTACATAAATATTTTTAATTCTTATATTTATGCTTAGGTGTTAAAAGTGTAACTCTAGTCCTGGCTGGTGTGGCTCAGTGGCCTGAGCGCTGGCCTGCAAACTGAAAGGTCACTGGTTCGATTCCCAGTCATGGCGCATGCCTGGGTTGCAGGCCAGGTCCCCAGTTGGGGCGTGCGAGAGGCAACTGATCAATGTCTCCCTTGCACATCAATGTTTCTCTCCCTCTCTTTCTCCCTCCCTTCCCTTCTCTCTAAAAATAAACAAATAAAATTTTTTTTAAAAGTGTAACTCTAGAGAGTAATAATAATACCTGTATGCAAAATAATACCCTGGAATATGAAAATTGGTTTTGTTTCTAAATATAAATACATAAACTGGATTTAAAAATTGAAACTAAAGATTTTTTTCCTGAAAGTTTGGCCCAAAAATAATGGGTGCACATTACACTCGAGAGTGCATTATATCCAGCAAAATACGGTAAGTGTTCAATAAATATTTGTTGCCTAAGTAAACAAATGAATGATGACAAGAGGCAGTGTCAGAAACTGGGAGGGGCACAGGTTTTAGAGCCAGACTGACTCGGTTCATTCTTTATCAAACAAAACACACGCACCCTTCGAAAGTCAGAATACCAAGAACATCAGAAATGCAAGTTCTTTAAGAATGCTGGGCTGCCTCTAAATTGTTTTTGCAAAATTGAAGGTTAAAGGAAAGAAAGATCTCAAAGCAAATACATTTTCCGCTACTTGTTTATACAGTAATCACTGTTCAGTGAGCTATTAAACACTTTCTTGGAGAAATTAAGAATTCTTCTACAGTATTTTGTAATACTTATAGTATTTGGTGTTATACTTTTTTTTTAAGATTTTATTTATTTATCTTTAGAGGGGAAGGAGAGAGGGAGAGAAACATCAATGTATGGTTGCCTCTACTGCATCCCCTACTGGGAACTGGCCTGCAACCTGGGCATGTGCCCTGACTGGGAGTCAAACCGCGATCCTCTGGTTCACAAGCCTGTGCTCAATCCACTG
Organism: Sturnira hondurensis; assembly: GCF_014824575.4. NCBI lineage: Eukaryota > Metazoa > Chordata > Mammalia > Chiroptera > Phyllostomidae > Sturnira > Sturnira hondurensis. The sequence continues at coordinate 30,125,313 of NW_028076767.1, forward strand.
AGCTACACCAGCCAGGGCTAGTGTTATACTTTTTGCTATAGACACGAAAGCCCCCTCCTTCTTTTAGTTACTTCAAATATTTTGAAACATCAGTCAGAAGCTGTAAAAAACAATGGTTGGTGAGGAACTTCATTATTCAAAATTGTATCAGTTGATGTAAAAACAAATTAACAGTACTCTTCCAAGCCTTGTTTCAAGATGCGCTGTATTCCATGAAAGCACTTTCCTGAAGATGAACTAGCCACAGACTGCACTCCTAATGCAGGGAAATAAAAAGGGATTCTGACTGTCCTTCCTGAGTCTTAAATACAACGGCACTTTGCTTAACTGGCTTTGACCCCAGGTACTGCCACTTTCTAGCAGTGTGACCTCGCACAAGTCATTTATCTCCCTGCACCTCAGTTTCCTCATCTGTAGAATAGGGACGATGACAAGTGAGTCCACGGAGTTGCTGTGAGGAGGAACTGAGTCAAGTCAGACTCACAAAGCGCTCTGCCCGTGCTTGTGGCCCCCACCGCCATCACCCCACCCAGGCCCCAGAGCCTGAGGGAGGAGGCTCCCAATACCTTCAGTAGCCGGAATTTGGCCTTTGTAGAATCCAACTGCATTCCCAGAGGTTCCTGTGGATTCCTCGGCTGGCCTGTCCTCAACATAGTGGGCTTGGAATACCCTAGGGCATGGGACAGAGCAGAGAGAGTGAGGGCACAGGCAGGCCTGGGATCAGGTCCCAGGGAACACGCATCCCACGAGAGATGGTCCAGGCTCCCAGCCCTGTGCACTCACCACTTTATACTGTGGGACAGTCAGGCAGAGGATGAAATTCACACCCACCAGTGGGGCTCCTCCCGAGCCCCACTCTGGGCCTTGATGTAAGGGACGGAGAAGCCCAGGGAACTTCCTCATACTCAGTGACTAGAGCAGGAGTACAGGAAACAGCCAGGCACCTCCGATCTCCTGACCTCCAAGCTCAAACAGGGTAGGGACTGAGAACAAGAACTAATGAGCCAGACAGCCCGGGCTGGAATCTAGGCTGTGCCTTCTGCCGGCTGTGTGACCTTGTGCAGGTCTCATGATCTCTGTCCCTCCATCACCCCGTCTGTGTCACAGAAATAACCATCATGCCTAGCTGATAGGGTTGTCCTGAAAATTAAGTAAGAAGTTACTGTATTTTACAGTGTTTGGAATAGTCGCTAATATATTGAGTGCTGGATATACATTACTAGTCGTCTGTTCTCACTAATGACCTGAGAACGGGCCTCAGGACCACACCATCAAACAAAGGCTGCTGGGAAACTCCGACGGGCTATGATAGGCCTATGAAAGCTGTGCTCCTGCCAGAAAAGCGGTATGGGGAAATAATCCCGATCAGAATGAGGCACTTGAGGGGCCTGTTCTGAGAATCCCCACTTCCCCTCAGCGTGTCCTGCACGAACAGGAGACACGACACCCAAACCATCACAAATGCCACAGCCGCGTTCTCAGGCCCCGCCAGAGTCCCTGGTTAATGTCAGAAAAATATTGTTTCTAAGGAACCTTTTGTCCTGGAAAATTTTAGTATTAAGTATTGAAGCGATGAAGTAAATTCAAACAGTTTTGTGTGAATGTGCGGATCACCTGTACGGTGGTGCCCCCTTCTCCGTGGTTTCACTTTCTGCAGTTTCGGTTACTCAGCCTCGATCCAAGAGCAGACAACGGCAAATTCCAGAAATAAACAACTCCAAAGTTCTCATTGTCCACCATCCTGAGAAGCAGGAGGAAATTTCGCCATGCAGCCCGCCCCACCTGGGGCGTGAGTCTTCCTTTTGTCCAGCATCTCCACACTCTGTATGGCCCCTGCCACTTTGTCACTTGGTAGCCATCTGCATGACCAGAGCCACTGTCGAGGGACCGCAGTGCCTGCCTGCAAGGCACCCTCCCTTTCCTCAACAATGGCCCTGAGGCGGGACAGCAGCGCTGCTGGAGATTCAGTACCAAAGCGGGGCCATCAAGAGCTCCTTTGAGTGAAAAGGTGAAGCAAGTTCTCAACAAGGAAAGAAAAAAATCCTATGCTGAGATTGCTGTGGTCTACAATAAGAACAAATCTTCTAACCATGAAATTGTGATGAAGAAAAAATAAATCGGTGCTGGTTTTGCCATCGACCTCAGGCTGCACAAGTGATGGCCACAGTGCAGAGTTAATCGCTCAGTCAAGATGGAAAAGGCATTAAACCGCGCGTGGAAGACAGGACATCACGGCTCAGTGATCTCCTGCTGACGTGTCATGAAAAGGACAGCGGTAGCCTAGTGTCCTGTCACGAGGCCTGCTTCCCTCACCTCACTGTACCTCGTGGCATAGATATTGTATCACCTCACGTCATCAAAGAAGAAGGGTCAGCACAGTACAATAGATTTTTTTAGAGAATCTTTTTTCAAAGATTTTATTTATTTTAGGAGACGGGGTAGGGAAGGAGACAGGGAGAAACATTATGTGTGGTTGCCTCTCATACACTGCCCAGAGGAGACATGGCCCACAACCCAGACATGTGCCCTGACTGGGAATCGAACCGGTGACCCTTTGGTTCACAGGGCGGCACTCAACCCACTGAGCAACACTACCCAGGGAATACAATAGATTTTTTGAGAGACCACCTTCACATAACTTTTCATATAGTATATTATGATTGTTCTGCTTTTTTTCTTTTTCTTTTTTTAAAATATTTTATTTATTTATCTTTAGAGGGAAGGAGAGAAGGAGAGAAATATCAATGTATGGTTGCCTCTCATGAGTCCCCCACCAGGAACTGGCCTGCAACCCAGGCATGTGCCCTGACTGGGAATCGAACCACGGTCGTGTGGTTCGCAGGCCCGCTGCTCTTTTTTCTTTTTCATAGCAGAGTGATTCTACACATTTATCACGGAAATCACCCAATCCGGTTTTCAGGTCCCTCAGGGGCTAATTTCTGGCCAAGTATATGTTCAGGATTAGACATGAACCAAAGGTCATAATTACAGGGAATGATGTTTTGGTCTCAATAAAATAAAGATCTTTCTAATAACAGGGTTGTCTATACCCCGAGTGGGCTGCGCCAACGAGGGGAGGCACCGGTGGATGGCAGGCTCCCGTTCCCGAAGCAGCTCCCGTACAGTCCCGGTGCCCACCTGTCAGGAGACCGAATTGTACTTCCCCCTTATTATTATTACCTACCACAGGAATGTCCGTGTGGCTGCCTGTGCTCAGTGGCCGCCTCTCCAGGCAACAGCTATTTCTGGCACTAGTAGCTGCCTATCACTGATTGTTCTACTTTATTAGTGTAATGTTTTTTAATTTGTTCAAAGACTTTATTTATTTTCAGAGAGGGAGGGGGAGGGAAAAGAGAGGGAGAGAAACGTTGTTGTGTGAGAGGAAAAAAGACCCTCTTGCACACCCTCTACTGGGGACCTGGCCCACAATCCGCAGGCACATGCCCTGACTGGGAATCGAACTTTCGGCCTTTAGGTCAGCCAGCTGGCATTCAATCCACTGAGCCACACCAGCTAGGGCTAAACCCCCAAACTTTTAAAAGAACTTAAGATTAACTGTATTTAGTGATTTATTTATTATATATACAAGAATTACTTAAATGCCCATTGGTTTTTGTTAATCAGCTAAGTGAACTATTTAGAAATGAAATGAATATATTCACTTTTAAATGGACCTTAAAAGATTAAGAATTTAATTAACCAAGTTCCGAAATCCCCCTTACAGTTGGAGTTGGCGGTAGAGTGGTGAGCATAGCTGCCTTCCAAAATCCCCCTTACAAGTATTCATAAAAATAAGATTTATAAATTGAACTTAAGTACTTAGAAAAATCTATAGCTCTAATGATGAGTATTTCTGCCCTGGCTGACGTGGCTCAGTGAACTGAGCACCAGACTGGGAACCAAAGGGTCCCTGGTTCTATTCCCAGTGAGGGCACATGCCTGGGTTGCAGGCCAGGTCCCCAGAGGGGGCACACAAGGGGTAACCACACATTGATGTTTCTTTCCATTTCTCCCTCCCTTCCCCTCTAAAAATAAAATAAATGAAGTCTTTTTTAAAAAAATGAGTATTTCTTTTCATTAATGTTGTAATCCCGGTTTATCTTCTTTTTTAACCTTTTTATTTTAAGTTCAGGTTATCTGCAGTTTCAAGAAATAATACAGAGAAATCCTGTGTACCTTTAACTCAGTTTCTCCCAACAGTAGCATCTCGCAAAACTAATTACAGTATCACAACCAGGATATTGACAATAAGACAGGCAAGATACAGGATCACTCATGTTGCCTTTATAACTATACTCACCTTCCTCCCCTTACCATCCTCTCCTTACCTCTATCTCTGTCCCCTAAGAATCGCTAATCTGTTCTCCATTTCTGTAATTTTGTCATTCCCAGAGTGTCAAACAAATGGAATCATAAAGTATGTCACTTCTGAGATTGGCCTTTTTTTGTTTTTAAACTTAGCAAAATTCTCTGGAGATTGATCCAAGTCATTAAGTGTATCAGTAGTGCTTTCCTCTTTATTGTTGACCAGCATGCCATGACATGGGGGTCCTGCAGATGATCTAACCACTCACCCCCTAAAAGACATCTGAACTGTTTCCAGTTTGGAGGTACGATAAGTGAGGCTGCTATGAAATGTTCATGCTCTGGTCTGTGCGTGACAGTGAGTTTTCATTCCTCAGAAATGCATGCATAAAAGTGCGATTTTCAGGTCATTATGGGAAGGGCATGTTCGGTTTCATTGAAAACGGCCGTGTTCTTCTCCAGCATGGCCGCAGCACTTCATACTCTCACAGCAACGACGGCATCATGCAGTTTCTCGTCTTTGCCAACATTCGCTGTTATCACTATTCTTCATTCTAGCCATTCTGAGAGGTGTGCAGTGACAACCCACTGTAGTTTAATTTGCATATCTCTAATGGATAATGATGTTGAACATCTTTGCACGCGCTTATTTACCATCTGTATATCCTCCTCAGTGAAATGTCTCTTTATGTCTTTTGCCCATTTTCCAAATGAATTTTCTGTTGAGATTTGAGAATTTTTTTAAAGTTTTACTTATTTATTTTTAGACAGAGAGGAAGGGAGGAAGAAAGAGAAAGAGAGGGGGAGAAACATCAATGTGTGGTTGCCTCTCACATGCCCTCCCACTGAGGATCTGACCCACAACCCAAGCATGTGCCCTGACTGGGAATCGAACCTGCACCCCTTTGGTTGGCAAGCTGGCGCTCAATCCACTGAGCCACATCAGCCAGGGCTTGAGAATTCCTGATGTGTTCTACATAGCAGTCTTTTGTCAAATATGTGGGTTTGCAAATATTTACCCCAAGTCTGTAGCTTGTCTTTTCATCCTCTTAACAGAAGTTTTCACAGAACAAAAGTGGATTTTTTTGTTTTTTTTAATGAAATCCAATTTATCTTTACAGACAGCTTGATCTGTAACAGAAAAATGAAATAAATAGATAAATTGGATTTCATTAAAAAAGTAGAGACTTGGCCCAAAGATTTTTCTTCCCTATGTTTTTCTGTAAAATTTTTACACTTTTACATTATTTTTTCTTTTTTTAAAGATTTTATTTATTCATTTTTAGAAAGGGGAGGCGAAGGACAGAAACATCAATGTGTGGTTGCCTCTGAAAATGGTACATTCACCAGGACTGAACACCGATGACTACACTTCTAAGTTATTGTATCTTCCAGTGGATTCTAGCCTGCGCATTACATACTGAACTACGTGTTACTTAACTATAAACAGCTTTCCTTTTACTTTACACTAACTTTTTACTATAGATGTAGATAAGTTATATTATCTATGAAGGTTATTCCAGGACACTAAAGGAATATTATAAAATAGTAGTTATTAAAGGAGTGTTGGATCTGGCGAGGTTGAACAAGGATGCTTTAAAGAGATCTCACTTAGCCCTGGCTGGTGTGCCTCAGTGGACTGAGCAACGGCCTACGAACTGAGCTGAAAGGATCCCTGGTGGGATTCCCAGTCAGGATTCTTACCTGGGTTGTGGGCCAGTCCCCAGGTGGGAGCATGCAAGAGACAACCAGCCGATGTTTGTCTCACACATCCATGTTTCTCTCCCTCTTTTTCTCCCTCCCTCCCCACTCTCTAAAAATAAATAACTAAAATCTAAAGAGATCTCGTTTAACTCTCACAACAATCCTATCAGGAAAGTCTAAGTGTCCTCTTTTTACAAATGAGAAAACTAAAGCCCAGAAAGATAAATGCCCTTCCCAAGACAGTAAAGGCAGAGCCAAGATATGAAGCCACGTCTGCCTGAGCCAGGGCTTCAGAACGCCCCTGGAGTCCTACTCTTCTCTCCTATACTAATTATCTACTCAGTATCCCCTGGCAGAAATGACAGCGGTGTGGCCAGGATTATCCTGCATTCGCCAAGCCCTGTTTTCTCTTCCTCCTGGACACAGAGCTGGGCTATATGTCCCATCTTCCTTTGTGCTTACAGGTGGTCAGATGACTGAGTTGTGGCCACTGGAATATGAGTGGAAGAATATCACTTCAAATCTGGGCCATATTCTTGCTCTCTCTCTGTTCTCTTTCTGCTGCTGGATACAGAAGTATCCAGCAGAGGACTTCAGTGCCTTACAAAACGTCACAGCCACATGGTTAAAGGAGTCCAGGTCCCCGAATAATCATGTAGAAAAGATTTCTGCCCTGGCTGGTGTAGCTCAGTGGATTGAGCACAGGCTTGTGAACCAGAGGATCACGGTTCAATTCCCAGTCAGGGCACATGCCTGGGTTGCAGGCCAGTTCCCAGCAGGGGACTCACGAGAGGCAACCATACATTGATATTTCTCTCCCTCTCTCCTTCCTTTCCTCTCTAAAGATAAATAAATAAAAAATCTTTAAAAAAATAAAAAAGAAAAGAAAAGCTTTCCTCCTGCTGCCCAGACCCACAAATGTACATTGACATATTTGAGATATAAGCTACTGTATTAAGACTTGAAATCCGAGGATTGTTGATTAAAGTCACCAGCTTACTGTAATATACAAGGGGGGGACCAAAAACAATATACTTATAAAAAGTTGTGTATTTGTTCTCACATGTTTAAACTTCAGTCACCTTCCAAGTACTCTCCGTTTGACTCAATACACATATCGAGACTTTCCCACTGCACAAAAGAGTTTTCAAACTCGTCAATTTTGATCCCTATAATGCTGCTGCTGTTTTTTATTTCACCTCTTCCACATCCACAAAACATTTCCCTTTGAGGACTTTTTCATTTGGGGAAACAAAAAAAATTCACTCAGGGCAAGACTGGGTGAATAGGAAGGGTGAGGCATGGGGGTCATGCTGGTTTTAGTCAAAAACTGCTGAACACTCAGCACAGTGTGGGCAGGTGCACTCCTAAATCACCCATCATAAAATAAGCAGAGGTGTTGAAAGACTCTTCAAAAAAAAATTCACTGAAGCCAAACACAGCCTCTCACAACAATACCAGCTGGTACACTAATATAGATGGATTCCTAGAACACTCACCCATTGGGGGAAGCCTGTACTACAAGGCGCCCCCCTTCCAGAAGATAACTCCAGGGTTTTGGGGGGGTGTCACCAAGAGCCAATTATGCACCAGTGCATAATTGTAGGAATCGGTCTTAGCAGACAAAATAGATAGTCAAAGGAGAGAGGAGAGTATGTCCCCTCTGTCCTATCCCCAATTCCCACACCTGCCCCCAAATGCCTCTGCTCACCTGGCTGGATGCTAATCCAAGTCTTCATTTTGCTTTTCTTGGGGCCACTGGTTTGTAGGACTGGAAGCAGAGTGGATGACTTGCCTTTCTGCTTAGACCCAATAGGAAACAAGAGTAGCAATCAGACATAAATAAGAGAGCAACATAATATACCCTTATATTCCCATAAGGTAGTGAGAAAACTGAGGTTCGGAGTCATGCGCCAGTCCCACAGCAAATGTGCGACACAGCAGGTCCTGAATTCAGGTCTCCGTACTCTACTACCCAGGACAGTCGCTTACGAGGGGACAGCATGCTCAGGATCAGTGAGCCCCCAACCCCCCCCCCCCATCATCCCGGACTCACCAGAATCGGGAACTTTTGGACTGTGGAGCGACTCCCAGAGTAGGAAGGTCTGGAAAGAGTTGAGACGGTAAAGAACTTCCATCATTCCCAACCCCCATGGGGATGCAAGCGGCAAACGTGAAAAAGGCGTGGAGCCTCGAATCCAAACCCGCAGTTTACTAGGGACACAAGCCAAGCCAGAGAACCCGGAGAGCAGCAGTGAGAGGCGGGGCTACAGGGGGTTGTGAGCGGAGAGAGGGCGGGGTCAAAAGTCCGAGTGAGGACCTCCCAGCGAGGGCTGGACGGGAGGATGCGCTTGCGCACTTNGGGGGGGGGGGGGCGGTGTCACCAAGAGCCAAGAACATCCCCTCTGTCCTATCCGGAATTCCCACACCTGCCCCCAAATACCTCTGCTCACCTGGCTGGATGCTAATCCAAGTCTTCATTTTGCTTTTCTTGGGGCCACTGGTTTGTAGGACTGGAAGCAGAGTGGATGACTTGCCTTTCTGCTTAGACCCAATAGGAAACAAGAGTAGCAATCAGACATAAATAAGAGAGCAACATAATATACCCTTATATTCCCATAAGGTAGTGAGAAAACTGAGGTTCGGAGTCATGCGCCAGTCCCACAGCAAATGCGCGACACAGCAGGTCCTGGAATTCAGGTCTCCATACTCTACTACCCAGGACAGTCGCTTACGAGGGGACAGCAGGCTCAGGATCAGTGAGCCCCCAACCCCCGCCCTGATCATCCCGAACTCACCAGAATTGGGAACTTTTGGACTGTGGAGCGACTCCCCGAGTAGAAAGGTCTGGAAAGAGTTGAGACAGTAAAGAACTTCCATCATTCCCAACCCCCATGGGGATGCAAGCGGCAAACGTGAAAAAGGCGTGGAGCCTCGAATCCAAAACCGCAGTTTACTAGGGACACAAGCCAAGCCAGAACCCGGAGAGCAGCAGTGAGAGGCGGGGCTACGGGGGGTTGTGAGCGGAGAGAGGGCGGGGTCAAAAGTCCGAGTGAGGACCTCCCAGCGAGGGCTGGACGGGAGGATGCGCTTGCGCACTTCACCACATCGCGATTGCGATGCTCCTTTTACTTACTTCGGAAAGACGTACGCCATTGGAGAAAATGGAAGAAGTGTCGTAAGTCTGTGGGCCACTGATCTTGGGATGCCTATTTATTCAGCTTCTCCATCTTCTTGTCTCAGCGTGGATCGCCTGATAACTCAGGCCACTCAAACTTCCCTTGGACATCCAATGCTTCCTCTCGGTCTACATCTCCAAGGAAACGGACTCAGACTACCGAGCGCCTAGAGGGACTAATCTCGCAGGGCAAAATGTAGCTCTCTACACATTCTTCTCAACTTGGTTTCAAATATCCCTTGGCAGGTCCCGCCCAACATCCTAAAGAACTATGTCATATCTCTCTTCTCATGAAGGCTACATCACTTCCTTACCCATCCATACTCTTTTGCTTCCTATTTCACTAAGAAAGTCGTAGGGCCAGTAAACTCAAAGGTTCACACCACCTCATTTGCCCACATACTCTCCTCTCTCCTTTGACTATCTATTTTGTCTGCTAAGACCGATTCCTACAATTATGCACTGAATCCTATTCTCACTTTCTCTAAGATACTTCCCCAGCAATTCACCCCATTTTCTCCCATCACCCTCTCCTCTGTATTATTCCCACTGGCATACCAATATATTTTAAATTCTTCTATTTAAAAAAAAGTGGTCCCTGACTGGTGTGGCTCAGCTAGTTGGAGCATCATCCTGTAACCAAAAGATTGCAAATTCAGTTCCTGGTTTGGGTACATACCTAGGCTGCGGTTCAGTCCCAGGTCCGGGTGTGTACAGGAAACAGCGAATGGATGCTCCCGTCTCACATGGATGTTTCTCTCCCCCTCCCTCTCCCCCTTTTTCTCTGAAAGCAATGAAAAAATGTCCTTGGGTGAGGATTAATTTTTTTTTTCGACCACTTCCATCCAGCTCCCCTCCCATTTCTGCTTCACAGGAAAACTGAGGTTTGCCTACTCTGCTTCCCGTTCCTTTCTCCCTCTTCATCCAGGCTCTCACTCTCCGCCTCTCCACTGAAACTGCCCTTGTCAGCGCCACCGGTAACCTCCACTCTGCTAAACCTCACAGTCACGTCTCAGTTCTCATCTTACGTGGCCTATCTGCAGCATTTGGCACAATGGGTCATTCCCTCCCTCCTTGACACACTTTCTAAACTTGGCATCCAGGAAACCACTCGCTTGAGTTGCTTCCTACCTCCTTTTCTTCTCTTTTGCTGGTCCTCCTCTTCTCCCTTTGTTATTGGATCCCCCCAGGACTCAGATCTGGTCCTCTCTTCTTCTCTGTCTCCTTTCACTCCATGTGCTCCCTTCCAGTCTTATGACTTCAGATGCCACCTCTATCCAGATGCTTCCCAGACTGACATCTTCAGCCTCTCCCCTGAATTCCAGCCACCTACATCCAATTATCTACTCAGTATCTCCATTTGAACACCGAATAGGCAACTAGCGTGCAATGTTTTCCCAGAAATATTTTCACTCAAGTCAAAATGTCAGCGCTCTTCCTGGAGTCATCCAAATCTGTCAGCAATACCTTCAAAGTATGTCTGGAACCAGACCACTTACTACCACCACCCACACACACTCCACTTTCCTCTCACGCCTGGACTATAGTATCAGCCCCACTCCAGCCCCACTCCAATTCTCTCTCCACACCCCAGATTTGATGGATGGAGCATAAATTTAAAAGTGCATTCCACACCCTGGCTGGTGTAGCTCAGTGGATTGAGCGCGGGCCTGCGAACCACACAATCCCGGTTCAATTCCCAGTCAGGGCACATGCCTGGGTTGCAGACCAGTTCCCAGCAGGGGACTCATGAGAGGCAACCATACATTGATATTTCTCGCCTTCTTTCCTTCCCTTCCCCTCTAAGGATAAATAAATAAAATCTTTTTTAAAAAGTGCATTCCAGTTTAAAAAATAATTTAGAGCAAATATAGTGGTACCTCGCTACTTGTTTGAAGCATTTTCTGTTGCCAGGTGACATCATGACTTATACAAGTTGTAGCAAGTGCTACACTTGGTGAGCAAGTGCCTAAGTGCTGAAACATTATTTTGTCACCAAAATGCGACACGTACTGGGAAGCTGACGAGTACCACAGGAATTTGAAATCATTTAAACTTGAATCAGGAAATGTTACTAAAGAATCCCAGGCTAGCCCTGACTGGTGTAGCTCAGTGGGTTGGGCCTTGTCCCACAAAGTGTGAGTCCTCTAGTTGGATTCCAACTCGGGGCACAAGCATGGGTGGCAGGTTCACCCACCCACCCATGGGGCATATGCTGGAGGCAGCGGATCAATGTTTCTCACATTAACATTTCTCTCCCTCTCTTTCTCCCTCCCTTCCCCTCTCTCTAAAAATAAATACATAAAATCTTAAAAAAGAAAAAAGAATACTAGGCCAGAGCTCCCAACCTTATCCCCCTCTTTAAAATCATAGGCAAATGTTTTAAATTCGACAGTACACTGTGGTAAACAAAAGAGACTGCTATGATAAGTGATCAGCTGGGCACTCTGGCCATCCAGGACCCTCTGGCTTGCCCTTAGAGCTGAAGGACTCACTATGTCAGGCGACCCCATTTGCAGAGCCCACTGTACCACCGCACTCCAGCTAGGAAGCTCTGTACCATGAAGCAGTTAAAAAGTAGGAGGTATCAGTATGTGGCAAACCTAGGTGGTTGCCTACTCAACACCCATTTCTCCCCATCCATCTCAGCTAACAGCCCCTGATCTTATTCAGATACACAGGATCTTTAGAGGAGGTAGGCCCCAGCCCTAATCCCAGCTCCCTCTCCTGCAGTCCTGACTGATCTAAGCGAGGCTGAGGGCCCATTTCCCTTGCCAGTTACAGGCTTAGTCTAGGCCTGTAGTAAACATCTGGCCAAAGAGTAGGGTAGGAAGTCTACTCAGAGCCTTTTGGGAAAGAATTTCATCACACTTAAAAAAAAAGACACTGCAAAAAAAAATTCCCTCATCTGCTTCTAGATGCCGTCACATCTGTGTGGTGTTCCGAGAACTGTGGAACTGGGAGGGGAGTTAACCGAATGGAATCGAGGAAAAGAAAGTGACGGGGCCTGTCACTTTCTGGATAGCCTGGATGGCATTTTCAAGCCATCAAATTAACCAATCCTGTTACTTATCTAGGAAATGCACTGTGCACCAAACTCTTTAACACAGGTTATGTCCTCGAACCCCCACATTCCTCTGCCAAGTAGATATTAATGCCTCTTCCTAACGGATGAGAAAATCCAAGCCATGAAAACTAAGTCATTGGCCCTCTGGGCCAGGCTGAGAATCAAAGCACTCGGATTCACACTAGGCTAGCGTCTCCCTGACTCCACAGCTCACCTTTTCTTCCACTGAAGTTGGAAAGGTCACTGGAGCACCCTGAAATGTACAGCTATACAGAAAGAAAGCAATGCTGACGAAAGATGTTAAACCCATCTCCGCAACCAATTGTATCGATACTTGCAAAGAACCAGTCGAGGCAAATGACAGAGGAATAGATTCCATCCAGTGCTAACTTTAGCCACACAATCTATGTGTAAAGAGGTTTCTTGGAGAGCATGATGCAAATAGTCCTTGATCCACACGTCAGAAGCAAAGAAGTTTAATAAATATGTTATCTGTTTATAACTAGGGGTCCCCTATTAACTCTGCCACTTGGCCAAATGATTTAACCCTATCTCCAAGTCCCTGTGTAAATGGGTAATTACAGCATTGTTTTGGAAGATTCTATTTGATAAGGCTTGCAATGTGCTTAGAACAGTTCAGGGCACTTTAACGCTTGATGTATTATAACTGTTATTGAGTATGCTGGAGATCTTTTTCTAAAGAAATAATGGAATATAACTTACTTGAAAGTGTATCAAAAAAAACCAAGGACTGATAGAGATGTAGTATAATAGAAGTATAGTAAAATTTTAATAATAGAAAGTTATTATTTATTTATTTTAACTTTCTATTTTTTTAATAATAGAAAGTTAAAATAGTAAAAAGCTAAAGGTAAGATGTTCTCTGTAAAATTCTTTCAACTTTCTGCATGTTTGAAAATGTTCATAATACCACGTTAAAAAAATAGCACTGTGCTTCGCTTTGGAAGGACTGAGAGCTACTTTTTGTTTTCTTTTAATAGAAAAGCTATACAAAAGAAAACAAAATGGGCGAGATCTCCTTCAACTCTGTCCCGCCTTTCGGCTGTGGGCCGTTGGTAATGCTGCTTGAATGAAGTCATCGAGGACCGCTTGCGAAATACCAAATCCTCGAGAGCGAGGCTCAAGGCTGCCAAGCCCTCGCAAGGGACAGGGACTCGCTCCAAGCTCCCCGTCCCGCGCCGGTGCCCGGGAGGTGGGGCTGGCGAGCCCCGGCGGAAACTCGGCTCGGCCGTTACCAGGGGGTTCCGGGCTGGCGCTGGCCGCCCCGCGCCGCTTGTAAATATTTTTGGCGGGGCGGGGCAAAGCAGCATCAAATTTCAAAAAAAAAAAGCACCCCAAACCCCACAGCACCGCGCGCGATGGGCGCCCTTTGGCTGCAGGAGCGAGTGGAGGATGCTGGGAAGGAGGTAAAATGGCCACCGGCGGCGGCCCGGAGGAGGAAAGGAAGAGGGGGCGGTTGCAGCTTCTGACCCCCTCGCGCCCAGCGGTCCGGGCTGAGGAGAACGAGGGCGGCCGCGAGAAGATGGGCTGGGCCCAGGTGGTGAAGAACTTGGCGGAGAAGAAGGGTGAGTTCCGCGAGTCGCGGCCGCCGCGGCGGGAGGAGGAAAGCAGCAGCGGCGTGGGCGGGGGGCTTGGCGCCCCCGCGAGCCTGGCAGCGCCGGGTCTGGGCGACTTCCCCCCGGCCGGCCGCGGGGACCCGAAAGGCCGTCGGAGAGACCCAGCCGGCGAGGCGGCGGACCCCCGCAAGAAGAATGGCTCAGCAGAGGCGGGCAGGAGGAAGAAGGCCGAGGGGGCAGCCATGGTGACCCCCAACAGGCCCGGCGCGACCGAAGATACAGCAGAGCGGCCGCCCCTGGACGAGCCGGGGATAACGGTGGCGGGCCCAGCGCCTGGCCCGAGCAAGGGCCGCTTCCTCGTGCGCATCTGTTTCCAGGGAGACGAGGGCGCTTGCCCGACCCGGGACTTCGTGGTCGGCTCACTCATCCTGCGCTCCATCGGTATGGACCCCAGCGACATCTACGCGGTCATCCAGATCCCGGGCAGCCGCGAGTTCGACGTGAGCTTTCGCTCGGCGGAGAAGCTGGCCATGTTCCTTCGCGTCTACGAAGAGAAGCGCGAACAGGAGGACTGCTGGGAGAACTTCGTGGTGCTGGGGCGGAGCAAGTCCAGCTTGAAGACGCTCTTCATCCTCTTCCGGAACGAGACCGTGGACGTGGAGGACATCGTGACCTGGCTCAAGCGCCACTGCGAAGTGCTGGCCGTGCCCGTGAAAGTGACCGACAGGTTTGGGATCTGGACTGGGGAGTACAAGTGCGAGATCGAGCTGCGCCAGGGGGAGGGTGGAGTCAGGCACCTTCCGGGGGCCTTCTTCCTAGGGGCCGAGCGGGGCTACAGCTGGTACAAGGGGCAGCCCAAGACGTGCTTTAAATGTGGTTCCCGGACCCACCTGAGCGGCAGCTGCACGCAGGACAGGTGCTTCAGGTGTGGGGAGGAGGGGCACCTGAGCCCTTACTGCAGGAAGGGCATCGTGTGCAACCTTTGTGGCAAGCGTGGACACGCCTTTGCTCAGTGTCCCAAAGCGGTTCACAATTCTGTGGCAGCTCAGCTGACAGGCGTAGCCGGGCACTGAACGCCCACCTGCTGCCAGGGTGACTACAGAGCCAGTTTACCCCTCTTAAGTGCCAAAACTTTTTTTCAAACCGTTTTTTATCGTGTTCGAAGGAGATCTTTTTAAACCTATAAAAGACATCTCTTTCTGCCTTTTTAAACCAAGTTTACTCCGGTTCAGCCTTTTCTGAATTGATGGCTTTTGTCATCAGTAATGACTGCCGAGAACTGTAGTCTGGAGATATGTCTCCAGTCCCTTTTTTTTAATTTTGTTTTGGGAGATTTTTTTTTTGTACTTGTTACTCCATACCCTTGTCTTCTCCCTGGATTTTACCCCTTTGGGCTGCCTGACTCAGTTTTATGCCTAGCACTAGGTATGAAGCCCAGCACGAGGTAGGCACTCCATCAGGGTTGCCTTGAAAATGGTGTTAACGGTGGCTTCTGTCAGGGTGTCTAGCTTTTGCAGCTTTTTCTCTCCCTTTTACTTTGCTGCTTCTAATCTGTGTGGTCTGAGAATTTGTGAAACCAGTATTGTTAGAAGTATATGTAATCTGAGTCAGTAAGCTCTGAATCGTGGCCCAGGGCCTCTCTTACGGCATTACAACGCATGGACGTTGTGACACCTCTTCTGGTGGCTCAGAGGCCATTTTTCACAGAATCATGGAATCTAAAATTTTCCTGTGGGAAAGGACCTCAAAATTGGTTTACACCAATCCCCTGGTTTTCCAACAGTGAAACAGGCCCGGAGAGGTTAGAAATCATGTAGCTTAGAGTTCCCTGACCCCTGCCTGGTGCTCATTCCACTACCTCTCACACTTCACAACATTTTTCCTCAACACTTCAGGGCCCAGAAAGTCTGATCTCTGCAGAATAACGTGCCCAGAGGAACGCTAAGAAATCATCTGGGGGAGGAAGCAGAAAAACAAGATTTTAGCAGGGGCTTCTGAATACTTGGGGTATATAGAAAAGGGACAAAAGACTATATATAATCCAGGATGTGCTCATTGCCCTCTGGGATACCACATCTGGATTACAGTGTGCCTGATCTTTTGGGGCCTTCCCCTTCCCCATTCATTGCCACCAGTGTCAAATGGGGGTGCTCCTGTGGAAGGAAACCTACCAAAGGTTTACATTTGCACCTCAGCTTCAATAGTTAGAAACCCTAGAGAAGCAGCTAATGGAGTTCATCTGCAGCCTTCTGACTCCCAGGAGAAAGGCTGTTTCAAAGTGGAATTACGAGTGAGTTGTTAACTCCAAAGTATACTTGCGAAACAGTCCAAGAGAGGGCTTTGGGTCAACTGTTAATCAAGTTAAAGGAGAAAAGACAATACACTACTTTTGGTTTTTGTCTTCCCTTTGCATTATGTTTTGCTATTTCCTTGTGGCTTAGAATGTAAAATCCATTGTTAAAAGTTTTGTTCTGAATAAATATTTATCTTTTGTATTGCTAACACTGCTGTGTTACTTCCTTTCAAGGTGTTAGATCCATGGGTACACAGACCCTAGTTCAATCCATACTTCCTACACACCATTTGTTTACCCTGCAAATACAGTTCCAGCCCCTTTGGGCAACACTTAGCACCTCTTCTGTTGTGCCAGGCCCTTTGGAGCTGCTCCCCCAACCTCCAAACCCAGTGTGCTTATTAGCACACTGTTGAAACTCAAGTTGCAAGTCCCTAACTCAGCTGCAAGGAATTGGAATTACTGGAACGAGGAAAAACATTTTTTAGCAAGCATCCCCACGCAATTCTGATGGGCTGCCAGGTTTGAGACCACAGTTAGGAATGGTACTAAGATAGAGGGACTCCACCCTTGGAAAATTACAAACCAGTGGGAAGGACAGAGGGAAGATGTCAGTTTCATCATCTTACAGTTATTGTGCCAGAAATCGGATGCAGAGTATTTATGGGCTTTTTAAAAATGCCATCTCTTCCAGTTATTAAGGAAGGAAGAGAGAAAAAGTCCAGGGCTCTTCCTGGAGAGCTGACTCACTCCAAGCTGGTTCTGGAGATTTCCCTCCCCTCTACCCCACACGAACTACCCTCTACCCTCAGAAGAATTTTCCAGCTGAGACGTTAAGATGATCGAGTCCTAAGAAAGTTCCTACTGTACTGATTCTCTGAGCCAGTGATTTCAGGGCATTTCCTGAGCTGGTAACAGTGTAGTAGGGGCCTGGTTGTGGCTCTTGGGAACCCTGCCTTTCAGAGCTAGCTCAGCCCCTCTCCATTCGGTCTCCCAAAGCAAACAGGCTCTTCCCTCTAGTTCTCCCTCTTGTCCTCTCCCTCGCCATCATCTCTCTCCCTTCTCTGCCTCGGGTTTTCCTCCCTCCAAGGGTTTGGAGGCTAGTGGCCAGGAGAAAAGCCTGCATTCATCATGCTCCCCTCCCCCTTCTTCCTAGCAGGCTCTGTGCCAAGAAGCCTCCTAAGGAAGGATCTTCCCTCTCTCCGCCCCTCCCCCCGCCACTCTCCTGGAGGGAGCAGAGGGAGAAACTTTCCCTGCCCATCCCCCCAGAATCCGCTCCAGGGCCTCCTGCCTGGCGACTGGGGGAGTGAGCCAGGGGTTGGAGTGGAACAAACCTCCCTCCCCCAGCTTCCTCTCCCGATCGAGCAGCCCCCAAATTACAAATCCTCGCTGTTCATGGACTCCAGGGGAGTGTGCAGAGATCCCCTGGCTGCCAGGCACTCTGCGAACACCCATGAACAAGACGGTGCCCTTGCAAAGGAACATACAAGAAACAAGCAATTTTTAATACAGTATTAAGTATTTTTAGCCCTGGCTGGTGTAGCTCAGTGGATTGAGCGCGGGCCTGTGAACCAGAGGATCGAGGTTCGATTCCTGGTCAGGGCACATGCCTGGGTTGCAGGCCAGTTCCTGGCAGGGGCCAGTTCCCAGCAGGGGATGCACGAGAAGCAACCATACATTGATGTTTCTCTTCTCTCCTTCCCTTCCCCTCTAAAAATGAATAAATAAAATCTTTTAATATATATATATAGTATTAAGTATTTTTAAACACTGGAGAAAATTAGGAAGAGTACAGAATTGTCTGAAGGACAGGTTTCCTAGAAGAGAAAATGTCTCATCTGAAGCCAGCAGGATGAACGAAGCGAGGTGAAGAGGGAAGAGATATCCAGGCAGCAGAAACGGCCTGTGCAGCCCTGGATGATGTGGCTCAGTTGGTTGGGTGTTGTCCTGCAAACTGCAGGTTCAGTGCTGGTCAGGGCACATGCCTAAGTGGCGGGTTTGGTCCCCACTCAGGTAGTGTGCAAGAGGCAACCAATCCATGCTTCTCGCATCTCTCTCACATCAATGTTTCTCTCCCCTGTCTCTGGAATTGATAAAAGAAAAATAATAATAATGAAAAGAAAAAGAAACAGCCCGTGCAGAGACCTGGAACACAGCATGTTCAAGCTGGCTAGAAAGTCACAGGAAGAGGTGGCTGAGTAAAGGCCGAGTGAAGGTGACTTGGGGTTTGTCATGTTACTTGGAGGTTTGATTTTGTCCTAGCACCCTCGAGTCTAGCTGCCACCATTCAGCTCATGCGTTCAACACATACGTTAATCACCAACTCTAGGCAAGGGAATAAAACAAAATAGTCAAGTCCCCTGGAGCTCAAATTCTAGAGTCCCACAAGTAGGTACGTAATTACAAAGTGTGCTAATGCGTTAAACATGCAATGACATCGTGTTGAACAAGGGAAACCGATCGGTCTGAGAGATCAGGGATAACATAGCAGAGAACATGTTTGAACTGCGATGGGAAGGATATATAGGGAGGTAACTGAGAGATGGGGGTGGGAGTTAAGGGTGGCTGGGGTGTTAGCCTAAGCAAAAGGTATAACAAGTATGACAACTCTATAGTAGGAGGAGCCCTGTCTGATCCAGAAATCAAATGGAGTCCAGGTTTGCAAGCAGAAACCACTCTAGTTACTGAAGAAAGTGATAGGCCCTAGGCTGGGTAAATGGAAGGGCTCCTAGAACACCACAGAAACTGACCTACCAGGGGAGCCGCTGCCTCTGTCACGGTCCGGAAGGAGCCAGGAGGTCATCACCGGAAAGGCTGAGTCTGAGAGCACACTGCTGAAGCTCCCCCCAAGGACAGGATGCTGGGATCCGAGAGCCACTCCATCTGGCTAGTTCTGCCAGAGCAGTGAAAAGTCAAGTGAAGCCAGGGACCGTAAGCTGGTGTCTGAACAACCTTATAAGCAAAAATAGCTGAAACTATTTGACTTCTGCCTTCTTCCACTTTCCAAATCTCATGCAAGTGCATCTACTTGCTGGAGCCCCTGAAAGGAAACATTGTGACTCTCCTGCAGGTATCGCGCAGGAACCACATAAACAGTGGGAATGGATGTTGTTTGCCGACTGACCATATCCAGCCCAGCCACTGTGGCTACAATACAGAGAGGGGGAGGGAGATGGTAGTACCAAGTTAGGCTAGAGATTTTAGGGGGGCTGGTCGGCCATGTTTAGAAGTTTTTTGTTTTCTTTTTAAGAAGTAATGAGCTGGCCGTGCTGTGTGGCCTCAGGGAACCAGTTACAGAGGGGAAAGAAGGGCCCTTGGAGCTTAGGAGAAAGAGGCAAGGAAGCATCTGGGGAAAGGTGCCCGCCTTTGAGCTTGATTTTGGATGTGTTGAATTTGCGGTCTCCATAGAAGCTGTCTGAGAGAAGATGTGGAATAGGTGATTCAAATGCACAATCTTGAATTCTAAGGAGAGTTCTGGGCTTAAGAAATAAATATGAGTCCTGTAGCCAGAGCTGTCACACTCCATCCACAACCCACATAAGATGTACATTTTACGTTGCCGCCATCGGACCTGTATGCAGGTGTGTATTTATATATATAAAAAACAAATTGACAACATATATTAACCCTGTGGGTAGTGCCCTGGTATTTTTTTTTCTATTGTTTCATTGTTTTATAAATGCTTATATGACCCTTTAAGTGATTTTACAATGTCCTGATGGGTCACGAGAGAAAGCAGAGAGGAGAAAAATTACAGCAAGTTGGGTCATACCTTAAGCAACTCTGTGAGAGTTTTCCCTGACGGAAAAGTAGATCATGACAAGTTAATAAGGGACAGTGAATAAGAGAGAAGGAAAACAAGGGTGTGGAGACATACAAACGGGGGAGGAGAGTTGCAAGTGGCCGGGATTAACAAGTGTATCAAGTGCTGCAAGAGATCAAGTAAAACTGACTTTCAAAAATGTCAAAGGATTGAAGAGTACCTACTGGATTGAGTAACGTGGAGGTTACTTGCGGGAGCCTTTCAGAGCAGAATGATGAGGGCAGGAGACAGACTAAGGAAAAATAATCTTAAAATGCCAATCCAGCCACACTTGGCTGGTGTCCTTCAGTGGTTGAATGTCAGCCTGCGAATCAAAGGGTCTCTGGTTGGATCCCCAGTCTAGGGCATATGCCTGGGTTGCAGGCCAGCCCCCCCCCCAGTAGGGGGCGCCCGAGAGTCAACCACACTGATGTTTCCCTCTCTTCCTCCCTTCCCCTCTCTAAAATAAATTTTAAAATTTTTTTAAATGCCAATCCAACTCCTTTAACAGGAGGCTCCTGGGCTCCTTTGGGACTTGATACTCAGCCAGAATGCCCATTACTTCTCTTCATGTCACCTTAGGTGTGGCGCCAAGAGTTCATTATGGTGGGGTGTGGAGTGGTGCAGGAGGAGGCTAGAGATGAGCAAGGTTCACATCATACCAAGTCGAAAGCAGAGTTCCGTGAAGAGCGCACCAGCCATGTGCAAAGCCAGTGGATACATACCACTTGCTGGCTTGTCAGTGTGACTAAGAATATTTGGAGAGGACAGGTTTTGTGAAAATATGCACAGTAATATTAGAGAAAAGAATGGAAATTTTTGCAGCGTTTTAAAATGCAACGTGGACTAACGTCTTTGGAAAGCAGTTTGGCACTGACTATTAACATTTAGAATTCACATATCCCTTAACACACAGTCATTTGTAGGAAATGAATCTATAACTAAACTTGGACATGATCACAAATATG
Organism: Sturnira hondurensis; assembly: GCF_014824575.4. Lineage (NCBI taxonomy): Eukaryota > Metazoa > Chordata > Mammalia > Chiroptera > Phyllostomidae > Sturnira > Sturnira hondurensis. The sequence continues at coordinate 30,146,207 of NW_028076767.1, forward strand.
AATGTACCAGGATGAGTTCACTGAAGCCTCACTTGGGATACCCAGGACTGGAAACAATCTGACTGTCCATCAGTAGGGAACCGGTTAGATGGTCTACGGCACATCCAAACAATGGAGCACCGTGCGGCTGCTAAAGATGTGGTTCTATATATATTAACGTGGAACTGTCTCTAAGCACATTTTAAAGTGAACGAAGCAAGATGTGGCATGCTGTTTACATTTCAATTCTACTTTTTCAGCTCTATGGAGGTGTAATTGACAAAATCATTAGATGTAAATGTTCGATGTGATCTATATACGTATCACGATTTTAAATGATGGAGTAAATCAATGTGCTTATTTATGTATAGAATAACTGGAAGGATATTACTGAAATTGGTAACTTGTAGCTTCTGAGAAGAACTAGAAATTAGAGGTTTGAGATGAAAACATTTTGGGGGGGGGGCGTTGTTTTTATTTTGTTTTTGTTTTGACTATTTCACGTATTATCACTGTCCAAAGACTAATAACAAAAATCAGGACTAAGGCAGAGGACTTCAAAGAAGTTCCTGTAGACTCTGCAAAGGCAGGAGTCCGTTTCCCCTACGTTGAAAAATAAGCAGCTTTAGTGGGAAAATTCAGCACTCTACAGCAACCAAATCTGGTCTCCCTGCTTCCAAGCTTGGTCTCCTTCAATGTAAAAAAAAAAAAAAAGGTCCTAAAAATGAAATTTGAGCTTAAAGACCTTCAAAGACTGTGTTCTCCCTGGGGCCCATAGGCCCTGCCTCCTCTGGGCCTCACCCCTCACCCTGGCTAGGCTGCCGCTAGTCATTCCAGGAATTCACCCTCCCGGACAGGGTTAACCCTTCCCTTCCCCAGCACTCAGCACTGATGCCACTTCCTAGTTCAACCTTCCCCAGCCTTCTAGACCAGACCCTCTCTCTTACATTCTCCTCTGCTCCCAACAGTTGCTGCTGATACAGTGACACGTTTATTTACGCCATGGTTTGATTGATACCTGCCTCTGTCTCACAATTTTGAGCTCGGAGGGGACAGGGACCATGGCTTTTTGGCTCTTGGCTGTAGCTCCAGCATTTAGCACTGCGCCTGGAATACAGTAAAAGCCCGGTAAGTATTTATGGCATGAATGATCTAGAAACTTGGCTGAGGTTAGAGGTCAGGACGTGTGTCTACTTGTCCCTATTTAATGATACCCTTAAGCACAGCCATCACTGGCTCTTTACTGGAGAAGGACTTATCCCTTCATCTTTAAAAGGGTAATTCACTCCTTCAGTCTTCTCACATTTGGTGAGGCTTTCCTTCTGCCTGGGAGGTCAGGCCCATGCTCCCTGTGTCTCTGAGGCGGTATCACCGAAAAGTCGTCTGCACATCGCTTGGCACCAAGAGGCACAGAAGACAGCACCAGGCTCCTGGATTCCCAGCGTCTGGCTTCAATACTCCCTTATGCCCAGAGAGTGTAGCGCCTGCCCTGAGCCCCCACTCCCTCCTCAGGGGACAGGGTGAGGATTCTGTAGGCACAAAAGGAACTTCCTACCCACAGTCTTTGCCCTCCCTGTTTTTATTGTTTTTGTTTTTAATCCTCACCCGAGGACATTTTTTCATTGCTTTTAGAGAGAGGGGAAGGGGGGGGACAAAGAGAGACATCGATTGGTTGCCTTCGGAACCCACCCCAGCTGGGAACCGAACTGAAACCTAAGAATGTACCCTAACTGGGGATGGAACCACAATGTTTTGGTTTACAGGACTGCCCTCCCTTTCTAGAACATTCTCTGAGCCCCCAGCATTCCCTTCCAAAATATCCATAAGCTTTTTTTTACAGATCCTTTGTGGGCTTCATCTCTGGGTCTATCTCAGCTAATTGCACTGTCTGGTGCACCTTTATAGACCTCAGGCTTAGGTCTCAAAGTAGCTCTTTGCAAGACAGCTCGGACATGGCGTTCCTCACAACAGGAGCGGTGACAGGTGGACAAAGGCTGGAGGCAGGATCCAGGGGGTAGCTCTCTCTGGGCCAACACATCTGGCCCAGGACCCTGAGGCTCTTGGAATTTAATTTGAACCTGGTTTTCCAGTTGATTATGAAGATAAGGAGGAGAACAGAATATATTTCATTTAACACATCACTGTAGATTGACGTGTAACTTCTATTTAGAGGCATGCGATATATGGGACTCCACTTGTACTCTTGTCCTGGGCCCTACAAATGCCCACTTGGTTGTGTCATTTCTTACCTATGCAACCTTTCCAGGGCTGTTTCCTTACCAGAAAAAATGGGCTTAATGGCATCTGCCTGACCAGAGCTGGTGAAAAAATGAGGTGAAACAATTCAAGGTTTGGCAGAGAGCCAGGCCCTGGGTAAACAGTAATTATCAGTGCTATTTTTTCCTTTTCGCCCTCTGGCTACCATCTTCCATGCTTTTCTCTATGACACCCAAACCGGTCTCACCTGGAGGATTTCCACACAGTTCCTCCCTCCTTACCCACACCAGTAATGATCACCTCCCTATTCTCCGCACCTAGTCAAATCCTACCCCTTCTTCAATTACGGTAATAGCTACTGGTGAGGGCAGTTTACTGTCTCAGGCATTGTAGTAAGAACTTGCCATGTATTGTCTCAGTTCAGTTCTGACACCAACTCAGAGAAGTAGGTGCTGTGTCTTTCTCCCCAAACACGGACCCTGGGATCTGGAGAGATGAAGCGCTGGCGGCTGGTGAGTGGCAGAGCCAGAGGGGTTGTGAACCCAGGCTGTCTTAGGGCAGACTCAGGATTCTGTTCGCCACTGCCTCCCTCCTCACAGTGCACTGGCCACCCCTCTATCCCTCAAGCTCCCATGGCCACGACTGTCATACTCTGTCAGCTCTAGGGGCCTGTCTATGGACTTTCCACCCAAGAGGGCGGGCACTTTGTCTCACGCCACGTTGCCCACATCCTGGACCCTCCCTCCCTCCCTTTCCTTTCTTTCTCCCTCCCATGGAGTACTGGGCTCCTAACTCTGTGTCAGGCTTTGTGTTCGTTCACATGTCAGTGTTAACAGTGCAGAAATTAGTGCAGGATGGAATTACATGTCATTTCCTCTTTCTTCTTTATGCCTTTTTAGTTGGCTGATTTTTTTTTCCCCAGTGACCACGCAAGCCAGGTTCCTCGAACCCAGTTCAAACGTTACTTGGCTAGGTTGGTCCGAAGAAGGCCCTGTCTCCTTAACTCCCAGCCCCCATGCCTCCTGCAACGGTCCTCAAATCCAGGCCGCCCTGCCCCCTCCGGAAGGGGGAGTTGGGGGCGAACGCCGAAATCTGAGTGGTTCTTTCAAGCCTCCGTTGCCGTAGAAACGGGCTGCATAGGCCTTGGCGGTCCATTACACCATCCTCCAGCGACACAGCCAATGGGCTCCGAGCTCCATCCTGGACGCAGAGCTCCATCCCAGGCACCCCCGCCCCACAGCTGCCCGACAGCCCACCAATGGACCCGTCCCTTACCTTAGAGCCCGCCCTCGGCCCAGGGACACTACTAATGAACTTCGACTCTGCTTTCCCTCTAGCTTCAAAGTAGCAACAGACTCGATTTTCAAAAAAGAAAAAAGAATTCTCCAAAATAGAAGGAATTAACAGGAAGGCCTCTGTCAGTTGCACCTTGAGTAATCTTTGGCTGGCATTTTATTTAAGGAGAACAAATTTCCAAGAACAGAATATGTCATTCTCTACTAAATTTTAGGCAATGAAATCTCTACATGGATTTCTTTCATTACGGGTGTTTTCATTTAATTTAAAATAATCAAGGAATTAGTCATCTTTCCTTGTATGTATTTCAAATATAATACATACAAATTAAAGGCACTGAGTTTTTGCTATTGAGTTCATGAGACATTGACCTAAGTAGCTGACTTCTATTAGACAATTTAACTCCTGGATTCAAAGTATACTAAAACTGTAGGATAAATTAATATTTCTCTTAATCCATTGAAGAACTTCCATTTTGAAGTCAGGCTGTATAATGGCTTTAGTGCTCTAAAGTCTAGATAAACTCATTCTTTTTAAAACCTAGTACTATTTTTTGTGATAAACTTTATTTTCTAGAACATTTTTACATGTTTATGCGGTCTTGGAAAGTTGTGAGTTTGTACAATACCTTTCAACTGGCATTAGCCATATTTAAGTGCCCAAGGGCCACACGCACAGCTCTGCACTGTTATGCAGTAAAAGAAAGAGCCCGAAGCACACACACACGATCATAAGCATACATACACAATCATAATCTCTGAATTTTTTAAGAAGATATTTCGATAAATGAAAAAATGACTTGCCTTGGCTAGATGGCTCAGCTGATTGGAGCATTGTCCTGAGCACAGAAGATCGCAGGTTCGATTCCTGGTCGGGGCATATAACTAGGATGCAGGTTCAGTCCTTGGTTGGGGTGCAGATGGGAGGCGACCAATACATGTGTCTCTTTCTCTCTTCCTAAAATTAATAAAAACATATTTTCAGGTGAGGACTTTAAAAATGACTTACCTTGCTCTTAACCTTCTGTTTATTATGAATGTTTTTAAGGATCATATCCGGGGACTTCCGCCAAGATGGAGGCATAGGTGGAAACACTGTGCCTTCTCCCACAACCAAGTTTGAATACAACAAAGGTTTGGAGAACAAAGACACAGCCAAAGAACAGAAAATTGAATTATACGGAAGTCCAACAACAACGAACTGTTCAACGGGACGGTGAGGGGGCGGAGACAGCAGCGGAGCAGGGTCGGGCAGGAAAGATCCCCAGACCTAGGCACGCAGGCAGCCCGGACCCAGTAAAGGTGCGGGGCAGACTGACCGCGGTCGCACATTTGTGCACAGTGAGACGGACCACACAGGCCCCAGCAGGCGAACCCAGTTGTGGAGGGCTGACGGTGGTAGCACACTCGCGTACAGTGGGACAAAACGCGCGGGCCCCAGTGACGGTGGCAGCTGCGGCACCTGTGGCGGTGGCGGCAGCAGCGAGAGGCAGCAGAATAGACCACCATCGCTCCTCTTTGGCCCCGCCCCCACATACAGCATCCCAACCCAGCGACTGAGTTGCTCTGCTCTGGTGAACACCTAGGGCTCTGATCCTGATAGGTAACAGGCACGAACAGTTCAAAAGATGGCTCAAGAAGAACTCAAAGCCCCAGAGCCGATAACTCTAAGCAACCAAGAAATAGCCAGCCTCTCAGATGCACAGTTCAAAACACTGGTCATCAGGATGCTCACAGAACTGGTTGATTATAGTCACAAATTAGAGGAACATATGAAGGCTAAACTAATTGAAATGAAGGGAGATGCACAGGAAACCAATAGTGATGGAAAGGAAACTGGGACTCAAATCAAGGGAGTGGACCAGAAGGAAGAAAAAAACAACCGAACAGAAAAGAATGAAGAAAGAAGAATTCCAAAAAATGAGAAGAGGCTTAGGAACCTCCAGGACATCTTTAAACGTTCCAACATCCGGATTATAGGAGTACCAGAAGGGGGAAAGAAACAGCCACGAGTGGAAAACTTATTTGAACAAATAATAAAGGAGAACTTCCCCAGTCTGACAAAGGAAATAGACTTCCAGGAAATCCAGGAAGCTCAGAGAGTCCCAAAGAAGCTGGACCCAAGAAGGAACACACCAAGGCACATCATAATTACATTAGCCAAGACTAAAATGAAGGAGAGAATCCTAGAAGCAGCAAGAGATAAGGGGACAGTCACCTACAAAGGAGTACCCATCAGACTGTCAGCGGATTTCTCAAAAGAGACCTTACAGGCAAGAAGGGGCTGGAAAGAAGTATTCCAAGTCATGAAATCCAAAGACCTACAGCCAAGATTGCTTTATCCAGCAAAACTTTCATTTAGAATGGAAGGACAGATAAAGTGCTTCTCAGATAAGGTCAAGTTCAAGGAGTTCATCATCACCAAGCCCTTATTATATGAAATGCTAAAGGGACTTATATAAGAAAAAGAAGATGAAAAATATGAACAGTGAAAGGACAGCGAACTCACAGTTATTAACAACCACACCTAAAACAAAAGCAAACCAAGAGGACAGCTAGATCGGGAGTGGAACCATAGAGATGAAGAACACATGGAGGGTTAGCAACAGGGGAGTGGGAGGAGAAGAAGAGGGGAGAAGGTACAGAAAATAGCATAGACAGTAGATAGAAAATAGATGAGGGGAGGGCAAGAATAGTAGGGGAAATATAGAATCTAAAGAACTTGAGACACGTGGTTATAAACTAAGAGGGGGAGAATGGTGGGGGAGGGAGTGTGGGGGTGGAGGGGAATGAAGGGTGGGAATAGAACAACTGTGATGGTATAATCAATAAAATATATATATATATAAAAGGATCATACCCGTTTACAGACTGATGTTTTGTAGCTAGACAGTTGGGGTGGGTGGAATTGCTTGATGGTGCCTGGGATAGCCACGCCCATCTGAGTGGTTCCTTCCTTCCTTCGTGGGACAGACATTCAGTCTACCTTGTGCCAAACTCGGCTGGGTGTTAGGGATACAAAGGTGAGAGTGGGAATCAGGTGGGTCCTCCAATTGCATGGAGCTTCTGCTCTGCCATGAGGTACCAAGTGGGGCTGTGTCTGCAGAGAATTTAAGACAGCAATAAAACTGACTGAGAGGCAATCTGCATTTTATTATCACCATGTGCTCATAATTCTAAACCATGTCACTGATAAAATTCCACCCCCTAAAGATCAAGTTGAGTCTAACTTGAGTCTAAATAATGTATTTGTAAAGTTCAAATCAGCATATTTTAATTCCTTACACACTAATAAACATTATGGTCTACAAGGAAGTCAATTCGGAGCCCTCCCAGTTACATACTCAGCCCCTACCACACGCCAAGCCAGACCCAGCCACACACATTCGTTTGAGAGTAAGTCCCTAACAGTCTGGAATTGTTCAAGCTTGTTTCCTGAGCACTTGCGTCTCCAGCCCCATTGGCACAACATATGTCTGTGTTTAAACAATAGATGCAAAATAAACAATGACGGCATAGTGATGACGTAGCTAAGGAACTAGAACTTGAGTTGCTTCAATTCTCTCATTTCATGTGACCACTTAAAGCTTTTGCCCTGAAAAGGTACACCAGTAAAACAAAGAGCAAACTGTAAAGTGTGGTAACTACAAATTTTACTATTCAGTAAAATTGTACTATTATTTAGTAAAATTCTTTTACAGATTATGTTTAAAGTGCTTTGTTTTAAAACTGTAATGTCATTAATGTAACGTAATTATTGTAACAGACTGCTATAGGGGTATTTTTTTCAAAGAAATATATTAATGTAATTGAAAATCATTGGTTCAATACTCTTTTCCTTTTTTGTATTGTACTATTTATTTTCACTGACAGTTACATGTACAAAGTTCAATAAAAGAATATTTTCACTGTCTGCATTTCTTTTCTCACCATTATCATTAGTATTTCTTGTATTTCATGACTGTTATTGAAAAAAATGTCATTTAGAGGAGGGCAGTATTTAAAAATGATCTGTTTCAAGTGACAAGTGAGCCAGGTAAGCCGTGGGTGCACGGAAGAAACACGGAGTTAGGGGGGCTCTAAGGAGAGAGACAGGTGACAAGTGCTAGAAAGGGCAGGAGAAGGGGTGTCACAACACCCTGTGTGGCCTGATGGACTAGAAACTGGCTCAAAACAGCGAAAGTGGGAGAGGAGGTTAGATAAGCGAGCAAGGGTCAGACCAAGCTTAACCCGGTGAGCCAGGTGTCTGCTGTTTATCTTGAGAGTAATGGCAAAACCACTGGAGAGTACTAAGGGAAGAGGCACAGTCATCTGTGACTGGAAGATCCCATCACTCTGTCTTCAGGGAGGAGAGAGGAACAGATAGGGGACCTGACAGCTGTAGGGGCCAGAAAGGAGGCTGGGGAGGCACCCAGATGAGAGATGATGGCGGCCTGGGTTGGTGGGGTAGTGGTGGTCAGCTGCTCTCCAAGAACCTCGCTGCCTACCTACTGCAGTCTGGACTGAATCGCTCAATGGTGAGCTGAGACTTGAACTCCGAGTGTCTGTAAGGTCTAGACCCTGGGGCCCCCATTTGAAAGGACTTAGGGTAGGTAGTTTGCATGTACTGGTAACTACCACATCTCAGTGCAGACTGGAGTTTGCAGTGTTGTTCTCCGAAATTCTAGTTCCTTCTTTGGGCTTCCCTAGGAATTTGAGAGCACCGACTTGGACTCATTCAATAAATACTTATTGACCACCTACTGCATGCCAGGCAATCTCCTTAGGATAAAACAGTAAACAAACATCTCTGCTTCTTGAAGCTGACCTTCTAGTGTAGATGCGATGTTGAAAAACAAGTGAACAGCCCTGGCTGGTGTAGCTCAGTGGATTGAGCACAGGCCTGCGAACCACACGATCGCAGTTCGATTCCCAGTCAGGGCACATGCCTGGGTTGTAGGCTGGTTCCCTGCAGGCCAACTCCCAGCAGGGGACGCAGAAAAGGCAACCATACATTGATGTTTCTCTCCCTCTCTCCTTCCCCTCTAAAGATAAATAAATAAAATTTAAAAAAAAAGAAAAAAAAGAAAAACAAGTGAACAAATAAAATAACTGCAGATGTGGTAGGTACCATGAAGAAGATAGGGAAGGTGATGGAAGAGAATAATGCAACCAAAAGAAAGACACCTGATAATACCAAACCCGGGACAGGCTGTGGGTGCACAGGATCGCTTGTATTTGTTGGTGGAAAAGTAAATTAGTACAACTTGGAAGTTTGGCATTACCTCATAAACATTAGCAATCACATGTCCCCAGATGCACAGTCACGCCTGCCGTGAGGGACTTGGGAGACCTTCCTGCTCCGAGCACCAGGGACACATCTTGGGCAACAGTAACATTTTTCATAAGAGCAAAATCCTGGTGATAATCCCAATGTCCACGTACAGAACTGACGGGAAAGAAACGTATGTATATCCCACAGTAGGAAATGAACAGTACTGCCCCACACAGGGGCAAGAATTTAGATGAATTTTAGCACTATAATGTGGACCAAGAAAGTAAATACCAGAATACTGCATGCAGCATCATACTTTGATAAAGAGAATGTATTTTTTTAAAGAACATATTTTAAAAAGAAGAGAGGAGAAACTGGAATCCTCACAGTGCACTGCTAATAGGAACGTAAAATGGTGCAGCAAATCCACGGAGACAGAAAGGCTAATGGTTGCCTAGAGCTGAGAGTTAGAACAAAGGGAGTACAGTTTCTTTTAGGAATGATGAAAATATTCTGAAAATGGTTGCGGTGAGGGCTGCACAACTTTGAATGTACCATTGATTTGTACACTTTAAATGGGTGAATAGTATGGTATGCGAATTCTATCTCAAGAAAGCTGTTATGTTTTTTTTTTATTGCAAGGGAAGGTTCAGGATAAGCATTACATCAGGTGTAGGAAGGCAGGGGATGGGACCCCGAAGTTCACAGGGAAGGTAGGTTATTATCAATTTCCCAGTTCTTGTGTTAGGTTGCTGCTTTCACTGGTTCTTCTTATTTATAAATGAATACATACATAGAGTAAGCCCGTCACAGACACTGATGAAAACGTGTCACAGACAAGTAATGCTGTGCACCTGAGATGTATTTGTACAGCGATGGGTCAGCAACAGCAGAGTGGTCAGGGCAGCCTCTCTGGACGGTCCCCTCTGAGCAGAGGCTAGAATGAGATGGGCCAGCCATGTGAGGGTGGGGGTGGAAGAGTTTTCCAGGCAGAGGAGACAGCGTGTACAAAGGCCACCAGATGAGCCCAAGTCTTCTGTCTTTGCAGAATGTCCAGGAGGCCAACATGTAAACAACCACAACAACAATAATAGCAGCAGCAGTTACAGGGCCAGAGTAAGACCTTTAAGAGGCCCTAAACACTTAAAAGATGGCGGTGTCCATGTGATTTAAAGTAAAACAAATATTAAGTAGAAAAAGTGAGTGTTAGAAAAAACTTAAAGCTTTTATTTTCCCCATGATTATTCGTTGATACCTTTACTAGGCGTAAACCAGGATGTGTTTACATCCATTGTCCCACTTAATTTGTGAAACAACCATATGAGAGAGAAACTGATCTTTCTCCATTTTAAGATGAGCAGAAGAGAACCGGGATATGAATACAGTAATTCTGACCCCATCGAGCACTGAGAGGACCAGCTGCCATGATGAATGTTCAAACTCCGGGATAGCGCCTAGTGAGGCAGGGAAGGAAGCATCTGGTAGGGAGCAGCACCTTCCCTTTCTGAGTGTCCTGTGCCTTTAAGAGTCATCCCCTCCCGCCCGCGATGCTCCAATTTCCCTCTAGGGCACCCAGAGCATCACCCCGCCCCCACCTCGCTACTGCGGAGCCTCACCTCATCCCATCCCCCACTCCCTACACCCTCCGGATAGGCTCTCAGCCTCCACTCGCTGAGTGGAGGTAAAGTATACCGTCAGAGATAAGTTACGTCCGCCTCCGCCAGTGCCCACCCACTACACCCCAGCTGAATGCCATTTTAAAGCCCCTAATTCCGACCCCTTTCAGCAACTGACTTCGAGGGACTAGGCCTCAGCGCCCCTTCTCATCGCCCAGGTCCTGGTCTCAGTGAAGGTGACTTCTCCCGGGGTTAGCACATAACCCGCAGTGCCCGTGCAGGTTCACACGTGGTGAGCAGGGAGCGCGCAGCCCCTCCCCGCCGTGAGCCTTGAGCGTGCGTCGCCGACACGCCCCTTGACCAGACTCCGCCTCCGTGCCCGCGCACGCCCCTCTCACTCAGGACGGGCGTCGCGCCCTAGACCCGCGGCAGACCCGTTGCAATAGGTGATGGGATCTGGTTATGGGGCATCTACACATTCTCGAATCTCGCGCTAGAACTGTGAAAAGCAGGACGTCCGTTCTGCTCAGGACTTGGTTGTTAGGCGACTTGTCCGGACCCCTTTTACGCTGAGCAGGGAAGAGAGCCTAGGATTCGAGCCCTAGTCCACAAGTCCTCGGTGTTTCGTACTTTGGATGTGAGCGTAATATTCTCTTCTTAGAAAATTCTACTGGTGCCTCAAACGAAATACTAAATGAAAGGGCTCATTGGATCCAAAAGCATTGTCGAGCCCCTGTGTGGATGGACCCTGTCCTATAGTAGGCAGAAACTACATCTATGGCACGATGAGTCGATCCCCTTAAAGAGCTTCCAGGGTCCCCCTCAGGGACCCCCCTGAGCCTTGGGTCCCCCAAATTCTTTTCCGGGACGGTCCAAAAAGACGCCTCGAAAGAGGAGGGGACAGGTCTTACCTGACGACAGGTGTCACCGAGTAATCTAAAATTTCAAAGGCAATGCGGGGCGGGGACAAGCTTTCGGAACCAGATGGGAGGCAATATTGGTACCCACCCACCTCCAGTCCCTAACCTAAGAAAAGAAACGGATCTCATCCGACACCCCCAATCCCAGACGCGAAACCGCGCAGCCCCGCCCCGTCCCGGCAGCCAGCGATTGGGAGATGCAAATACCGGGTTCTCTGCCCAGCAACGGGTGACGCGCCACTCGAGCGCGAGGCGTGGCCCGGCCGCAGCCCAAGCGGGCACCTCGGTGTTTACTCGGGGCGGCCCCGCGCGCGCCGCAGCGGCCCGCAGACGGCGAGGGGGAGGGGTGGTGCGCGCGCCAGCGGGGCCGCGCGGGGAGAAAGACACTGGAAGGCAACCGGGCGGGGAGAGGTGCGCGCAGGCCGCGGCTGAGCAGGAGCCTGCCAGGAGAGCCCGCGGGGGTCCGGGGGTGCGATTCCTCCGCCCCCGCAAAACAATGTGTAGCGTGCAGCGGGGCGCAACTTGCGGGAGGCGGCGGGGACGAGCCGAGCCCGCCTGAGACCGAGCCGCTGACCTCCCCCCGCCGTCCGTTGGGCCCGAGCGCCCAGCTCCTCGCTCCCAAGCTCTCGGGGGCCGGGCCGAGCTACGGGGCGGGGCCGCCCCTCCGTCGCTGCTGCCTCCTCCCCCACCCCCAGCCGCGGAGGATGCGGACGGCCCCCGGCGGCGTCTAGCGGCCCCGGGCCCTGGCGCGATGGTGCAGCAGCGGGGCACGCGGGCCAAGCGGGACGGCGGGCCGCCGCCCCCGGGGCCGGGGCCGGCCGAAGAGGGGGCGCGTGAGCCTGGCTGGTGCAAGACCCCGAGCGGCCACATTAAGAGACCGATGAACGCATTCATGGTGTGGTCACAGCACGAGCGGCGAAAGATCATGGACCAGTGGCCAGACATGCACAACGCCGAGATCTCCAAGCGCCTGGGCCGCCGCTGGCAGCTGCTGCAGGACTCGGAGAAGATCCCGTTCGTGCGGGAGGCGGAGCGGCTGCGCCTCAAGCACATGGCGGATTACCCGGACTACAAGTACCGGCCGCGCAAAAAGAGCAAGGGGGCGCCAGCCAAGGCGCGGCCCCGCCCCCCCGGCGGTGGCGGCGGTGGTGGCAGCCGGCTCAAGCCGGGGTCCCAGCTGCCTAGCCGCGGGGGCCGCCGAGCGGCAGGAGGGCCTTTGGGGGGCAGCGCAGCGGCGCCCGAGGACGACGATGAGGACGACGACGAGGAGCTGCTAGAAGTGCGCCTGGTCGAGACCCCCGGACGGGAGCTGTGGAAGATGGTCCCGGCAGGGCGGGCTGCCCGGGGACCGGCGGAGCGCGCTCAGGGGCCGTCGGGCGAGGGAGCGGCTGTCACTACTGCCTCCCCCACTCCGTCGGAGGACGAGGAGCCTGAGGAAGAGGAGGAGGAGGCGGCAGCGGTGGAGGAAGGCGAAGAGGAGACGGTGGCGTCGGGAGAGGAGCCGCTGGGCTTTCTGTCCAGACTGCCCCCTGGCCCAGCTGGCCTGGACTGCAGCGCCCTGGACCGCGACCCTGACCTGCAGCCTCCGTCAGGCACGTCGCACTTCGAGTTCCCGGACTACTGCACCCCTGAGGTTACCGAGATGATCGCGGGGGACTGGCGCCCGTCTAGCATCGCCGACCTGGTTTTCACCTACTGAGCCCACCGTCAGCGGGGCGCGCAAGCCCCCAAACCAGCTGTTTACATACAGGAATCAGGTATTGGGGCCCCTCGGAGGCCGAGGCTGGCACCCCATCTCCCACGCAGCCTCCCCCCTCCTAGACGTGCCCATCCCCCCTCGAATCCAGACATGCCCCTCCCCCGCAGACACACCCCAAGGCAGCCCAACCCCCACCCTTTCCCTGGCATCCAAGCTCCTCCCCGTCCTGCCCCCTTCTGCACAGCCACCAGCAGCCAGCCCCCCTCCGGTATACCTCCCGTCCTTTCCTACAGACCTGTGCCCCTCCCCCACTATGCACTTGCCCCTCCTCGAGGCCGGAGGACACGCCCCTGCCCTTGCTCCGGAATCCCTCCGCGTTCGCTGAGCCCCCCTCCTCTCTCGTTTAAGGGGGCGCTGGGGCCCAGAGGCCCCGCGTACTCCTCCCAGGCCCCTCCCCTCCCAAAGGGGGGGAGGGGCGCATTTCTTTTACTCTGGGAGCGCAGGGGCCCGCCCCCTTTTTGCGCATGCTTAATGCTCCTTGGGAGGAGGGGGCTGGTCCCTCTGGCCTGCACTGGGCAGAAGTGGAGTGGGTACAGAGCTATCCTGAGAAATATTTTGATCCGGGAGCTGCGGCTTCCTTTCAACCCGACGGGGCGTCACTGCCTTAATGGGAGGAGCACTCAGCAGGGGGAGAAAGGGACTAACTAGCCAGTCTGGAAGGATTGGTTTGGAACTTGAAATTGTCCCAAGTGGCGTAACCTTCTTTCACTTACTGGGGTCGCCCAGACCCACCGGCAACCCCCCACACACACCAACTACCTGAATGCCTCTGCGGCCTATCTTGGTCCCCAGAAACCTCTCTTTCATTCCTCAACCTGGGAATTGGGGGTAGAACCTTTCTCTGGAAATTCAGCATGAGAGGAAGGGATGACCAAGAAAACTCAGAACCAAGACATGTAACAGTATGGGGGACAGGGTTCTGCCACGTTCCCCCCTGCCCCGGAAGTGCCCGGTCACTTCAGGGCACACTCCCGAGCCTGGGCTCCTGAAGCCCACAACCTCGTCCTATCACTCAAGCCTCTCTGTGCCCCCCAGTGATAGTATTCAGTGGGAGAAAAGAGGCACGTTGTTACTAGGGGCTTGAGACTGAAGCATGATAGCAGATGGAGTGTCAAGAAGAGCCTCATTTTTAAGAGCCTTGTTTTTAAGCAGCTGACTTGAGACCATCGATTGGACCAGTGAGACTGAAAGGCTGTTGGAGCAGTGGAGGTGTGCCCTGCGCCTGTTTTTCCACGTGAAAAATAGGGATAGCAATGCTTAGGAGGAAGCTGTGTCCAGTTCGGGGTGCCTTAGGGACCCTGCCCCTGATGTTACCCGTCTAACTCCAATTCCCTGCTCAGGCCCCGCCCCTCCGGCCTCCCCCACCCCCACCTCCTTTGCCCTCACTACCTGTATCTCACCGGCGTGTGTTCACCCCCCCGGGTATGCACACACTCTCATTCACACACACAAATCTCAGGAACAAACGGTCCCAGAGTCCTCCGGGACCCCTGCCCAGGGTCTCTGCTGGCCTCTGCCCCACGCGTTCCCATCGCTGACAAAGCCACCAGCTGCCTCCTTTACGCTTGGTGCTCCGGCTCTGGGCCTTTCTTGCGCTCTTTTTCTCTCTCTCTTTTTTAAGTAAAACAACAACAAAAAGACAATGAAAAAAAAAACCAGAAAACGTCATGTGAGTGAAGAGATGTCATTGTCTGTGGTCTTGGAGAACTAGTCTAGTAGCTGAGGGGAGGGATCCCTCCCATCTGGGGCACTGGCACCCACAGCAGGACTTCCGCCAGTCTGATGCCAGGACTGAATAAAGTGTATTTGCCCCTACCTCGCCCTGTGGTTCTACATGTCTGTGCCTTTCCTCAACCCTTCCCAAACAGTTTGCCAGGTTCAAGTCTTTTGATTTAGCACTGTATAGGAAGAGCTGGGAATTCCAGGACAAGGCACCTGGTTGCTCCAGGCCTCTGCTTCCCTCTATCTCAGGACTCCCTGGTCTTCGTTGATGCCAAACTCCTTCCTGCAGGGGCCAGGCAGGTAGCATAAATGCATGAGAGTCTGGGTGGACACCAGCTTCAAGGTGGGGACAACTGCCCACCTCCTGCCAGTTGTGACCCTGTGAGATTGCCGCCCACAATGGCCGGGTGGCTAGATTTTTCAAGAGAAAGTGGAATCTGGGTATTTCTGAACATCTCAATTCCAGAGTGAAAGCTGGTTTTTAAATCTCTGTGGACCAAATGAAATGTACAGGCATACCTGGTCTTGGGGCGGGGGGGAGTTTGACCCTTATCTTAGTGAGAAGTGAAAAGCAGGGTTGGGCCACATTGTGTGGGCTCCAAGCCTAGCTCCGTCCACCATTACCTGCATGACCTTGAGCAAGTTCACTTCCCCCTAACTGCCCTGTGTGTAACATGGGAACTGTATCTGCTGCTTAGGGGGAAACGAAGTTTGAAGTGAGAAGCATTTAACATGGTGTCCCATGAACTGTACTACTCCCCGGTCGAGAGGAGGAAACAGGGTCACAGTGGTGGCGCAACGTGCAGGAGGACCTGCAAGCAGCCAAGGTCAGAGACAGCTCCACATCTTGGACTGGTCTCTGTATTCCTTAAGGGCACTATCTCTCCCTGCTTGAAACTGTAGCTGGTGTAAGACTGGCTCAGGGCCTGGAGTGGTGGGGTTGTCCCAGTGCCTATCCCGTAACCGGCCCAAAGCATGTTTTTATTGAGTGAGTGAAGAAAAGCACCAAACTGCCATGATTCCTGCCCTTGAGATTCTCACCAGTGTGTTTTGGAAACTGAGACCAAGGCTTTTCAAAATCCTTTTGTCCCCCCGCCCTACCCCCACCCCCGCCAGGCCCCCTCACCCTAGTTTTCACTCTACCAGATCCTGTAAATTCCTAAGGTTGGACAAAGTCATTTCCCCGGTAAGAACCAAGGCCAAGTGTGCAGACTTCATTCAGAGGTGGTATTCGGGGGCTTGGGGTGCTTACAGATGACTTAAAGGAGAACTAAAGCAGCTCTGGGAGGGCTGAGCTCATACAGAAAGGTGGCCTGGGGCAGTGTAGAAATTACAGTGCCGGCTTCTCAGTCTCTTGATTGGAAGCAAGGCAACCAAAAAACGAAGTCCTATATGGGTTGAGGAGGTGTGGCAGATGGGTGTGTCACCCAGAACCCCCTCCAGGTAAGGACTTCCTCAGCTTTGGGAAGTAGGGTCAGTGGAGACCCCCAGCTGTTGGCACTCTGCCGGTCGGTCTGTCCAGGCTGTGGAGAGCTACTCAGCCGGGGCAGCCTTTGTCTGGTGTCAGAGCGGGATTCACTGGACTGCCTGGCCATCTCACTTCAGTGTGGGTTAGATACTGGCAGGCAGCACCTGCACCGCCCTCCCCCATCCTAGCCCAGGGCCCCTCCAGGGTGAGGGGGCCTTTGACAGGCCTGCTTCCTCCTCCCTTTTCTTTTCGCAGGTGTTTATCCCTAATAAATACTTTGCACCCCAAATTCAGTCTCTGTGTCTGCTTCTGGAGAACCCAGTCTGCTATGGAGGGTGCAGGGGCAGGACCAGGGCGTGGCTCGCGGGCTCAGCAACCATCACGGGGCACCTCTGATGCCTCCCCACCCTCAGGAGTTGCCTCTTCCATTCACCACCAACACTGTCCCAAACTGGAGGTTGTACCCTTTCCAGTAGACATCACATAGAGGCCAGCTTCACCCCCCAGGGCACTCCGGAGCCCTCTGCTGATGTCATTCTCCTTTCCAGTCCTTCCCTGGTAAATCTTCAAAGCCAGCATCAGTCTGTTTGCCCTTCAGAATGAATCCCCCGGGTGGGGGGCAGGGCAGAGTCGGGGCGGGGGTGGGGGGTGGGGTAAAGAGCCTGGCGGTTTACAGAGCTAGAGCGCTGGGGGACTTTGGGGCCAGGCCCTTCCTTTTTGCAGGCCTTCGTTTCCTTGCAGTAAAGTGGAGGAGGTGGAACAGGAATAGAAGAGACACCATTTACTATTTGGTTCCTTCCATTTCAGAAGGAAATGGATTCTGACCTGAGAAAGGTGGAGAGATCTGCTTATGTGGACTCTGGGGACACCTAGTGGTTGAAACGAGTAGGAAGCATTTGGGGCTGGGGTCGGGGTGTGTCCCACAGTGTTCCTGCAGTCGGGCTGAACCGTCAGGTCCCTTGCCTGGGTTATTTGAGCCATCTTGGTTCCAGGAATTTAAAGACGCTTCCACGCTAATGTGTTGGTTATCTGTTGCTGCATAATAAATCGCCAGAAACTTAACAGCTTGAAGCAACCTGTGTTTATTATTTCACAAGAGTCCAGGTGTGTCTTCGCTGGGCTCTCTGCTGGGGGCGGGCTCACAAGGCTGCAGTCCAGGCGTTGGCTGGGCTGCATTCCTTCTTGGAGCCCAGCACCCTTTTCCAAATTCACACGGTGGTGGGCAGAACTCAGTTCCTGCGGTCATTAAGGACAGGGTTCCTGCTTTCTCCCTGGCCGTCACCTGGTGCGGCGCTTGGTTCCTCCCAGCCAGCCGCTCGCAGGTTCTTTCTGCAGAAGCCATCCCACCTCGTGGCAGCGTATTTTGTCAAGGCCAGCAGGAGACTCTCAGCTTCCGGTCATTTGACTCGGGCAAAGCTCTCTTTTTAAAGGACGCGCTTGACTCAATCAGGTCCACCCAGAAAAATCTCCTTTTAGATGAACTGAAATTCTACTAATGTGGACCTGAGACACTTCTGAAAAATTCCTTCACCTTTGCCATATAATGTCACCTAATCATAAGAGTGACATCCATTATGCTAGCCGATCTTGCCCACTGTGGGGGAGGGCTTGTGTCCCGCAGGCATGCCCGTGGGTAGGAATCTTGGGAGCAGTATTAGAATTCCCTTATCTGCCCTGGCTGGTGTAGCTCAGTGGATTGAGTGCAGGCCTACGAACCAGGTTCCATTTCCAGTCAGGGCGCATGCCTGGGTTGCGGGCCAGGTCCCCATTTAGGGGCAGGTGAGAGAGGCAACCACAAATTGATGTTTCTCTCCTTCTCTAAAAATAAAATAAATACAATTAAAAGAATTCTGCTCATCCTAACTGTGGATTCTCAGGTCTATATCTCCATCCCAACGTT
Source organism: Sturnira hondurensis (assembly GCF_014824575.4). Taxonomy (NCBI): domain Eukaryota; kingdom Metazoa; phylum Chordata; class Mammalia; order Chiroptera; family Phyllostomidae; genus Sturnira; species Sturnira hondurensis. Next base: position 30,164,337 of record NW_028076767.1, read on the forward strand.
GCCAGACTTATACGTCTAGCTGCCTTGTTGTCATGTGCACTGGGAATATCTAATTGGCGCCTCAAACTCAGCATGTCTAAAAATGAAGTCTTGTTTCCACAGAGCTCCCAAGCCTGCTCCCCAACCTCACCCACATTTTCACATACCAGTAAAAGGCCCCAAACCTCTCTGTCATTTTGTCTCCTCTTTTTCCCACAGCTTCAGATTCCTTGGCTCTGCCTTCAGAATGTGTCCTGCGTTCTGCCACTTTTCATCTCTTTTGTGGCCACTCCGCTGGGCCTGGCCCCCATCATCTCTTGCCTGGATCTTGTACCAGCCTCTTCACTAGGCTCCTTTCTCCTTCACCCTACTCACAGTCTTATCGTCCACACATCGGCTAGAGGGGTCTGGTTCATCTGTAAATCAGACTGTGACGCCCACACCCTGCTCAGAACTCTCCAGGGGTCTCCATCTCGCTCAGACTCAAAGCCAAAGGCTCACCTGGGTACCCATCTCCACTGGCTTTCCCTCTGCTCACCATGCTCTATCCAAACTGGCTTCCTTGCTGTTCCTCAAAGCTGCTAAGCACACAGCCACCTCAGGCCCTTTGCACATGCTATTTGCTCTGCTTAAAATGCTCGTCTCCTAGATATTTACACCCTCACTTCTCAACTCCAATGTCACTACCTCAGAAAGGCCTTCCCCAGCCATTTACATAAAGTATCACCCCGCCCCTCTTAGACTGTCTCCTTTGCTTTATTTTTCTTTATGTATTTTTATTGTTTCAAGATTTTACTTATTTGTTTTTAGAGAGAGGGGGAGGGAGGAAGAAAGAGAAGGAGCTAAACATCAATGTGTGAGGGACACATCAATCAGTTGCCTCTTGCGCACCCCCAACTGGGGACCTGGCCCACAACCCAGGCCTGTGCCCTGATGAGGAATCAAACTAGTGACCTTTTGTTTTGTGGGCTGGCATTCAACCCTCTTAGCCACACCAGCCAGGGCTGTTTTATTTTTCTTAATCATACTTGGCACATACAGGTTTTTATTTTCATCCCTATTTCCAATGATTATATAAGCTTCATGAGGAAGACTCCACACTTCAGGTTATTCAATGTCTCATTCACTCACCCATTCAACAGAAAAACCCTTATTTATTAAGGGTTTGCTGATGTCAGACTCTGGACAGACAAAGGTGAAAAAGATAGACATGGTCCATTCTCACTGAATCCACAAATCTGAGAAGGAGAGAGATACACAAACACAGGGGTAGAAACGCACTGATGGAGATGGGCAGCGGGGCTGGGAACACAGAGGAGGCACTCGGTCCGGCCTCGGAGCAGGGTGCCCTCCAGGAGGTGGTGATTTTAAGCTGTGAGATCTCAGTAAGTGGTTGTGGTTTTAGAACATGGTTTCCAGTTCTTGGACATTGCTTCCGTGAATGTCCTTCCCCTCGAATCTGGGCTGGCCTTTGTGATCCACTTGTAACCAATAGGATACAGCAGATCGACGCTGTGCATTTCCAAGGTTAGGCCCCGCTGAACCACCAGGTAAGAAGTCCAATCACCCCTAAGACCCTCACATGGTGAAGAGTTCAAAACACATGGAGAGGCCCCGGGGAGGTGCTCCGGGTATGCAGGCACCTGCTCAGGTCCAGACGTGTAGGCAAAGAAGCCTCCAGGGGGATTCCAGCCCCGCCACTCAAGTCACTCCCAGCTCTTGCGTGCCTTTCAGGCTGAGATTCGGCCCTCACGGAGCAGAGACGAGTCACCTCCTCTTGCCCTGTCTGAATTCCTGACCCATAGTGTTCATGAGCCTAATGAAATGAACAGAAGTGTGGTTATTCACACTTCTGAGTCGGGGGACAGCGATTTTAAATAGAAGAACAGGACAAAACTTTCAGACACCAGTAAAGGCAAGTGGAAAGAAAGGCAAGCTTTCAGACACCAGTAAAGGCAAGGGAGGCTGATATGGAGAGAAGTCAGCTGTGGACGGAGGGGTGGTGGGCGAGAGGAGACAGACCGGCAAGAGCATGAAGGGCCTTGGAGGCTGTTGGACTTTCTCCGAAGTCTCCGCTCTGCAGTCTGCGGGGTCTTCTGAAAGCAGCAGTCTGACCACCGCAGAAGACCTCTCGGCGGCTCCGCGCTATATCCAAGATAAAGTCCAAGTCCTCCACCTGGCCTTCGGGCCCTTTTGCAATGGACTTCTTCACTGTTTCATGCTCTTCTTCGGCTACCAGCTCCGTCTTAAAACCGCCTCAGCCAGGCCAGGCCACTCATGACAGGGGCCTCCCGTGCCATTTGTCTTTGTTCTTGTTGAGAAGTGGGAGCAACTCTGGGCTGATCACAGGGCCTTCCGAAGCCTCAGTGTCCCCCTCTGTTCAGTCAGGTGGCTGGACTAGAGGCCTGTCAGAGCACACCCTGCCTGGCCTATGAAAAGGTGGGAGAAAGGTGCTTATAGCCAAACCTGCCTGTCTGGCTTCTTCCAGGTTGCCTAGCAATAGATTCTAACCCTCTCCCCAATCCTCAGAGGTCTCTTAGCAACAGAATTTCCTGTTAACTAAGCGAATGTCAAGTTCTGCTTCTTCTGTCTTAAAAAACAATCTTCCCCCAAGGATCTCTTTAGAGACCTGGATACCAACCCAGAATGGAAAGAGGCCTGAGTTTGAAGTCCCTCGAGGATTTGCTGTGTGACTTAGAGAAGTTTCCTGACCTCTGCTTTTGATGCAGATTACGAATACCTGCCAGGTGCTCCTGGAGGCTTTCTCTCTTCTCATGTCTGTTTTATCTGATTGCTAAATTTATTCACTTTTTCAATGTATTTTCCCCATCACTATTAATCCCTCTTATACCCCCTCCCCCTGGCAATCACCACACTGCTGTCCATGCCCGTGAGTCCTTTATCCTTTTCGCTAGATCCCTCCACCCCCTAACTCCCCGCCCCCCATAGCTGTCATCCTCTATCTATGAGTCTGCCTCTGTTTTGTTTGTTAGTTCAATTTGTTCATGAGATTCCCCATATGAGTGAGATCATATATTTGCCTTCTGCTGGCTGACTTACTTCCTTAGCATACTATTCTCAAGGCCCATCCATGCTGTCAACAAGGGGAAGTTTTCTTTTTCACGGCCATGTAGTATTCCATTGTGTTGCATAGTTATTTTATCCACTCATCTACTGATGGACACTTGGGCTACTTTCATATCTTGGTGATTGTAAATAATGCTGCAATGAATATAGAGGTGCTTCTGTTCTTTTAAATTAGTGTTTTGGGTTTCTTTAGATATATTCCCAGTAGTGGGGTTTATTTACTCTTTCAACAAATGTTTACCGTGCCTATTCTGAGCTGGGCAATGTCTTAAGGATTGGGAATTCTGCAGTGAGCAAAACAGACAGTCCCTGCCTTCATGGAGTTTACACTCCAGTGGATGGAAACACACAATAAATCAACACTTAAACAGATATAATAATGGCATGTGGTGAAGGGGATGAAATGTGAGAAGGGGCCACTATTTCAGATGAAGTGATTGTATCAGTCAGGGTGGGCTAGAGAGGCAGAGGAGACGGGGCAGAAAAATCGTGGCTTCCCCCTTTTTCCTGCTAGTCTCCAGTCCTGCTTTTTCCTCTCCACTGAGCTCAGCTGTGTGCCAGCTGACAAGGGTGACTGGGAAATGCAGCCTAGAAAGGAAAGAGCAAGGAATGGACTGGAAGGCAATCAGACCCAGAGCTGCCTGGGATTCTTGGGCAGCCCACAGCGTTCTCCTTTCACTTCCTGCATACGAACTGTTGGGAGCCCTAGGACGATCTCCTCCTCCTTCTTCTAACATTTTGATACTTAAAAAGAATTGCGGTAGATACACATAACATAACCTTTACCATCTTAACCACTTTTAGGTGTACAGATCAGTGGCATTAAGCAGCCTCATTGTTGAGTAACCACCACCACCATCCATCGGCAGAACTCTGTTCATCTTGCAAAACTGGAACACTACACCCATCAAATAATTCCTCCTTCCCCTGCCCGCAGGCCCTCGCAAAAGTCGTTCTATTTTCTGTCTCTGATTTGACTACGCTCGGTACCTCATATAAGCAGAATTTACATTACTTGTCTTTTAATGACTATCTTACTTCACTTAAGATAATGTTCTCAGGGTATATCCATGTTATAGCCTGTGTCAGAATTTCCTTCCTGCCCTGGCTAGTGTGGCTCAGTGGATTGAGTGCTGGTCTGCAAACCAAAGGGTCACTGGTTCGATTCCCAGGGAGGGCACATGCCTGGGTTGTGGCCCAGCCCTGGCTTGGGGGCCATGCAAGATGCAACCACACATTGATATCTCTCTACCTCTCTCTCTAAAAATATAGAAATAAAATATTCTAAAAAAGCAAGAATTTCCTTCATTTTGAAGGCTAAACAATATTTCACCATGTGTATATATTACATTTTGCTTATCCACTCATCCATACATGGACACTTGGGTCACTTCCACGTTAACACCGTGAATAATGCTGCTATAAACAGGGTGTACAACACCTCTTCCAGATACCTGCTTTTGGTTCTTTCAAGTGGAACTGCTGGATCATTTGGTAATTCTATTTTTTTATTTTTCAAGGAATTGCCATAGTGTTTTCCACAGCAGCTACACCATTTTCTTACCAACACGATGCCAGGGTTCCAACGTCTCCACCCCCTCACCAACACGTTATGTATTTTGTGTTGCTGTCGTTTTTTACAGTGGCTGTGCTAACAGGCGTACGTAGGCACCTGGATCATTTTGCGATTCAAACCATCACGGGCTTTTTATCCCAGGCTCGTGATTTTTTTTTTTGGCAGAAGAGTTCCCTCAAAAATGCAGTCATCTTATCTCTTTGCTTCCAGCCAGTTGCATGCACCCAAACCGCACCCCTCATATGTTTCAGAACACAGTGCTCAGGTTTGCTTTATTCCTTTGCTTTCTTACCCTGACAAGGTCTCTTCCTGTAATGGCAGTTCTCAGGAATAACAGGCGGTAAAGCCGCACCCTTAACATAATCTTGGCCCTGAATCATTTCATCCATGTGAGCATATTTTTCCATCCAATACCTTTTAAAATCCAATCTCTTATTTTAATTGACTTTAGCCACAGGTACTTTAATCCATTGAGAAGTTTTTTAAATGAGTGTGAAGGCCATATTCTTTACCCAGAGACTTTCAACCTTTTTCATCTCCTGGCACACATAAACTAATTACTGAAATTTGTGGCACACCGGAAAATATATATTTGCCAGTCTGACCAAAAAAAAGTAGGTATAATTTTGATTCATTCACACCAGATGGCTATTGTCAATTCTTATTGGGCAATCGGAAGGAAAAAAGGTCAGTGCCCCCCGCACCCCTCCGCCCCACTAAATGCTCAGGTATTGCATGTTTTACAAACTCCTGCAGCGGGACGGTTGGAAATTGCTGCCTTAACCTAATCTTGGCCTTGGAGCATTTTGAGAATTCATCGATTTTACTGCGCTCAGCATCTTTGAAAAGCTCATTTCTTACTATTTGGGCCCAAGAGGCATCAGACTTTGCCACATCTGCAAGGACCTAAACTTCTCAACTCTGTTTCCTTTTGTTTCTGTTTGCAAATGAGCCAGCTCCTTCCTGAGCCCCTCTTTCTCTTAAACATTTGGACAAATGCTACCCAAGGTGCCTGTAGAGCCTGCTCCCCACATTACCGCAGTGAAGGTTTTACGAAACATTTTCCTTTTGTATATCACAGATTGCCCGCCCTCTTGCCTGCTGTGCCAGCCACGAAGGTATTGCCACCTATTTTAGTTTTGGTTGCATAAGTAACCCAAAAACCCTACTTCTGGTACCAATTTCTTTATGAGTCAAGATAGGCTGGATTGTGACCCAGTTAACACATGATGGGAAATATCAGTGGGCCGGCACAGTAAAGGCTTATTTCTTTTTTTAAAAAAGATTTTATTTATGTGTTTATCTTTAGAGGGGAAGGAGAAAGGGAGAGAAACATCAATGTATGGTTGCCTTTCGTGTGTCCCCTGCTGGGAGTTGGCCTACAGGGAACTGGCCTGCAACCCAGGCATGTGCCCTGACTGGGAATTGAACCGTGACCCTCTGGTTCGCAGGCCTGTGCTCAATCCACTGAGCTACACCAGCCAGGGCAAGGCTTATTTCTTTTTAAAAAAATATTTTATTTAAAGATAGAAAACTGTACTTGAACAAGAATTAATAAAAAATTAAATTAAAATAATAAAAAATAAAATAAAATTTAAAAATTAAAATATTTTATTTATTTACTTTTAGAGAGAGGGGAAGGGAAGAAGAGAGGGAGAGAATCATTAATGTGTGGTTGCTTCTCACGCACCCTGCACCGGGGACCTGGCCCACAACCCAGGTATGTGCCCCAACTGGGAATCGAACTGGTGACCTTTTGGTTCGCAGGCCCGTGTTCAATCCACTGAGCCACACCAGCCAGGGCTAAAGGCTTATTTCTTACTGAACCATATTCTGATGCTGTGACTCTCCTGAGCAGCTGTCCTCCCCTCACGGGCTCAACAATGCAGCCTACTTCCATTCACTACCGACTTCTGACATGACCGTGCAAACACGCAGTCTCCACAACTGTTGTGACAGGAAAGAAGGAAACTGGAGGGTCATGCACCAGCTCTGGAGTGCCCTAGCTTTTCTAAAACATTGCCCCCAAATTATTTGACATTGCTTCTACAGAGAGTTGGGGAGTACATTTTTGCCCCTTGAATATGACCTCTGGGACCAACAGAATAAGGTAGAAGTGACACTGTACCAGTCTGCAGACTCCGGCCATAAGAAGTTCACAGCTCTCATCTCCCCTTTCCTGGGATACTCGCCCTTGGGATCCAGGGACTGGGCTATGAGGAAGCTCAATAAACTGTGGAGTCCTGCCCGAAGGAGGCCCCTGACCCTCAGCCCCAGCTGAGAGCACAAGGCAGAGACAGACAAGTGCAAAGCCTTGAGGTAGGAGTTTGCCTGATGTGCTTGGCCCATTCCGGGAACATCAAGGCGGCCAGTGTGGCTGGAGAACAGTGACTGAGGGAGTGAAAGAAGATGACATAAGGAGGCAAGTAAGGTTCTGGAGGAGGTACAATTATAGGCCATAGTTAGGACTAGTTTGAGCTATCTGTTGTTGCAAAACCATCTCACAATTTTGTAGCGTAAAACAACATCATTTTAGTATGTCTCAAGATTCGGTGGGTTTATGGGAGTCACTGGCATGGTTCTTCTGCTCCTGTGACGTCATCTGAGGGCTCAAGTGGGCAGCAACATCCAAGATGACTCACTCACATGTCTGGTGCATTAGCCGGCGCTGGCCGTGGGCTGGAAGTTTGGCTGCGGCCGTCAACTGGAGCACCTCCACGTGGCTTGGGCCCCTTCAGGATGGGGACTGGGGTCCAAGAGGGAGCGACCCACCAATGCGTGTTCCAGGACAGTGAAGAGGAAGCCAGTCCTCTTGAAAGGCTCGTCCAGAGCTGGCACAGCATCGTCCCTGCCTTTACCACAGCCCATGGGATAAAGCGATTCTCAGCCAGGGCAGCCTCCAGGGGGGCAGGAAAAATTCCGCCTCTGGAAGGGCAGGGGGACTGAGACTCTGGAGCCATCTTTAATCCACCACGTCTTCCTTTTACCCTGAGTAAGTTGAGGTGTCATCAGGGGACGGAGAGAATCGACTCACGCTTTAAAGGATCGTTTCAGCTGCAGTGTGAAGAAGAGGCCACTGAGGGCAGGTGAAAGCACTGGGTGAGTGGGGAGGGACGGGGGTCTGAGATGGCGGTCTGCAGGTCCCAAGGAGGGCCCTGACAGTGAGGCTTGTCCCGCTGGCCCTGGCTGTCCAATACAGTGGCCACTAACTGCACTGGGCTGAACTTAATTTAAAGTCATTAAAATTAAATACCATTTAGAATTCAGGTTCTTACTCACACTAGCCACTTTGCAAAGGCGTCATAGCCAAACGTGGCCAGTGGCCCCCGTGCAGGCGGCACGAACATTCCCATCTTTGCAGAAACTTCTGTTGGACGGCACTGGCTTAGACCTTCTCACCTCTTACAAGTTCTACATCTAAAACCTTGAACTACAGCATCCCACACTCTGATTTCAGGTTCCCTTCCTTCCCATCCAGCTATTTCTTTTTTCTTCCTTGAGCTCCTCAGTCTAGAATCCCTGCATCTTCTCTAGATTCATCTGCTCCCCTCCTGGGCTGCCTTGGCGTCCTTCCCCGCTGAGTCAGGATCCTCCTGAGGTTCACTGTGGGATCCGCTCTCTCCCCTACTCTCTGCATCCCCATCACTCCCTCCTTCTGCCCCTGCCCCCTGCCCCGACCAGGAGAACCTCACCCAACCCAGGAGCTGGGGTATCAGCTGCCTTCTTCATCCCCGTTTCTCCTGACGATGGCAAAGCAAGCGACAGCCATGTGGGCCACTGTCTCCACAGATCGTGGCCTCAGAGCCATCTGAGCCAGTTCAGAGTCTGCCAGGTTGTGACCAAATGACCTCAGGCAAGTGACGTACCCTCCTGAGATCCAGGACTTATCATCTGAAAAATTGGAATTATCACAGCTTCTGTCTCACAAGGTTATTGAGGAGGTAGATTATCCAGGCACAGAGTAAATGCTCAACAAGTTGTATTTATCACTGCTATTGTCGTTATTACCGATTGTTCTGGATCTTCTCCACCTTTTCTAAGAAAGTGTGGTAAGATATACACAACAGAAAACATCATTAGTGACATTCAGTGTATTCACAACGTTGGCGAACTAACACCACTATGTAGTTCTAGAATATTCTTATCACCCTAAAAAATCAATGCAGGCAGTACTCCCCATTCTCCCCTTCCCCCAGCTGCCAGGAACCATTCATCTGTTTTCTGCCTCTACAGATTTTCTTACTGGATAGTTCCTGTATATAATCACACCAAAATCACACCAAATGTGGCCTTTTGTATCTGCTTTATCACCCTTTTCAGGCCTCCTGTTGAACTAAAACCTTTCTTTTTCTTTATAGATAATGGGTCTTGTTTCTCTCAAGAGCATTCAATTTATCAGGTGTCATGTCACTCAACTTCCCACCTATAAACTAACGTAACATTATTAATGGTGACAACACATTCCAGGTACTTTGTTAAGTGTCTTAGACGAACATCTCATTTCACTCTTTCTAACCCCCTGAGAGGCAACCACGAATACGATCTCTATTTCACAATCAGGGAAACTGAGGCTCGGAGCAGATACATCATGTAAGCAGCAAGTGGCAGAGCGGAGATCCTCACCTGAATCTGTTTGACTCCTGAGTTCAGTTCACACCCAGCACCCTCTGTCTTCTCCCAGTGGCCACTCTCTCTTCCCTCCCCAGGGTTCAGTTTGTTATGAAGCAGAGGACACTGCATTCTTCCTGCTCGGGCTCAAGCCTAGCCCATCTTTCCGTGCCTTTAACCTCACCCCCCGCCCCGAGTCCTCCAGAGCCTCACCCATCCCCTCTCTGATACCATCAGAACGGAAGCTGATTCAGATGGCAGTGTGCTGAAATCATCCAGGTGCTTCTTCATTGGCTTGTCCGACGACTGAACTAGAACGACTCGAAGGCCAAGTGCAGCTGAGACTGTAGTGCCTTCCTGTGGGCTCTCCATGTGGTACTGGCTTCCTCGCACCCCAGCAGCCTCACAGGAGACAGACTTCTTGCATAAAGCCTCAGGTCTCCAAGAGCTAGAGCTTCCTGGGAAGTGCACCTCCTTCCGTGTCTTAGCCTCGGAAGTCAGGGCATCGTGCCCATCATACTCCAGCGGTTGAAGCAGTCATCAGCTCACTCAAACACACAGAGAGGGTCCTCTAGAAGAGAAGTGCTAAGGAATTTACAGCCATGTTTCACCTGATCACAGGTTGTCTCCAATTTGTTGCCATCTCTTTGGTTCATTTTAACCCCTAACGTCTCTTGAACCCATTTCTCTGCAAGCTCGCTGGGCAAGGCATCAGCATCTCTGGACAGGAGTCTCCTTGCCGGTCTCTCTGCTGCCATTCTTGAGCTTTCTATCCTGTTCCCCTAAGGGATCAGCAACCAAAGGGATCGTTTTATTGTTATTTTTTAAATCCTCACCCAGGGATATATTTTTACTGGTTTTTAGAGAGAGAAGGAAGGGAAAGAGAAACATTGATTGGTTACCTCCCATACTTGCCCTGGCTGAGGATGGAACCTGCAACTTAGCTATGTACCCTGACCAGGAATCGAACCCACAACCTTCTGGTGTACTGGATGGTGCTCCAACGCACTGAGCAAACCAGTCAAGGCCAGAGGGAGCTTTTGAGTGCAAATCAGTTCACATCCCTCTCCTCTTTACAACCTTCCCATGGATCTCCACTTCTCTTGGGTTGAAGTCCAAACTCATTATGAGGCCCTGAAGGATCTCTTGTAGCCTGCCTCTCCACTCAAGGCTTATAGTTTGAAATCCATCTCTCTCTCTCTCTCTCTGTTAAGTGAGGAAGTAGTACATATAAAGCACTCAGACAAGCCTTTGCGCATAATGAGCATCACACAGGGTGGAGCAAAAGTAGGTTTACGAAACACAGTTTATCCTTTTTTTAAAAAAAGATTTTATATATCTTTAGAGGGGAAGGGAAGGAGAGAGGGAGAGAAATATCCATGTATGGTTGCCTCTCGTGCATCCCCTGCTGGGAACTGGCCCGCAACCCAGGCATGTGCCCTGACTGGGAATCGAGCCCTGATCCTCTGGTTCGCAGGCCCGCGCTCAATCCACTGAGCTATACCAGCCAGGGCAAAACACAGTTTATTCTTGTATTATTATTTATTAATTGTAGTTTTTCATACAAACATTTGTAAATCTACTTTTGCTCCATTCTGTGTATTTGATATTATTATTAATCTGTGTTCAGAAAGTATTTATTGAGCTGCCTACTCAGTGCCAAGCCCTGCGTGAGTCTTGGTAGACCACAATGAACAAAAAGGATGTGCAGAGTTCATTCCTCCCCGTGTTCCAGCCCTAGCAGGAAGAGAGACAGAGTGGATGTTCAAGACATGAACACATGTTTGTGCAGTGGCACCTGATGAAGTCCAGAGAGGTGCACTGACTTTCCGAAGGCCACACAGCACATGTGGGGAAAAAACCAAGGTTGTAGGCACCTGACAAAGACTTTCCAATGAGAGGGGCCATAGGCACCCACTGCCCAGGGCAGAATCAGGGGTAGGTTGGGAAAGCACAAGGGAGCCTGTCTCATCGGCCCTTCCTGGGGAAAGAAATCTTTCCAATCCCTCCACCCCAATCTCAACTCCCTTCTCAAGATAAGGGGGGTGGGGCGGATCCTTAGCAAGCGGTAGAGGCTCAAAGAGGAAAAAAAATGGAGAGAGGATGGGGGATTCAATGAGAGGGTGGGATCCTCAGTAAGAGATAAGGGGCCCCTATCTCAGGGAGAGAGGTGAGGTTTTGTGATGGGGGGTGCTCAGAGAGAAGGGGTGAGGATGGAAGTCTGCGAAGAGGGTGAGGGCTCCACGAGGGGAATGAGACCTGGAGAGGGGACGAAGGGTACAGTGAGGAAATGAAGGCTCCGTGAGGGCAAGGGTCTTCGGTGAGAAGGAGTGCTGCGAGATTCGGGTGAGGAGTTTGGGGGGACTGCATGAGGCGTGAGGCCCAGGGGGTGGGTGGGGTCTCTGCGAGGGGCCTGGAGACTCAGAGAGAGAAAGGAACTCTGGAAGGGGACAGGAGCTCGCGGTCCTGCAGGGGTCCGCAATCTGCAGCTACTCCTTGGGGGGGCCCTTCCACCCCCGACTGCGGCGCAGGCGCGACCGAACCGGCTTTCGGTCTGCTCGCGCTCCTTCTCCGGCTCAGCTGAGACGGCAGGCAGAGAGGTGAGTTGAACGCCGCTCCACGACCCCCACCCCGAGCCCCGACCCCTGCCCGAATTCCCACCCACCCCTGGCCCAGGCTGCGTCCCGCCTCGGGCAGCACTGCAGCGCCCAAGCCCTGGGGTGCCTCGGGCTTTGGGAGGTGGGCTCTCGGGGAAGTAGCAAGGGGCAGCGATCGCACCAGCCAGCGCCCCGAGACATCCCTGGGGTGATAGGCTGGGCGGAGGCTTCACAGGACAAGACCTGCGCCCACCTCTCTACTGAAAAGCCGTTACCCCACCCACCCCGACTCAGTTTACCTCTAGGGGAAAGGACGCAGTTACTCTCGACCAGAGAACCGAGGTGGGGCCAGAAACATTGGTGAGGTGGGGGGCAGGGGAGTTGGCCTGATTCCTCCGGCCTGGCCCCCAGGAGGGCGCCCCTTCTTCCTGCCCGGGCAACGCGGGTGGGCGGGTCTGGGGCTCTGGGAAGAAGGACTGAGGCGGCGCAGAGAGACGCGATTCCATCCATCTCCACGCCCTCGCGCCGGTCGTCCACCCGCGCAACTAACCCCAAGCGCCTACTCGGCCGCGGAGCCCCCTCTCAGAAGCTGGGCCCCCTCCTCTTCCCGCTCGTTCCCCAACGAGCTCCTCCCCGCTCCCGCCTCTGGGCCCCTCCCCAGTGTTCCCTCTGCAAGCCTGGTCCCGGGTACCCGCGCTGGGTCCTCAGCTTCCTCTCCCTCCCTCCCGACCGCCAGACCGCCTCCCCGCACTGGAGAAGGGGGGGAGGGGCTAGGCCGAGGGGGAGGCAGCGTCAAGGTCACCTTCCCTCTTCCTTGCCAGCAAGATTGAGTGATTATGTATATTTGGGGAAGGACAGTGAATTACAGGGGAGGAGCTAACCCAGACCAGCCATCCCTGCACCCTTTCCCTGCCGTCTCCCTTAGGGCCTTTAATTAATGGTGGCTGCCCTATCTCGACAGTTCTGCGGGCCCCCTTCATTCTCCCACCCCGGCTCCTCTGCTCTTCAGCCCGGGGCGGCCCCCGTACTGACCACGCCTCCTCAGAGCTCCGCCCCTCCCGCCCTCTCCAACCCTCTCCAACCCTCTTGTCCTTATTCTCCGCCTTCGCTTTTAGTCTCTGCCTTTTGCCTGTCAATTTTCTCTCTTTCTTCCTTTTTCTCCTCTTTTTCTCCTGAATTGCAGGGGAGGTCTGTGAAGAGCTGTGATTTATAGGCAGGTGTTGCTACGACACATCTGTGACATGTGTGAATCTCGGAGGGGGGGGGCCTCGAGAATCACCCCAATGAACACTGGCTGTATGTGCGTCTGCGTGTGTCTGTGTGTGCCTGTGTTTGCTTCTCTGTGCTGTGTTTATCTGCATGTGTCTCTGCTTGGTATAATATGAGTGGCTGTCTGGTAATGTCTCTTTGGGGTGTTTGTGTGTCTGTGTTGGTGTGGGTCTCAGTGGTGCGTGTGTACCTGTGTCCATCTGTGTATGTTTCTGTTTGGGGGGGGGGGTTGCTGGTGAGTCTCTCTCTGAAGGGTTTTGAGGGCCGGATCTGATTGGAAGTGAGAGGGGGGCTGGAAATTCGCTTTCTCCTTCAGTGTAAACAAACTCATTGCTTTATTTTGTCTGAGGGCTGTCACTTAGGTGGGAAGGGCAGGAGCCTAGTCCTCCCCCAGCACGGCCCCATTCCCCAGCTTTGATTCTGGTCCTACCTGTGTGTGGATGTGCAAATACCTTTCATTCCTGAGACCTGTGGTTCCGGGCGTGAGAAGAGGGGATCTTAGCTAGGCTTCTCTAGAAATCTAACGCCCCTGACCCTAAGGGCCCCTAATCCCAAGGGCCCCTGACTTTCACTTCCTGTGGAGTCAAGATTCCCTGGGACTTGGAGGTTGTCACCTTTTGAGTGGCAGCCCTGGGGAAAGACCCTTTCAGGCCTTGCAGCTTGGGGAGCTCTGCCTGAGTGGATAAGCATCAGCCAGGTCAGCTACCCCCAGGAATACGCTGAAGGGGAGGGAGATTTGCAGAGGAGATGAGGATGAGGGCCTCTCATCCCAGGCACGGGACTCCAAAAGTACAGGGTGAAAATAATAATGATGAAATTACAGTCATAATAACCATCACAACAGCTACCACTTCTTTTGGTGCTGGAGGACACAATAACTGTACAAAGCAAGGTGTTGTCATTAGCCCTGATTTACAAATGAGGAAACTGAGGCTCAAGGAGGTAAAAGCACTTGTCTAAAGCCACACGGTCAGGAAGCAGTGGGTCTGGGATTCCAGTCCAGACAGCCAGGCTCCAGAACCCACTGTCCCAGCCACTGAGGGGCCTCCAGAGCAAACACACACCTTTACTGACACCTACGATTGCCAGGCACTGGGCTAACACCCTTCAGTGCACTGGCCTGTTCACAGTATACCAGGGAAAGCCAGGCCAGGATTCCAGAAGGCCAGGCTGTGCTCTGAGTGTGGGGTGTCTGAAGCAGGAGACGTGGGTGGCACATGAAGATTTAGGAGCCTGGGAGGGTCTCCACGGGCTGCTCTCACTGACCCTTCCCTCTGTTGGCTGAACCCTGCCTGCCCCGCAGGAATCCAAGATGCCAACCTATGACCGCTCCTGTGGATGTAGCCGGGGCCCCAACGTGGAAGACGGCAAGTGGTATGGGGTCCGTTCCTATTTGCACCTCTTCTATGAGGACTGTGCAGGTACCGCCCTCAGCGATGACCCTGAGGGGCCTCCTGTTCTGTGTCCTCGTCGACCCTGGCCCTCACTCTGCTGGAAGGTAAGGCCTGAGGAGGAGCGACTGGTGATTTCCTGCAGCTTCAAGGAAGAGGAGGACTCAGTGGAGAGGAAGAAAAGGGACAGGGCAGGGATTAGGAGTTTTGCACATTCAAGCAATAGAAAACCCAGCTTGGATAGGTTTACACAATGAAGGGAAAATGTCGCTGTTTGCAGAAGAGGCCAGAGGTTGTGTGCTTTCAGGCAAGGTTTGATTCAGCAGTTCAAACCCTCACACTGAGGACTAGAGATTTCTCTTGGTCTTCAGGCTTCCCATGGGCTGCCTCCCTGCAGCCCCTGTTAGCTTCGGGTTCTTCCCACATGTTCCCCAGCCGGCCGCTGCTATGCTGACCCTCGGTCTTCCACTCTACAGCATCCAAGGGAAACCCTGCAGTATTTCCTTCAGAAAAGAAACAATGCTTTATTTCTGGAAGTCCTGGCAAGTATTGCATAGACTCTGATTGGCTCAGTTGCCCAGCCCTGAAGTAATAATTATGGCCAGGGGGATGGGTTATGCTGACTGGCAGGAATGGGGGTTCCTCCCACTTAAATATTACTGTGCTTTCCAATGACTTATTGGGGTACTGCTGTTGGGGCGGTGGAAGACGTGAGAGAAACAATGTTCACATCTGCCTGGGAGAGTGGCCAGCTAGGGTGCACCGTGTGGGCAAAGGTGTGGAGGTGGCAGCAGGCCCAGTCCCTGCAGCGGGCACGGCTCTTTGATAAACTGGGCAGGGTGAGCTCTCAACCTCAGCAGGTTTGCAGAGGATGCTGGGAGAAGAAATGCTCTCAGTGCTCCCTGGGGTGGTCAGGGAAGATTTGCAGGAGAAGGTCAATGAGTATTTGACTTTTTTTATTTTATTTTATTTATTTATTTTTAGAGAGAGGGGAAGGGAGGGAGAGAGGAAGAGAAACATCAGTGTGTGGTTGCCTCTCCCACGCCCCCTACTGGGGACCTGGCCCACAACACAGGTATGTGCCCTGACTAGGAATTGAAACTGCAACCCTTTGGTTCACAGCCCGTGCTCAGTCCACTGAGCCACACCAGCCAGCGGGTATTTGATGTTTTTAAAGCGTCTTCCAGCCAGGCCATGTGCTAGGCTCTTGGTGAGACAAAATTGAAGAAGACGTGGTTCCTGCCCTCCAGAAGCTCCTACCTGTGGTCCATTTAATTATTCTGCAAACACTCCCGCAGCTGCCGCTCTGTCGTAGCATAGTGCTAGGCGTGGAACACACCTAGTGAGCCAAAATGGACACAGTCTCTGCTCTCACGGCTCTCTCAGCTCTCAGTCCGGTGGGCAGGCAGACATCACTTACACAGTAACCAAACTACACGCCCTAGTATACACCACGGTGAGTGCACTGAAAAATGAATGGGCACAGGATCTGCACAGAGTGTAAGTGACACTCAGTTCAGAGTATCCTGGAAGGCTTCCCTGAGGAGGTGAGATTTAAGGTGCAATCTCAGGGATGTGTAGGAGTTAACCACACAGAGAGACAGAGAGGGTAGATGGCACAAAGGGATAAGATAGGACCCGAATAATGATGGGGGCTGGTTCAAGATTGGCAAGAGAAATCCCCTGCCAGGTGGGAGCTGGGAAGGAAATTAAACAAGAGGCCCCAAGATTCCAAGTAGAATCAGTGTGTGCCCCATGTCAGTTAGACCCTAGCAGGTGTGTTCTGTGGCTCCCATCTCTTAAGGTGGACTAAGGGGTCTCCTTTAAGTCCAGTTGGGACCCAAGATGATCCCTTGGCCAAGGGGTTGACCCTGACCGCCTCCCAATCTGTCTGCCTCTCTCCAGATCAGCCTGTCCTCGGGGACCCTGCTTCTGCTGCTGGGTGTGGCAGCCCTGACCACAGGCTATGCGGTGCCCCCGAAGCTCGTGGGCATTGGAGAGGGCGAGTTCCTGGTGCTGGATCAGCGGGCAGCCGACTACAACCAGGCTCTAGGCACGTGCCGCCTGGCAGGCACAGTGCTCTGTGTGGCAGCCGGCGTCCTGCTGGCCATCTGCCTGTTCTGGGCCATGACCGGCTGGCTGAGCCAGGACAGAAAGGCAGAACCCTTGGACACGGAAGCCGACAGCCACGTGGAGGTCTTCGGGGATGAGTCGGAGCAGCAGCTGTCTCCCATCTTCTGCGAGGCCAGCGGCCAGGCTTGGTTCTCACCGCCCGCCAGCCCCTTTGGGAAATCCTCCGTGCAGACCATCCAGCCCAAGTGGGACTCCTGAGCCACCCACACGGCCAAAGGAGGCACCTGGCCCAGGGTCTGGACCCTTCCTCCTCCCACCACACCCAGCCCTCCCATTGTCTCTGTAACTTCTCCCTGTCAGCAGGGACCCTCCTTTCTACGCTGCCAGAAGGCTCAACTCTAGGTTGGAAAGCCTGGAGCTCACATCCTCATGCCCATTCCCAGGGGATAGGGCCCCAACCCGTCCCAGATGCCAATCTTCCCCAAGTCCACTCAAAACTTCCCGGCCACCCTCCTTCCCCAGGCCCTTCAGGGGCAGGAAGCGTCAACCTGTCCTTACTCTTCGCTCTCTGCGACCTTGGCCCAGACCCCTACCCTTTCAAACCACATTCCTGCCTCTGTATTACAAGGGGTTTGGACCAGATCCTCGAGTTCCATGACTTTCCTATTCTCCCTTGATCTAAGTGTTACCCCCTACAGGCAAACATGGGTGGGGGTGGGGTGGCAGGGTCATTCTCCTCCCTTGACCCCTGCCCTCTGTCAGCTGCGTGAGGATGCCTCAGGATGGGTCAGAGGTGCTCATTGGACTTCCTGTCCAGGATGGCGCAAACCATTTAGCCCCTAGAGTGTGTTTTCTTCATGCCTTTTGGCATCTGAGCCCCTCTGTCCATCCCATCCTGGGCTATTACTGGGCTATTATCTGAGCCCCAGTGCACGGATGAGGCCGCTGGCAGTCTGCAGGAACAGCGACTCACATCTGCTGACTCCTCCCAGGCCAGCTCTTTTTTAAAAAAAAATATTTTTAAAACATTTTGCTTATTTATTTTTTAATTTATTTTTAGACAGAGGAGAAAGGGAAGAGAAAGAGAGGGAGAGAAACGTCAGTGTGTGGTTGCCTCTCACACACTCCTCACCGGGGACCTGGCCCACAACCCAGGCATGTGCCCCCACCAGGAATCGAACCAGCAACCCTTTGGTTCACAGGCCCATGCTCAATCCACTGAGCTACACCAGCCAGGGCTTTTAAAAATATTTTTTAATTTTTCATTTATTGATTTGAGAGAGAGAGAGGAGAGGAGAGAGAGCCACTGATTTCTTTTCCACTTATTTATGCACTCATTGGTTGATTCTTGTGTGTGCCCTGGTAAGAGACGGAACCCATAACTGTGGCGTATTGGGACAAGGCTGTAACAGTCCAACCAACTGAGCTGCCCTGGCAGGGCTGGGCCAGCTCTTGTTCCACAGGTGGAGCAGGGCCCTGCACCTTCTTGGCTTTCATGGGACTCGCAGGGGTTGGGGCCAGGCTTGGCCCAGGGAGACTAGCTGGAAGCCTGATGATCCCAAGTGGCTCTTGAACATGTTCTTAAATGGCCTCTAAGAACTAGGAGCAGCAGACCTAGGATGGCTTTGTCCCTCCAAGCCCCCACCCAGAAACAATCACCCACAGGTGACGCAGCGTCTTCATTCTCTACCACTAGGGGGCGCTCCAAGATAGCGGGAAAGAACCGGCCTTGCCACACCCCTACCCCTGGGCTCAGTGTCGTCCCCAGCCTTGAGGGGCCTCTTTGGGTGGGGCGGGCGGGTGTCCCTCAGTTCTCTCCTACCTGGCAGGCCCTACTGCCCTTGTGCCCCAGGCCACCTCCCCATTCTGCACCTCTTCCATCCCACCTTCCCATTCAATAAACAGCTGGGGTGGGTACCGACTTTGCTTCTTTTCTTCCTGACCACTGGGGCTTGGGGAGGGAGGAAGGAGGCTGCCACCGTGCTGGGCACTTACATCCATTGCTTCTCATTTGCTCCTCACCAGAAAGGGAATTATTATCTTCATTTTACAGATGAGGTAACTAATGGTCAGAGAAGTGAAACTGCTTGCCTAGGCCTCCAAAGGGTACATTTAAATGCCGGCCTCTTGGGAAACAGATTTCTCAGCCATCTTGAGGACCTACTGCCCCACCAGCCCTGAGAGAGGGGGTGGTCAAGGATGGTTTATTTGGGGGAGGGAGCTGGAGCCAAAAGTGGGATCTTCAGAGGCAAGAAGAACAGCTCACCCCTGATGGTGCTTACCCCCGTCCAGGCTCTGTTCTCAGTGTTGTACCGATCCCGTGATGTGCTGCCCGCACCTTAGAGAATGGCAGTGCCAGCCTCCTGGTTGCCCCTGGCAAAAGCATGGAGTCATGTTTGCCTCCTCCCTTTCCTCACGGCCTGAATGCAGTCCCCTGGCAAGTCCTATCAACTCAACCTTGGAAATGCATCCTGTACCCAACCACAGCTCACCACACGCACAGGCAGCCACCAGGCCCGAGCCACGGCCACCTCTCATCTGGACTATTGCATCAGCTCCTTCCTGGCCTCCCTGCTTCCGGCCTCTCCTTCCCCCCAAGTCTAGTCTGGACAGAGCAGCCAGATAAACCCTGTTCTATAAGTTAGGCCACACCCTCCTCTGCTCTGTACCAGCTCGGGGCCCCACCTCACTCATCGTAAAAGCCCAAATCTCCCAGACTTCAAGCCTCCAGGACTGTGAGAGAATACATTTGTGTTGCTTTAAGTCATGTGGTATGGAGTGCTCAGTACAGCAGCCTTAGCGGGCAGGCTGTGGACTGGTGCATTCTGCAAGAGAGGCAGTGTGGCAACACCGAAATGGAAACCAGCATGCCCTGTGGTCCCTCCCTCCTGTGCGGGTAAATCTGTAGGTTCCCTTATACATACTGGAACTTGGGACACAGCAGCACTGTTTGTGACAGAAGACATCTGGGAACACCTAAATGTTCATTGATAGGGACGAGGCGGTCAATCCTGGCACAGTTACACACGGGAGCACTATGTCAAATAATGAAAAAGCTCCTTGCGTTCTGATCCACTGATCTCCAAGATATAGTGTCAGGTGAAAAGGTGCACGGTGCAGAACACTATGAACACTTTAAAACCGTTTGTCTAGAAAGATGTATGGGTCTTGCTGGTGCATGCGCACAGTCTCTACTGCCTTTGGTTGTCTGGGGAGGGGACAGGGACAGGGTGGCTGGGGACAGGGGTGGGAGAGAGACCTGCACTCATTTTGAATTTTGAACCATGGGAGGGTATTTTGTTTAAACACATAATTAACTTTTTAAAAATTATTATTTTATTTTCATTGTTGTTCAAGTACCGTTTTCTGTCTTCTACTCCCATCCTATCCCACCGCCCCCGGCCCTGATCATTGACTTTTTAAAAATAATGTAATTGACTAAACACATATAATAAGTTGGGGAGAAGGGACTTCCCTCACAGAAGGATTTCCGTAAATAGACACAGAGGGATTGAGAGAAATAGAAAAATGCCCAGCGTACCACAGCAGTGATTGCTTCAGGCAAAATCCACCTGTGAAGGCTAAGCGGCATGGGCGAAACTTGCAGGTGAAAGAGGGTATCTGCACAATCTCCCCTCCCAATACTCATTAGTTAATTTCTGTGGTGACTTTAACCTGCGTCCGCAAGTTCTTTGATGCTCTGCCCTCCGGATGGTGAGGATTGGTTCCCGTCTCCTTGAGTGTGAGCTGTGCTCAGCAACTCACTCCCAACACACGGAAGGTAGAAGGGGAAAGAGACCCACAGTGGAGACAGCTGCCAGGCACTACCCGAACCAATGGTGAAAGTCTGGCTGATGTCGCGGAACCTGCATGATGTGAGACGTGTACTTCCCTTGTGTGGTTCTCTCCCTGCCAAATCCGTGCTTTGGCTTTGCCATGGGAAGACCCAAATTAAAGAATGCTACAAAACCCCACCGGCACTCTTTATAAGCGTCAAGGTCACAGGAGACAAAGAAAGACCACGAAACTCACCGACTAAAGAAGAGCGTCTAGGAGGGCACCTAGGAACTGCCTGGGCTCTTTGCAACTCTTCTGTAAATCTAAAATGATTTCCAAGAGAAAGCTAAAGAAATAATAAAATTGTTCTGGCCAAGATGGAGTAATGGGAGTCAGTTTCACTCTCCCACCGGAAACAACCAAAGAACCAACCAGGAAGTAAACAAATGAGAGGGGCCCTGCAATCGCCCTGGCGACCTCCCTGAGTTTCCAGCCTGTGGCACAGATTTCAATACTTCTCAATACACGATGCAACTGTAGACAGAAAATCAGTACAGGTGGGGAAGGTTTGACCAGCACCATCACCCAACTTGGCCTAATTGGCATTTAAAAGGCACTCCACCCAACGAGCACAGAATACACAAGGCCGTGGGCCTTGGGTGGCTCCTGGAGACCCAAGGGGCATATGGGAGGACTAAACAGACACAGAGCTCAGAGCTGCCCTGGGCACCCTCTGGGGCAGCTCAGCAGATTGGCAGCTTCCCCTACCTCAGTGGGGAATCTATTGTCCCTCTCTCCTGCAGTCCCTCCCCTCTCTAAGGTGGGGAGACCTGGGAGAAGGAGGAGGAGAAGGAGAGGGGTGGCTACCTTTGCTCCACTTCTTCTGCCAGGGCCTGAGCGCCCACCCCACCACCCAGAGGCTGCCCTTCCTTCCTGCTGAGTCTTGCACTTCCTCCCTCACCCCTGCTGACCAGGGGACCAGCCTCAGAGAAGCTCCTCCACCTCACCCCCAACTGGGCCAAAGAAGGGTGACCTGGCGCTGTTGCCTGGGCTCTGGGGACACTGTGTCCCTGCTGGGAATTGAGAGGCCCCACGGAGAGAAGGAGAAATACAGGGATATTCATGGGGCGGGGGTGCCCAGAGAAAGAGAGGTAGTCAAATGGGGAGTCCGAGAGGCAGAGGGTCTGCAACACTCACGGCCCAAATTCTTCAACTCAAATCTCATGTCAGGCAGTCGGCCAGGTTCAAGTCACTCTGAGCCTGGGAAATTTTTTAACCAATCTGAGTCTCACTTTCTTCATCTCTAATACAAGGCCAACAAGGATACCAAGCTCTTGAGACTGTCTGAAGACCTAACGAGCTTAACACTGTGCCTGGCCCATAGAAGTGCCCGTGACATGCTAGCTATTGTCATGAAGGAGGAGAAATCCGAGGCTCAGGCTGAGCAGGTGATGCGCCGCCACAGGTTGTAACTGAAGACGACTCAGACTCAGCCCCATTCGCCAGGGTCTTCCA
Source organism: Sturnira hondurensis (assembly GCF_014824575.4). Taxonomy (NCBI): domain Eukaryota; kingdom Metazoa; phylum Chordata; class Mammalia; order Chiroptera; family Phyllostomidae; genus Sturnira; species Sturnira hondurensis. Next base: position 30,186,209 of record NW_028076767.1, read on the forward strand.
GTCTAGTGGAAAGAACAGTCTGGTGGAGAGGCACTCACTGGTGATGTGACGGGGGGAGTGCTGTCATGTCATGCGCCACAGGGACAGACGCAGGGAGATTCAGCGGGATAGCACTTCTCTGGGCCAGCTCTGTTGTCCGTCCTTTACGTAAACCTATTCTGTCAGTCTTCACAGCCACAAGGTGGTTATCATGATCTCCAACTCACAGGATGGGAAAGTGAGCACGGAAGGCGTAAGCATCCGGCCGATGGTTGCATGGGTGAGATTTGAGCCCAAACTATCCAGGTTCAGAATGCCCAGACCCCTGGCATCCACAGACACAGAGGCGATGCCAGTCCTCACAGATTCTACCAACTAACCGACCTCATCGGCGGTGGCTCGCACGGACACAGGCAAACGTGCTCATCCACTTGGATAAACACCAGCTCCTGCCCATGACGAGAGCTCAGTGAACTCTCTGGAAAGTCGTTGTTGGAAAAAAACAACCCGCCCAAACGACCTCACAGACACCTGTGCCCATATGTAAATTGGTGGATTCATGTATGAGTCCTTGAACAAGCATGTTACATGTGTAGACGTGCACCAGTGTATGTTCATGTGCATACCAACAGGCATGTAGATTATGAAGATGATGTATGTCTCCCAACATGCTGAAACAGTGTGCATTTGCACTTACTGTGCTATCGATTTTTTCTAGCAGCTGCACCAACAGAGTATCTCTTATGTGAGAACCAAGAAAGATAAGGCTCAGAGAAGCAAAGCAGCTTGCCCAAGGTCACACAGCTAGTGAATAGCCGGGCTTAAATCCTGGTCCCGCGCTATCAGGAAGTGGAGTCTGTCTCTATCACTGTGCAGTCGTGTTCATGAGTGGACAGAGGTGCCACAGTTGGGATCCCACACTGACGTTTCCTGTGACCTTGGACACACAACATCCTCTTCCTGGCCATATTCTCACATGCCTGTTCACAGGTGTGCTCCATGGGGCTGTGATTATCTGAGGTTCTGGCCTTGCTCCAAGTCAGCCTGGGCTGGTGTCACCAAGGGCTGTGAGCTTCCTGTCCCGCCCCGCCAGGCCCCAGAGCATATGACTGAAAGTCAAGCTCTGGACATCACAAGCCTGGTGATGAAAGAACTCAGGATTTCATCAGCACACGTGGTCAGAGCAGGGAGAGAAAGGGAGGAAAACAGGATGGCCACTGGGGCGTGCACTTGGCAGGGTCCACAGGCAGGTGTGGCAGGGGGAGAGCTGCCAAGACTAGGCATCTAATGGGGCACTCAGCAGATGCCCGCTGGTTGGGTGGGGGTGGGGAGGGAGCAGGATTGATTGCAGCACTGCCCCGTGCTGACCCGGGGGTGGAGTGACCTAGAGAGTTAGTGGGGGAAGGGTAAGACAGTAACGATGGTCCCCAGACCCTGAGTGCCTGCTCTCGGCTGGCCCTGGGCTGGGCTCTGTGGAAGCTTGGTGAGCAGGGTGGACACCTCCCTGCCTTTGCACAGCTGAGAGCTCAAGTGACCCCAGGCAGGCTGGGTACAAAGTGACTCAGCCAGTGTGAGCAGCTGTTGGCATGTCTGAGAGAGTGAGAGTGTGCAAGAGAGGTATGTGTGTGTGCACGTGTGCCCCAACAGCCTGCTGTCTGCCAGTGTGTGTGTCCCCATAGCACAAGCATAACCTCCTTCTTCCCGCCCCAAGCCTCTACCTGCCTCGTCCTGCCCTGTGTTGGAGCTGCTATTTCCCATCACAGGACGAAGGCCTCCTCAACCCAGAACGTGTACCTCGGCAGAGACACAGAGAAGTATAAAAGTTTACCCCCTCAGCCCTGGTTGGTGTGGCTCAGTGGATTGAACATGAGCCTGTGAACCACAAGGTTGCCAGTTCGATTCCCAGTCAGGGCACATACCTGGGTTGTGGGGCCAGGTCCCCAGTAGGGGGTGCTAGAGAGACAACCACACATTGGTGTTTCTCTCCCGCTCTTTCTCCCTCCCTTCCCCTTTCTCTAAAAATAAATAAATAAAATCTTTAAAAAATAGTTTTACCCCCAGTGGTAGAGACCTGCCAGCAGAGAGAGCCCCGGTGCCCCCTGAGCAGGCCCCTCCACCTGGAGCCCCAGCCTTGGGAGGGAAGCATGTGGCCCAAAGGCCCCTCCTTGGTGCCCAGGGGTGTGGGTGTGCCCAGGCATGTGCCCACATTCCAATCCCCAGAAGTGCCCTAGAAGCTCCAGACAGGTGTGTGAACGACACCCCGGCTACTGAGTCATCTCTCCGGGCACAGGTCCTGGGAGTGTTTTGGAGACACACTGACCAGCTGGGCGACCTTAGCCACGTCAGCCTCGTTGAGCCCCAGTTTCTGATCTAAAACACGGGGTAATAATGCCCCCTTCCAGTCTTGCAGGGAGACTAACTCAGTGCACCATGACGTCAGTAAGTCGTGATTATTTTCCAGAGTCCGCACCTCCCCAGCTGTCGGGTCTCTTCCTCAACGGCACCCGCTGGGTCTCCTAACCCTGTTTCTCCCAGGACACCTCCTCACACAGGACTCAAGAACATGCTTGCTGTAAGAACTGCGGAGCAAAGTTTTCTTCATTAACAATAGCCGCCAGCACTGACCTAACACTAATCGGCAGCACTTTCAAGCTTTATTGTACGTCAGGCATTGTGCTGAGCACCTTCCATTCATGCATTCAACAATCGATTGAACACTTAGTAGGTGCAAGGCTTTGTTCTAAAAACAGGGTTACAGCAACCCAGCCCTCAGGGTCCTGTCTTTCTCGTGGGAGCAGGAGGGACAGAGAAGAGCATTTTAGGACATAAATGAGATCACATCAAACCTTGACAAGCGCTGTGAATAAAATAAGACAGTTACAGATTAGACACAGACTTCAGAAGCTGGTGGGGTGGGGACTTGGCCCTTCAGGAAAGATCTCTCCGGGGAGGTGATGTCTGACCTGAGGCCTGAAGGAGGAGGAGAAGCCGGGAAAGGTGTGGGAAAAGCTGCAGGCAGATGGAATAGCCAGGGCCAGGGTGCTGGGGCAGGAAGAATTTGGTTTCTTCGATGGTTAGAAAAAAGGGAGCGTGGCTGGAACGGAAGGGCAAGGGGAACGTGGAAGGAGATGACTCATCCAGGCTGGCAGGGGTCAGCCCCTTGCTTATCACCCCAACTTTGCGGCCCAGAGAACTGCTGCTCACCGAGGGTAGGACCGGCCCAGTGTCTCACTGCTGATCAGACGCTGAGCAGGGGTTCAAATCCAGATCTGTCCTGGCCCCAGAACCAGGCTTTTTTGTTTGTACTCCAGGCTGCTACAGAGACACACATCTGAGTGGTACACACCAATGCAGGCACATCGGCACACACACGCTGCATGCTGGCCACCAGGGGGGGCTGTGGGCTTGACCTTCACTGAGTGCCAGACTAGCAAGCAGCCTGATACAAACTATTTCCTGGTGCCTTGAGAGGCCAAGTAGGAGAGCTAGATGTCCCCTTAGCACAAGCCGTTCAGAACCTCTGGGCCAGGGAAACTTTAAGTGGCAGGAAGAGGGAAATGGCTTCCTAAGGAAGGAGGTGGGACCCTGGAATGACCTGTGGGGGTGCAGCCCTGCTGGGTGAGGACAGTGTGTGGGCACATCTGGGAAGGGAGGGCAAACCAAGGGCAGAGGAAGCAGAGGAAGGTGCGACTGCTTTCTGAAGGCCCTGTCACACTGGCCACCTGGCCTCTTCTTGCCTCTGCTGAGTCCCCTCCCGAGATGGGACGCTCGCTGCCCACCGAGTCAGCATGGACAGGGCTGACCTGGGGAAGCTCTTCTTCCCCATCGGCCTTTGCGNTAGGAGAGCTAGATGTCCCCTTAGCACAAGCCGTTCAGAACCTCTGGGCCAGGGAAACTTTAAGTGGCAGGAAGAGGGAAATGGCTTCCTAAGGAAGGAGGTGGGACCCTGGAATGACCTGTGGGGGTGCAGCCCTGCTGGGTGAGGACAGTGTGTGGGCACATCTGGGAAGGGAGGGCAAACCAAGGGCAGAGGAAGCAGAGGGAGGTGCGACTGCTTTCTGAAGGCCCTGTCACACTAGCCACCTGGCCTCTTCTTGCCTCTGCTGAGTCCCCTCCCGAGATGGGACGCTCGCTGCCCACCGAGTCAGCATGGGCAGGGCTGACCTGGGGAAGCTCTTCTTCCCCATCAGCCTTTGCGGCTGTAAAATGTGAAAAGATTCACCTGTCAGAACATGAGAAACACGTGAACACTGCATGAAGGCACTTTTGTTTTTCTGAATCAGACTGGTAAAAATCAAAACCCCTCAATGACAGCACTCACACGCTCCGCCAGCAGGAGGTAGATGGGTGCAATCTGGATGGAGGATCCTCCAGAAACTTCCATCCAAAATGCAAACGCTCCAACTTTTGACTTAGTAATTCCGCGTTCAGGAAATGAGCTCCGAGTTTCTCTCTACCGCTCAGGTATGAACCCTGCAGCATCGTTTGGTATAAAAAAGGCTGGAGATAACGAAATGTTCAAAGACAAGGAGATTTCAGTAAACCAGTACATCCCGACAATGGCATACAACAAAGCTATTTTAAAAAATCAGGGAGGTCTTTCTGAACCAAAGTGCAATAATCCCAAAGGCAAATGGTTAAACTGAGAGAAGAAGGCAAACTGAAGGACTGTGTGTGTGCTCCGTCTGTGCAGACCGGGAGAGGAAACAGCCGTAACTGCAGCTGCACGGTTTACCTTCATGGCCTTGCCGGCCACACGAAACATCCACGTGCAGACCCGGGGCCTCCCCAAATCCTGTCTGCGGCTCTAACCTCAGAGACGGTCCTCTCTCCTCGCCCTGACTCAGCACTGCCCTGGCTCCGCCCCCGTGGCCCCAGCTGACTCCACACTCAGCTCCCAACCCTGCTGAGTCACAGTGGGGGGCTGGTCAGAGGACAGCCCCTTGGCCAACCTCAACCTGGGATGGGGTACAATGGCCAGAAGGGAGACCAGCAGTTGCCAAGCACTTGCGGCAGGTGCCTGAACACAGCTCTCCTGTTCCTCTGCCTGGGCCTCAGCTACAGTTGGGGTTTATCTGGAGACTGAGGTCAAAGGTCATGAATTAGAGCGGCGACATCCCATGCACACATCAACCAAGTACTAAAATCCTACAGCACACCAAAAAAAATTCTATTTTTTGCTAACCCAACAACAACCCCCAAAAAGCTATAATTTTGATTCATTCACAGCAAGCAGCTCTTGTTGTGCTGGCTGTTGTCTTTTTTTTTTTTATTTGACATTCTCAAGGAAAAGAGGACCGTGTCCCTGACTAAATAGTCCAGTATTGAAGTTTTAAAAATTCTTGCGGCGCCCCAGTGTGCCTGCGGTGGCACACCGGTTGAAAATCGCTGAATCAGAGCAAGTGGGTCTGCAGGGTTGTAACTCAGTCAGGAGCTGGACTGGGCTTTAGGCCAGGGGTCAGCACGGGAAAAGACGTCGTCAGTGACCAAGTCAGCACTCGGTCTGGGGCCGGGGTCAGAACTGAGCCATGGCTAAGGGCAGTGACCGAGGCTCAGTGATCAGGCTACACCCAGATTTCAGGGCAGAGTCCTGTGGGAGTCCACAGTCAGGGAATACGGCTCCGTCTGTGACCAGAGTCGAGAATCAGGGCTCAGCCATTGTCCAGAGCACCAGCCTAGCCTCCTCTTTCTCCACAGAGGGACTGGGCAGATCTGGACTCTTCGATGAGCACTTTCCAGCCTGAAGTTCCATCCCCCAGGCATATGAGCTGCACCTGCCCCAAACCCTCCCCGCCTTCCCCTGGCACACCCCAGGACCAGGCCTGGGTTAGTGTTTCCTCCAAGTCCTAACAGTCCTCATTCTGGCACCTCAGGGGATGCGGGTGCGGGTGAGGGCTATGGGGCAGGGCTCTGTGCTTGACTGACCCAGGAGGACGCCTTGCGCAAGGTGTTCTGATGCAACTGCCTGTTGGCTGAACACCTCGACACCCTGCTCCTACTCTCGACCCCACCCAGCAACCTTTTCTCCAAAAGAGAAGACTGGGGAGTAGCCTGGACTGAACACATGTAACCCCTTCCCTTCCCTCCCCACCAAAAGGTTTCTAGACCCCCAGGAGGCACGCAGGCAGGAAGGAGGGGATCAGATGACAGCAATTCATCAGCAATTCCGGTACCAGGAGGGGGTGGATCTCCCGCTCTCTCCTCCTCCCAGCTGGAAGGTAACAAGAGAAGCAGGACCCCCAGAAGTTTGGAGGGCCCCCGCCCTGACACACACAGCAATGACTGTGTGGCTGAAGCAGGGAGGGACTGGTGTCCAGGCAAGGTCACCCCTACTGTCAGAGGCAAGATCAGAACCGAAAACAACTTTCCTCCCAGGAGCACGCTCTAGTTCCAGGTTAGGGAGGGGACCTCTCGCCCTTAAAGAGGGCACGGATCCCCCCCAGGAACTTCCAGCCAATCTCTGGGAGGCTCCTGGAACAGTGGCTTTGAACTACAGGGGCTTTGAACTACACCTACCAGGGTTCAACGCCCCCTGGTTTGCTGCCTGATCCTGGGCTGGTTCCTTCTCCTCTCTGACACCTGTTTATCACTCGTGAAAACAGAGGGCATACATTCATTCTTGGCTCACAGGGCTGTGGTCAGGATTACATCAGAGAGCAAATGAAAGACACAGCCCAGGTCTGCCACCTGAGGGCTGCTCAGGAAACGTCCCTGCGTCCGGGTCACCCTTTGCTCTCAAGGGGTGTGTGCTGGGGAGCTGGGGGAGAGGCAGGAGGCGAGGCTCTGCGGAAATAACAGTAGCCAGTTATCATCAAGTGCTTACCACGTGCCTGGAACTTGTCTAAACACTTTGCCTGCATTAACTCATTAACTGCCATTTAATCCAAAAACAATGACCAATAACCATAAGCATTTCAATAACCTCCTGGGGAGGATTCTGTTATCAATTCCATCTTGCTCTGGGTCTCAGAGCAGCAACGGTAACCAAAAGCAGGTCAAGCTGCTTGCTGTTACGAAAGCCCACAGTTGAAGGTCAGCAAACCGCCTGGAGCTGGGATGCCTGAAGGTTGGGGGTCTGCATTTTTGAAGCTAGTTCCTGGGATTCTTACACAAACATGCTGTTCATGCACAAGCCACAGATTTGTCCGTGTCAGCACTTACAGAAACAATGTCAAAGAGTGGTGGGGTGGGTCACCATCTGCCATCGTTACAAACCCCCCCGTCAATGGTTCTTCCATTTCTATGGACGTTAGAAGGTTGTGTTCCAAACATTTAAGGAAACTAGAACAATTCAGGAGCGCAAGAGAAAAAAAATAAAATTTCACAGATAATTAACTGAACTATAGTTTAATTTCCCCGACTGTGTATAATAGATTTTATTGAAACACTATTTCTCCCCTACAATCTCTCTCCTTTTCATCAAAGTGCAAATCAAGACCAATTCACTGACTGCATTTGGTCCAGTTTCGATTTGGCCTGATCATTTGCGTAAACACCACAGGAATAGCAATTGATCATACCAGTCTTGATACATCGACTTGGCTGGGACGTCACCAGGAACCTTCAGAATGAGCTTCCATTAATCTCTCAGGGCAAAGAAACCAAGCCACACAGCTGCCATCAGGCCCTGCCTGGATACCTGTAGGTTTGGTAAATTCCTCAAGTTCCCAAGGTCCCCAAAATGTCTGAGGTTCTTCCTCACCATCTCCCCAGAACGCAACCTTTGCTCGTTAGCTGCAAAGACCGCCAGGAGCCATAAGAATAAGTAAGGCATCGGCTATTTCTCCGAGGGGCTTACACAGGCTCCAAAGTCGATCTCTGTTCCTTAAAGCTTCTTGCTGACGTGCAGAGTCCAGGCATGTCTGTTTCAGATACACCGTTCCAGATAAAGTCTTGGCTTATAAAACCACAGCTGAAAACCAGAAAAAAATACATCCCGTTGAATTCATGCAAACAAACATATTGCCATGAAAATAACAATACTCGCTCCTTAAGTGTTTCCACATTCTGGAGAGATCAAGTAGGGAGAAAAATTATAAATGCTTCAGTGTGGCTACAATTGACCAAATTGCTCTATGAAAACAAACACATTTCTTTAATCAGCAACACTTTGATCGAAGTCGAAAGAACGATGATTACCCTCAGTTCACTCAGTCCCACACTCGGCTCCCTCCCGTGTGTCCTTGCCAGTGTCTCTGTGAGCCCTCCACAGCCCCATTCATTTCAAAGTGTAATCTGAACATTTATCCTCAGAAACTCGTATTTTACCATCAGTCAGCAGGGGCAACATTTCTGCAAATGCTTCGGAGTAAAACAATGACTGTCTCTAAATGACAAAAACATTAAAAAATGACGTGGTTATAGATCAGATTACAATGCAAGTGACAAAGGAATTTGCTTTCTTTCTTGGTAATCACATTTTAAGATAATACTAAAAATTATAAATGGAAGTATATCAGAGTAACGCATTAATTAATTTGTCCCCAACTGCCAATTTTACCTGGGGTTTATTTGGGGAACTAACAGTTGGTTTCAGAAAATCCAAAGGAGCTTTTGGCTTTTCCACTTGTTATTAAAATGATCATTCTGCTTTACTGTCTGTGAGCCTTTCCTTTTCTTTCCCATTCCCAGTCTTCCTCGTTTCCATTCCCCTTCTTGAGAAATTCCTTCTCCAGTGTCCTTCCTTCCTGTACGTCCCTTTTCTTTATCCTTTCTTACCTTTTTCACTTCCTCAGTTCCTTCCCCTTTTGCCCCTCCCCTGTGCCCAAGCCTTCCCCAACATTTGCAGACCCCGTGTGACTTACAAGAGCCCGCCGCACCGCACACAGACCCTGTCTGACTGGCCGACACGGACCCTCTGCGACGCACACACCCCTTCTCAGTTTGTTTCTTCTCCTTAACTTATTCGGAAGTAACCAACCTTCAATGCTATTTCTTTCAATATGTAGTGTTGTAATTTAAACTTTTTATTGCCAAAATCATATATTTTCCCAATTCGAATCATATAATGAGAATTGTCAATTTTTAGAAAACTTAGTGACAACGAAGAGCAAGTAACTAGCATTCTTTAGACTAACAAATTTATGAATACATTTTGTAATTTTCAGAAATAGTGTTTTTCTCCATTGGCAAATACATTTACATTTTAAAGAGGCATAATGGAGATAACAAGAACTCTTTTTTAAACCCAGGCAAAAACAAACATATTTTATGTTAATAAGTTTAAAAGACATCAACCAAACTTACACCGCTCTTTTGGATTTTTGGTGATTAGTGCCTTTAGTGTGCTCAAAGGTCAGCTGTCTGATTACCGTATTTTACTGTGTATAATGCACTCTCTTTGGACCAAATTTTTGAGGGAAAAATAAGGATGCACATTATACATGGGTAGTACTAATTCTGTGCCTATATAAATATTTTGAATTCTTTTATTTATGCTCATGCATGAACAGTGTAACTCTAGAAAGCAATAACATATCCATATGTTCAAAAAGAAATGCAAAAATTCCTTTGTTACAAAAAACCAGGATCTAAATATAAATAAATAAATAATTGACTTAAAAATCAAAACAAAAGATTTTTTTTCTTGAAAGTTTAGCCCCAAATATGGGTGCGCATTATACACGGCAAAATACGGTATATACTGACCCTGACAACTTGCAGGAGGCTGGAGAAGAGAGGGGAGAGATAACAGGCTCGAGGCGGCTTTAACAGCTTAAGTTTAAAAATGCCCGTTTTTCCCCCTTTTTTCTTTTCTTTCTGGGTTTTACTCTCTGAGAGGGGAGTGCGATCTTTTCCGGTCTTCAAACCATTCATTGAAATCCTTTCTGAGTAGAATCCTTATGAGGTAACAACATGGAAGCCTGCACGTAATAGATTATATCCCGTTTACCAGACCTTTGGTCAAACAATTTGAAATCAGACCAAGGGTTCCTTTCAAAACAGAAACCAAAACAAAATCTAAAGCACGGACAAAGTTTAAACAAATGAGTATTTAGAATTAAATCGTCTAAAAGGAGAGACTGGGACTAGTCTTAGAATCTTACCTCACACCAACCGGTATTGCCAACGGCCCTGATGAGGTCCAAATGGCGGAGACAGAAGATTCCCGGTGTGTACAAAACAGCAAAGATCAAACCAAGCCCTTAAAAGCCAAGAAGGCTGGCAAAAACTGTAACCAACATTTCATTTCAGGCAGAGGAGAGAAACAGAGAGCGTGCAAACAGAAACAGGCTCCCCGCCCCCCACCCCCCACGGAAGAACAGAAAAACAAAACTAAGAGACGATTAAAAAGCAGTTTGCAACAAGAAAAGCAACAATAAATCTCGTCCTGGGGAACTGGGATATTGCTTCTCGCCACTCAGCCTTGCCTGCCACTGAGTGGCGCCGGTTGACCCTACAGAATTCCGAATGGGTCAAAGAACCCAAGCTCGGGGCAGGGGCTTCTGGTTGTGCACACCAGGGACTTGACCCAGTTTGGGCTGCGAGTCCCCGAGAACCGTTTCCTTTCACCAGCAAAGCACTGAAAGGCGGCTGACGCCTGGCAAAGGGGAACAGGAAGAGTTGCAGCTGCTGGCAAATTCCCGTGATCCCTGCCTCCGGGTCGGCCTGCCACAAGCAGTTGGGACCCCCAGGTCAGGCCTTTCAGGCCTTACTGGGGTCCCCAGAGTTCCATCTGGAGTCACAGAAAACTGTAACTGAAAGCAGTTCTAGCTGTCTGCTGCTACAAAAGCCAATACTCAGGAGGCAGGTGATAACATAAAGGAAAGAGACTTATTTTCAGGTGGCGGCAACCTGGAAGATGGGGGACTCACTTCTCAAAGCCCATCTCCTGGGAAGACGGGGGTTCATCTCACAAAGCCCATCTCTACCTCTCAGTGGAGGCAGACATTTTTACTAGGAGGGAGACAGGATCAGAACAAAGAGATCTAGGAAGGGGGGTAGAAAAGTTCTCTATGTGCAGACGAGCACAGTCCATTCCGATAAGGCAGGTGATGGTCCGGTGCGTGTCATCCTGGTTTAGTCATCCTGGCTTCACGTCACCCCGGCTCCACGGTTGAAGGTCAGCAAACCTCCTGGAGCTGGGATGCCTGAAGGTTGGAGTCTGTATCGTTTGAAGCTAGTTTCTAGGATTCTTATACAAACATGCTGTTCATCCGCAAGCCACAGATTCGTTAGTGTCAGCACTTAGAAAAACAATAACAAAGAGTGGTGGTGGGGCGGTTACAATCTCCCATTGTTACAACTTCCCACTGTTACAGCTAAGTGACTTGCTCAGTGTCATACAACTAGTTTAGGCCAAGGAGGTGGCATAAAGCAGTCAACAAAGGCCACCTAGGCCTTGAGCCAGAGCAGCTGGTTTCTAATCCCATTGCCCACCTCACTCCTTAGGCCTGTGATGTCAGCTCTCTGAGCCTCATCTTCTTCCAGGGATGAAAACAGCAGCTTGGTGGGGAGGTAGGAGGATACAGTGAGATGATGTAAGGGAAGCACCCACACAGGGCCATACTCAACCCACGGGCACAAGAATTATGTTCTTTGCAAAGAAAACCCAGACTCACAGGGCAGACAGCAAGATCAGCAGGGCTGTGGCCGCCACTGGGCTACCACTGTGTTGATGCTGCCCCGACTCGCCTGCCTGTCTTTGCCAGGGCCCAGCCTGAGCCAGATTCAGATGACAAAGGTTTTCTGCAAAGCCCCTGGGAGACTCCAGAGAAGGAGGAGGTGCTCGGTCTCCTATTAAGGGCACCCAGGAGGAGGAGAGGCTAGAGTCGCCATCTTTCCCAAATGCCTGTATTCGGTCTACAATGTTCCTCTTGCAATCAACTCATGTAAAAAATGTATTGCAAATGGAATTTTTCTATTTGTTTTTTATTGTTGTTCAATTACTGTTCTCCCAATTTCCCCCCATTGCTCTCTCCCACCCCATCCACCCCTAAAACAGAAAATTTAAATTACTGACCTCAAATGGAAAGTCAGTATCATTTGCCATAAAGGTGAAACAACCATAAAATTAAGTACAAAGAAAACAAAACAAGATTCTTAAGTTCCAGTTAAATCCCATTTCTTGCTGACAGCTCTGAGCTGAGCCTTGCTTTTTCTTCCTTAATAAATGAGGTGTTAAAGACACAGAAACTGCCCTGGCTGCTGTGGCTCAGTAGATTGAGTGCCGACTTACGAACCAAAGGGTCGCTGGTTTGATCCCCAGTCAGGGCACATGCCTGGGTTTGCAGGCCAGGTCCCCAGTTGGGGGTGCTCGGAAGGCCACCACACACTGATGTTTCTCTTTCTCTCTCCTTTCTGCTCTCTCTACAAATAAATAAATAAAATCAGAAAAGACACAGATAGATGAGATTTCCTTCCCCAGTCAGTGAAGGAAGAGGAAGAAAATTGAAAGGAAATAGGCACATCATATGATCCCACGTTATAGAACTGTGTCAGGAGGCCCTAAAACCGCCTGGCATCTACCACTGCTGCACGTGCCTTAGAAAACACTGACCTAATGCAACTCTCTGTTCCTATCTTACATATAAGAAAACTAAGGCCCCCAATGAACAGGTGATTTGCCCAGGATCTCACAGGGTCAGTGACTTCAGCCAGATCTAGAATCCAACCAGAACTCTTTCCAAAGCATCTTTTCACTTTAGTGGGGAGAACTTAAAAAGATAAAAGTTGAAGGACACAAGTGGAGGAATTTCAGGCATGTGGCAGTCACTAGTGACACCTGAGTGGAAGGGAAGGAGGCAGGCTTGCTCGCTCCTTTGGTAGCAGTCCCTGGGCCCCTGGGCCCCTGGGCCCCAACCGCTCCTGCATCACAGCCCTCCGCCCCCCACCCCGGCAGAGGGTCAGAGCCTGCGCCCATCAGAGCTACAGCACATAGAAGTGCAGCCCGCTCGGCTCAGACGCGAGGGCAGAGGATGTTCTGGGCCTGGAGAGAAGCTCATTTATGAAAGCAGAACTCTCTCTCCAGGAAAGTGCACACGTAATACATTTAATTGGGGGGGGCGGTTATTTTCTCACTTTTTAGCAAATGTTTATATTCCAGGTACTTCACAAATATTAAGTCATTTAATCCTCATGACAAACCGATGAGGTTGGTAGGTTCTATTACTATTCCCATTTTAAATATAAAGAAACTGGTGAACCACACGATCGCGGTTCGATTCCCAGTCAGGGCACATGCCTGGGTTGCAGGCCAGTTTCCAGCAGGGGACTCATGAGAGGCAGCCATACATTGATATTTCTCTCCTTCTCTCCTTTCCTTCCCCTCTAAAGATAAATAAATAAAATCTTTTTAAAAATAAAAAAATGAATATGAAGAAACCGAAGCACGGAGAGCTGAATTCACTTACCCAAAATCTCACCACATGGAATTGGTAAGGTCTGAATCCAGGAAATGTGGTTTGACTATAACGTGCAGCTGCCTGGATGCATTTAATCCTCAGGATTAATGCAAGAAAGGCGTAATTAATTGCAGTAATTTCTGCATTTATGAATGCAAGTAGCTCAAGGCTACTTGGCATTTATGTTGTAGGTCCAACGGACTCTCCGCTTTTCTGCCTGCGCCACGGCAGAGGTTCTTTGTCTGCGGTTGTGCTTCTCAATCCAGCACATGTGGCTATTGCACATTTCAAATGTAGCCAGTGTGACCAACGAAATAAATCTGACGTTTTATTGCAGTTTAATTTTAAAACAGGCAAACTATTTTTTCCATTACATGCAGCTTAACCTAATTATTTGGGTAGGACAACCTTTCACTTTAACCACTGACAATTTAGCTTCCATGCTGATTTGTGTCCAAACTAAGCATAAAATATACACAAGGTTTTGAAGGTATTAGTATGAAAAAATTAGATGATCTCACTCATAACTTTTTTATCTGTCCAACTGATGATATGCTAGCTGTAAAGGATGAAATAGAATATATTATTAAAGCTGATTTTGCCCGTTTCTTTTTATTCTCCTTTAATGCATGACTAGAACATTTGGAACCGCAGGCTTGGCTCAGGTGACGTCCCATGGGAACAGACTGGGCCAGAGAATCGGGATTGGACACCCTCAGCTGTGACCGGGGATTCAGACTGGGGGCCAAGCCCAGAATGTTCCAGAGAACATGCCCACCAGTGTGAAGGAGGTTGCTGGTTTGCAAAGATGTGAAATGCCCCTTGCCTGGGTGGGCAATGGGGACAGTAGCCCAAACCCTGAAATCCAAATCCACCTCATACAATAAGCTGGGTGGTCTTGGGTGAATGCCTCACCTTGACTCATCTGTAGAATGCAGGTGACAGTGCCCACCTCACAGACAGTTCCTCCAGTGCCTCAGGGCCTTTGCACTGGCTTTTTCCTCTGTCTCCCCTCACACCTTTGCAGTTGTCTTCCCTCTTCTTCCTTAAGATCCTACTTTAAGCATCACCTTCCTGATGATTCCTATTGAAAAGATCAATATGACTGATATCAAATATCAGTCATATTTGATAGAGAACAAATCTACCCTCTTTTATTCAAGAAAATATATAATACTTAGACTATTTTAGATGACCTTGGTTTATTGATTTTATTTTCTTGAGAATGGCTTGTCTCCCCATTGATTTATAAAACCTCTGAGGACAAGGATAGGTCAGTCTTGTCACTGATGGGTCCCCTGCATTCACAAGATGACAAAGCATGAAACAAAGTTAGGAATGTGTGAATCAACCGAGCAGGGGGCCGCCAGCCTCGTAGCCTCGCTCAGAAGACAGCCACGCCTGCCTTTGCCCCTTACAGCTGTGGGATCTTCCAACCTGAATGTGTAGAAAAAGAACTCTTCCCCCGACAAGCATCGGAGTCTTCAAGGTTAAATGAGGTCCCAGAATCCCCTACTGTGCCCTGAAGGCTCTGAGACACAGGTGAGCTAGTCCCTGGGGTTCTGGAAGCAGGGAAACAAAGATGACTCCCCCGGCCTCCCATTCAACCTCTGCCTGAGGAGGTTTTTTTGTTTGTTTTGTTTTGACACCTGTATATTCCAACATCAAGACCTAAAAAGGATTTTCACTGATTGGTGCCTTTCACTGATTGGTGCTTGGTGTGTGTGTGGGGGGGTGGGGGGCAGGGGCTGCCCAGGGAGGCTTCACCAAGCAGCAAGTGCCCCTGTGGCCTGCCAGTCCTGGGAAACAAGCTCTGTTACAAGTGCTTTCCCCCCTCTGAGCCTCCACTGTGTCCACGGTTTTTATTGAGCACCTACACTATGCTACACTATTCTAAGCATTTTACATGGATTAACTTATTTCAATCAACAACCCTATAAAGTGAGCGCTGTACTATTTATAAGCCCATTTTATTTATTTATTTAAAGATTTTATTTATTTATCTTTAGAGGGGAAGGGAAGGAGAGAAGGAGAGAAATACCAATGTATGGTTGCTTCTCCTGAGTCCCCTGCTGGGAACTGGTCTGCAACCCAGGCATGTGCCCTGACTGGGAATCGAACCGCGATTGTCTGGTTCGCAGGCCCGCGTTCAATCCACTGAGCTACGCCAGCCAGGGCTATAAGCCCATTTTATAGAGAAGGAAACGGAAGCAGGGTTTTCAGCTTTCCTGAGGTAGCACAGCAAGTTTCTGGGCTGCTTTCCCATAGCTGAGCCTCGGGCTGCACCTGAGTAGAATGGAGATACTAGAACTTTCTGCCAGGTTCTCTAAAGGTTTAATAAAGCAACGGCGGGAAAAGTGCTTTATAAATGGGAAGCACTCGGGAGACTGTCCCCTGGTTTGCTCTTTATCGCCTCAGCACCATCTTGAGAATGAACGACGTTCTTCCCATTTCACAGATAGGGAAACTCAGGTTCAGAAAAGCAAAATGCTTTTTCCAAGATGACAGCGGGAGTCAGTGGCTGGTGTCTGCGACTGAAGCTTCGGTGCGGGGCGGGAGGCGAAGGGGTGGAGAAGAGACCCCCCCTAGCGGGCGGGAGAGGCAGGTGGTGCCCGGGGCCCCAGCTGGGACGCGGCGGGAGCGCCGTGGCCGGGTGCCGGGGCGAGACCCAGGGGGCGGAGCTCTGGGGGATGGTGCAATACTGCGCCAGAGCACATCAGGCGGCGGGTGATTAACTCAGGTTTACATCACCCAGGCAGGAGCAGAACGGAGCCTGGCGTCGGGCGTCTCCGAGACACTTGCTGTGGGAGCGGCGGCGGATCCGCACGCGTCTGGCTGTGGGGTGTAGAGGCCTGGGCTCCCACGGGCGCCGAGCTGAGCCGCAGCGGAGCATCCCCCGTCCAGGGCAAGGTACCGGGCGGAGCGCCGGGGGCGGGCGGGCCGCTGCAGGTTAGACACACTCACATACTTTTAACAAACCCTAGTGGATCCGCCGGGTTCCGGCGGACGAGGCCCCGCCGAGCTTGGGGTCGCCCGACTGTGGCCGGCTCCCACTGGGGGCGAGGCTGAGCCCCCAGGTGTGGCAGCTGTGTCCCGGGGGCGGAGAGAGTCGAACACTGAGGTGTCCGAGTGTCGCCCCGAGAAAGGTGCGCAGGTGTGTGTTTTGGGTGAGTATGAGGCGCGAAAGTCGTGTGGTTTGGTGCGGGGAGGTTGTGAGGGACCGTGGGGGACACTGGGGAACTGTGTGTAAGGTCTAGCACTGTGGAGTGTGTCTGCAGAGGTCCGCGTGAGCCTGTGGGGTCTGGGTGGGGCTACGTCTCAGAGGACATGGCTGGGGGACTGCTGGGCTGCCCCGGGGGCAGGGAACCCATGCCGGGCGGTGGGAACGCGGATGCAGCGCGCGAGGTGCAGAATCCCGGTGGGTGCCAGGCGCCGCCGCAGGTGTGCACCCAGCCGTGCGGCTACGGGTTTGCACGTTGCACTGCGCAGACGGGTGTTTGGTTCGAGCAGACGGGGTGTGCTGTACTTACGGGCAGGGAGTGCGAGGCCAGGACCAAGTCCACTCCTTCCCACAGCCCTGGGGCCCAGCCTCCTTCCCTTTTCCTTACCCCCTCCAGGTCCCCCGGCGTCCCTCTGTTTCCGTAGAACTTTGTGCCCCAGGACAATCGGGGGCGCGGCTTCCGCTCCCAAAGGAGGAGCCTGGCTGTGGGAGGAGCCTGGGGAGCTGTGGGAGGAGCCTGGGGCGCAGTAGAAGGAGCGGCAGGCAAGGAGCGGGCATCAGACTTTGTGTAACCTTTTTTGTATCAGTTGTGCAGTCCTGAGTGTGATAGGTGTGAGCTCTTTGCGTGTGTACGTTCACTGTTGCCCACGGAGGGAGACCTGTGTGCCACTTAATGATGTGTGTGCTCCGCTCTTCTGTGGATGTGCGTCTGGACTGGCTGGATTGGAGAAAGTGTGTTTTGGAGGGGCATTTGTACCCGTCTGCCCTGTTGTGCGTGTTGGGTATGACCCGCCCTTATCTCCCCACCCCACCTCCACCAGGGTGCCAGGGATTGGAGGCTGCCTCCGTCCTGCAGTGGCGCTCCCTTGGTGTGCCTGCCGAACCCCTTGTCCAGTGGGCCGGGGTAGCTCAGGCCCCACTGGGCTCAGCACGGATGGGGCAGGCAACCTGACAACCGGGCTTGCTAATGCAACCCCGGAAGAACCTTTCCAGGGTGTCTCTGCTTCACTGGGCGCAAAGCGTCTACACAGCCAGGGATCATCTTGCTTGACTCAGAAACTCGGTGAAATGAACAATGTCATCCTAACCTCATCCCTGGGGAGATTTCTGAGACTCCCGAGGGTAGCACTTAAGCCACCTTCAGCTATGAATGATAATAGTAATAGCAGTTATAAAGCCGCAGTGGTCATTTACTGGCACCGATCCTAAGAGGGCCAGGCTACTTTATTTGTTTTTAATTTCTTCACCACAAAAATCCCATAAGCTTCCCGCTGTGTGAAGGAACGGAGGCTCATGAAGGCTGAAGACTTTGCCCAGGGCTCCCCAGCCAGGGTGGGTCCCGGGGATATTTGACCCCTGCCACCCCCATTGCACTCTTACCAAGACAGGACTGTGGCCTTTCACCCGAGGTGGGGCTCCCCCTCCCTCCGAGGCAGCCCATGCACTTGGGGGTAGCATGACTGGAGAGGTGGGCATCAGTATGAGAATGGACTCTGCGGGATCTTTCCCCATTAATCCTGCCTCCGACTGCCAACTGTCCAAAGGTCTTTAATTGGGGTGAAGCCTCTGCCCCTCTAACCAACACGTCATCCCTGGGCCTCTGTCCCTCATCTGGAGTCTGAATGGGTGGGCAGATGGGTCCTCGAGAGCACCTTTCTGAGCTGAAGTGTCATTGCCCGTTCCCGACACACCCAGTGATACAGCTGCAGGGGTGGTGGCCTCCCCCACCGCGAATGAATGCAACCTCGGGGCCTTTGTGAGGCCTCCCCTCCAACCTGATGATGAAACAGGTGGGTGAGCGCTGCAGGTGCGCCTGAGAGTCTGGTGGCCCTCGGGCTGTCGGGCAATCACAGATGAAGTTCACAATTGAAAAAAAAGAAATCTACTCCCCTGTTTTGAAACGCTCAAGCAATAAATGAATGCGGAATCTTTATTTTTATTGAAATCAAAAATTTACTTACCTCCTGACCTCGGCCCTTCTCCTGGAGGTCTCCCAGGAGGCCAAGAGCTACTGTGTGGCTGTTTTAGCCTGGGTCCTGCCAGACTTTTCCCTGTACATTTCCACATCTATAACTATGGAAAGACGGAGACGCATCACAGTATACGCTGCTGAGATACGAACGAGGTCATCTTAGGTGTAGTGCTGAGCGGCTCGCTTTGCTCACTTGATGACATAACCGTTCCAGAGTATATATTCGTGTGTGCATACCTTGTTCACTCGCCATCCTTCCCCACTCCTTCCATCCCTCCCTCCCTTTCCTAGGTACCAGCTGTCTGCCCTATCATACTCAATAGATACCACGCGGTTGCTCTTCCTCTCACCAACCACCAAGTCTGTCTTTCCACTTTACTATTATTTCGCTTAGTAGTTCATTCTGGATGTCTTTTCAATGAGCAATATAGAGTTGACTCAGTCTTTTAAACGGGTGCAATTATCTCATGTATGGATGAAATATAAGTTATGTAAGCAGTCCCCTAATGGTGGATGTTCAAGTGTTTTTTTAAATATATCTTATTGATTATGCTATTACAGTTGTCCCATTTTTTCTCCTCTTTATTCCCCTCCGCCCTGCATACCCCCTCCCACCAGTATCCCCCACTTAGTTCATGTCCATGGGTCACACATATAAGTTCTTTGGCTTCTCCATTTCCCATACTGTTCTTAACCTCCCTCTGTCGATTTTGCACCTACCATTTATGTTTCTTATTCCCTGTACCTTTCCCCCCATTCTCCTCCCTCCTCTTCCCCACTGACAACCCTCCATGTGATCTCCATTTCTGTGATTCTGTTCCTGTTGTAGTTGTTCGCTTAGTTTTTGCTTTTTTAGGTTCAGGTATTGATAGTTGTGAGTTTGTTGTCCTTTTGCTGTTCATATTTTTCATCATCTTCTTTTTCTTAGACAAGTCAGTCCCTTTAACATTTCATATAGTAAGAGCTTGGTGATAATGAACTCCTTTCACGTGACCTTGTCTGGGAAGCACTTTACCTGACCTCCCATTCTAAACGATCGTGTGTGGGCTGCAGCAATAACCTTGTACTTGCATCATTACAGCCATGTGTAGAGAGCTCCCTGGTCCTTTTTCAGAGCTGTATAGTATTCTATTGTATGGCTATCCTGTGCTGTTGTTACCAGCCCCCTACTGCTGGACATTTGGGGGTATTTTCTGCCTTTTGCTCCTAGACACAAGGCTCTGATGAAGAGCATGTTGATTGGAGGGTAGCCTGCGGAGGTGGGACATCCAGGAGGGGGTACGTGCAGTTGTCAGTTGAATGCCCTCTGCCAAATCACCCTCTGTCCAGGTCGTGCCAGTGTGCCCTCCCACCAGCAGAGGAAGACAGTGGCCACCAGACAGCCTCACTGTAGTGCCTTTCTCTCCCTCTTTCCAGATGCGAGCCTCCCCTCTGGCAGCTCCTGTGAGCGCTCCCTCCAGGAAGAAGCAGTTCAAGTTGGATGATGACCTAGACCCTGAGTGTCCCACCCAGAAACAAGCTCAAAGTGGACCCCAGCCCAAGCTGCCCCCCTGCCCACTGCCACTGAGACCGCCTCCTGATGCAGGCCGTGCCCCTGCTGTGACCTCTGCCTCCCGGCTTGGGCCTTATGTCCTCCAGGGGCCTGAGGAGGGCAGCCGGGTCTACCGGGCCCTGCACTGCCCCACAGGCACCGAATACACCTGCCAGGTATGTGCCGCGGGGACCACTCTCCATCAGCATCACAGGGGGCCGGGAAAGAGCCTTGGCTGCAGGGGATCCTCAGGGCTGAGGAGCCCTTATGTGCATTTGGTCCTGTGTTTACTGGGGAAGCAGCCAGTGAGCCCCTAATTATCTGTCAAGCCCCAGGCTGGCTTGAGACCAGAGAGGTAAACCAGATGGTCCCAGTGCTGGGGAATTCGTAGCTTAGGCGGCCATAGTGTGATACATGTTGTAGGGGTGGGCTTCGGGACCATGAGAGCACAGGGGAGAAGCGTCTCTCTCATGTACTCAAGGGGGTGGCTGAAAGACGGAGGAGTTGGCTCGGGAGGAGCAGGGAAAGCGAGGGCCAGGCTGGGCAACAGCTGTGCAGAGGCCGAGAGGAGTGACAGTGCGGCGTTCCTGTGGTTGCGTGAAGAAGGCATGTAGTCAGGGCAGGAGATGGGGGCCGACAGCCACTGCGTGTGAAAGCTCTGGAAAAACCTCCCGCTAGGCCGTGGGAGCCACTGAAGGTGTTTGCACAACAGCAGATTAACTATGGTAGATATCAGAACTCTTGGGACCCTAGAGGGCATTGGGCCTGCACTGTGGCCATTTTACAAATACAAAGACTGAGGTCAAGACAGCAGCAGGGTCATGTATGAATCCACATAACACTGGGCCTGGCCCTGGCTGGTGTGGCTCAGTCGATTGAGTGCCAGACTTCGAAGCAAAGAATTGCCGGTTCGATTCCCAGTCAGGGCACATGCCTGGATTGTGGGCCAGGTCCCCAGGAAGGGGGTGCATGAGAGGCAGCCACATACTGATGTTTCTCTCCCTCTCTCTCTCCCTTTTCCTCTCTCTAAAAATAAAATATTTCTTAAAAACACACACACAAAACATTGGCCTAGCTTCCTAGGGCAACGTCCAGGGTTCTTGGCTGAAATCAGGGACTGGGCAGGGCCAATGCCCCCTGAGGGTCAGGCCCACACAGAACATTGGCAGGTCAAAAGGACAGAGATGAGAACGTGTAATAACAGGTATTTACTGTGCACCAGGTACTGCCCTGGTTACTTCATGTGCATGATATCTTCACACACTCTATGGGGTAGAGCTGGGCCCATTTTATAGATGGAGGACACTGAGGTTCAAAGGGATGTGGTCACTTGCCACATCTCCGAGCCAGGAGGTATCAGCGGACATTGGGCCCTGGCAGGCTGAGCTCACAGCCACGTGCCCCACGCCGGGACAAGTGGTTCAGACACTAGCAGGACAGGTTTGCTCTTAGAAGGCAGGCATATGGAAGACAGGAGAGGCCTGGTTCATAAGGAAGGGGCAGAAGGAGACCTGGATCCCCTTGGGAATGCAGAGAAGCCACAGGGCTTAAGCCTCCAACTGGGAGCAGCAGCAGCTGACTCCAGCTCCTGCTGTCGGGGTGCAGTGGACGGGGGCACATCTGGGCATGTGGTCCGGCCATCATTTCACCAGGGCCCTGGGCTGCCTGATGCAGGTCCCCGGCCATTTCCACGTCTCTAGGGGTTTCTGGTCAGTGTGTAGAAAGATAAACAACTGTTTTTGTAGATTATCACCTAATTCATTAATTGAACAGACCGGGGAGCACCAGCAAGCACCATGCTGTGTGGTTCAAAAACAGACAAAGCTCTGCTTTCATCAAGCTGATGTTCTAAGGAGGGACATGGACAATAGACCAGCGAACGAGTAACATTTAGTTCAGGTGATCGGAGGGGCTGTGGAGAGAAGGCTGGGAGCTGGGAGAGAGGAGAACAGGGACGGCAGGGGGCGCGGGTGATTTTAGCGAGGGGTGTCCGGGAAAACTCTTTGAGGAGGTGACGTTTGAGCAGTGACTTGTGTGAATTGGGGGAACCAGCCCCATGGTTATCTTAGGGAAGCAGGAAAGGCAAGTGCAAATGTGCACAGAGGGATGTACTTACCCTAACTTTCAAAAAAGTCTGTGTTTGGATTATTTCCTCCATGCCGCACTCACCTTTTTTTTTAAAGACATATGCTTACAGTGTTTCCTAAGGGATCAAATATGTATATGCTTTATTTATTTGGATCTTCTGTGTAGCATAAGCTAAAACAGAATGCAAAGGGTTTATGGCAGCTTAGCCGCTGACCAGCTGTATGGCTTCCAACGAGTCACCTTCCTCCTCTGAGGTCCTAAGGCCCCAGCTCGGCTCCTGAGGAGCTGAGCCACCTCACCACATGCCTCCCTTCCCTCCCCCATCCCATGTCGGCCTGCTGATCTTTGGTTGTGTCTCTAGAGCTGACCAAGTTCTTTCTTGCCCGGGGCCCCCACCTGGAAAGCGTACCCCATGAGCATTCCTGAATCATTCAGGTCACTTCCCCAGAGTCCCTTTTGAACCACAGGTTTGAAAATAGGTGCCCCCTTCCAAAATATTCTGTATTCCAGCCTCCTTCTCAGTTCCTTTGCAACGCTTACCAGAATCGTGTTGCTTGTTTAGTGTGCATAAATATTTAGCTTTTGGGCCTGCTTACTGTCTCCCGTATTGGCCTGTGGGCACCAGGGAGCAGGGACCGTGGCTGTCAGTCAACTCAGACAGCCAGTGGCCTTTGCCCATAGGAATGCAGGTGGGCGGGCATGAGTTCTAGAGAATGGAAGCTAGGATGGTGATGGTGATGATGGTGATGGGCATAAAGTTACTTCCGCATCATCTGCTCTTTTGGATTTCCTGGCTTGCAGGGTTATTTTTGTTTGGGTTCCCTGTTATTTTTCAACTCCCTTAAGTTTAAGGCCCTGTAAGGCAGCAGTGAAGAGTACTTCATGGCCGTGAGCCCTCCCAGCTTTGTCAGGGTTGAGTAGCTGGCCGCTGAAGCGCGTGGCAGAGGGTCTAGCACCCAGTGGTGTCCAAAGGGTTCTCCGGGACTGTTTCCAGGGCCAGCCTGGGCTCCACGCGGTCCCCACCTGTGCTCACGACCGTGCTCCGCCCACAGGTGTACCCGGTCGGCGAGGCCCTGGCGGTGTTGGAGCCCTACTCGCGGCTGCCCCCTCATAGGCACGTGGCGCGGCCAGCGGAGGTGCTGGCGGACACACAGCACCTTTACACCTTTTTCCCGCGGCCCCACGGGGACCTGCACAGCCTGGTGCGCCGCGGCCGCCTGCCCGAGCCCGAGGCCGCTGGACTCTTCCGCCAGATGGCCGCCGCCGTGGCCCACTGCCACCAGCACGGTCTGGTCCTGCGAGACCTCAAGCTGCGTCGCTTTGTCTTCACTGACTGTGAGAGGTGAGCGTGGCAACAGAGAACCCACCCACAGACACACCCAGGAGATGGGGCGTGATGGGGAAACTGAGGCTCGGGAAGGCAAAGTAGCCCTCACAAAACGTGGGGAAGCCTGGACTGGTAGCGCTGCCTGGGTCCCAGGAAAAAGCCCCTCCGGGTGGACCCTTGCCTTTGTGATGGCAGCGACAGTGATGAAGGAAGGGCACAGGGGCACTGTCTGACTCGGCCTGGATCCTTACACAATGAGGTCGGTACTCTCATTGTCCCCACATGGCAGGCGAGGAAACCGAGACCCAGAGAGGTCAGTGATGCCCAGGATCCCGCAGCTAAATAAACAGTAGACCTAACCCTGGCTGGTGTAGCTCAGTGGATTGAGCGAGGGCCTGCCAACCACGGGATCTGGGTTCGATTCCCAGTCAGGGCACATGCCTGGGTTGCAGGCTGGTTCCCTGCAGGCCAACTCCCAGCAGGGGACGCAGGAAAGGCACCCATACACTGATATTTCTCTCCTTCTCTCCTTCCCTTCCCCTCTAAAGATAAAGAAATAAATTAATTAAAAAAATAAATAAATAGTAGACCTGGGGTCTGGACCCAGATGCGACTCCAGAGTCAGGGCCCCAATGCCCTCTGCTTGAGAGGGGAGAGGCCTGGCTGGGGTGCTTGCTGACCCAGGGTCTGGAGACCTCAGGCTCCCTAGCAGTAGGAGAAAGGTCTGGGTTGTCAAGATGTTTCCAGGATTTCAAGGTCACAGACAACAGCCAAAACTGTGCTTCAGTTCCCCACACAGGAACCTTTTCCTGTAAAACTGAAAATCAGTGACTTTTGGAGTGGGGGACAGAAAGGAGCCTGGCATCCTGTCCCCACCCAGACTGCTGGGACTACGCAGGATGGTCCATACAGACATCCATAAAGAACTTTGATTTCATGTCAAGATTTTTTCTGGGCTGAGTGGGGGTGGGGTGACTCCATTGAACTTTTAAAAAACTTTTTATTTCCAAATACTTTGAGACTTACAGAAAAGTTGCAAAAAACTGTCCAAAGAGTTCCCGTATTTCCTTCACCCAGGTCCCGCTAAGGTTAATGCCTTACACGACCACAGTACAACCAACACGACCAGGACGCTAACCTTGGCCTTGTGCTGTTCGCTAAAGCACTGACGGGTCCAGATGTCACCAGCTTCCTACTCGGTCCTTTTCTGTGCGGGATCCATTCAGGTCCCCACCCTGCATCCACCGGTCACATCTCCTTAGTGTCCTCCAGTCTGACGCAGGTCCGCAGCCTCTTCTTGACCTCTGCCTTGACCTTGACATGTTGGAAGAGCACCAGTCAGTTATTTTGTCCAATGCCCCCCAGTTAGGATCCGACTGATGGTTGTCTTACGTTAAGCTGAGGTTCTACATTTTTGGCAAGGACGCCCCCAAAGTGATGCTGGCCCTTCTCGGTGCCTGGCATCAGGAAGTTCACGGTGGTGACGTGTGTTACTGTGATGTCAGCCCCGGTCACTGGTCATGGTGCCGTCTGCTCAGTGCCTCCACTGTAAGGTTCCCAACTTAGCCTTTGTCATTAATAAAAGCCTCGAGTACTAGCTGGTCATTCATAAGTACCTCAAGGTGTCTGGAGGCCGCGTGTGAATATACTGTTTCTCCTCCAACTCTCGCCTGCTGGTCTTTGCAGCTGCCTGTCTGCCCCTCAGCGGTTGTCCCAGCGACCTTTGTCTAAGGGTGCCTTTCTATTTCCTTCTTTCCTTCTACGTTTTGTACTCTAAAAACGTGCCTTTAGTAAGATGTGGAATGTAAAATTTACCATGATTTTTAGTCGAATGCACAACTTCCCATCATGTTGAGCCTTGGGGGAGCACGACACCCCCAGCCCCCCCCAGCCCCCCCAGAGGGGAGGAGAAAGTGCTGCTTTCCCTTCCCAAGGCAATAATTTGGGAGGCGCTGTGGGTAGAAGACGGGCGGTGGGGTCGGACAGACCTGGGTTCAAACCCTGATTATGCTGTTTAGCCTGCTCCTTGGCCTTGAGCAGTGGCTTCACCTGCCCGAACCTGGCTTTCCGCGTCTGTGAAATGGGCGGCAGTGCTGACACTGCCCCCTCCCCACCGCCTCCCCTCCCGCGCTGTAATCCACAGCCTTGGTCACCATGTGTGAGATGCCAGCAAGCACTGAGGAAGGGGTGCCATAGGAGTAAAGTGAATACAGTGCGAGGAGAATGGTTATTAATAAAGCAGTCGGGATGTCCCGTGGGAGGTGTTTAAAGCAGAGGCTGCAAACGGCCTGCTGCACACTTTTATTTTGGCCCCAGATACTTGTTTATTCGTTTTCAATTGAAGTAGTTTTGTCAGTGTTTCCAAAATGGGAACTCTTTTGTTCAAATGATTTCTGGCTTCCCTTGGAGAAAAACAGGAATGTGGGGTCCCCCTGGAAATTACGTGAGCAGTTCCTAGCGCCTGCTATGGTGGGCGGGCGCTGGCATCCCCATCCCAGCCCCGTGCCCTGTGGATGTACAAGTGTGTCTTTCTCACAGGTTGTATGAGGGTGAAATGAGATATGCCAGGTGCTAAGCTCAGGGCTGAGTACCCAGTGGACAGTTTGTCAATACTGACTGTGATGCTGGTGATGTCACCTTTTTTAGGCAGGGTTTGTGCTGAGATGTTTGGCCCAACCCCACTTCCTACTTCTCCCATTTTATTACCTGCCTGGACCCTAAGCTTGCATCTGTTTTACAAGAGGTTTAATGCCCTCGGCCCCCTCCCACCCCAGGGACTGTTGGGAAATGTGTTCCTTTCAAAGTCCTAGTTCACATTTAATTGCTCTGTGACCTTGAGCAGTGGCTTAACCTCTCTTGAGCCTTGTCTCTCTCATCTGTAAAATGGGCTCAGTCATCCAGCCACACAGGACTGGCTCAGTTCTGCCAGACGGCAGTGGGCACTCGGGAAACGGGTAACATTCCGGTGCTAGTGTGAGGTGGTGGCTTGGCAGTTCCAGCAGGGCCTGAGCCCTCTGTCTCTCTCCCTGCTGCAGGACGAAGCTAGTGCTGGAGAACCTGGAGGACTCCTGTGTGCTGACCGGGCCGGACGACTCCCTCTGGGACAAGCAGGCATGCCCAGCCTACGTGGGTCCCGAGATCCTCAGCTCACAGGCATCCTACTCAGGCAAAGCGGCGGATGTCTGGAGCCTGGGCGTGGCGCTCTTCACCATGTTGGCTGGCCACTACCCCTTCCAGGACTCAGAGCCTGTCCTGCTCTTCAGCAAGATCCGCCGGGGGACCTACGCCCTGCCTCAGGGCCTCTCGGCCCGGGCCTGCTGCCTGGTCCGCTGCCTCCTTCGACGGGAGCCAGCTGAGAGGCTCACGGCCCAGGGCATCCTGCTGCACCCCTGGCTGCAGGAGAACCTGACCCCCTCAGTGCCGTCCCGAGCCCACCGCTGGGAGGCTGACCAAGTGGTCCCTGAAGGGCCAGGGCTGGAGAAAGTGGAGGAGGAGGAGGAGGGAGAAAGGGAAGTGGGCCTGTATGGCTAGGGCCACCCTGCCAGCCTCTCAGCTGTGGGGTGTTTGGGGCATCCCCAAGCTCTCTCCTACCTCTCTGAACTGAGACACAACTGAAATGCCTTCTAAGAGGGAGAAAAGAGGTGTGTGTGGAATGTGCTGCATGCACACACATGTGGTTCACACGCCTATGCACGTGGGCTCATGCACTTGACAGGTCTTTCCTGGGAGCTCTGTTGTAGGTGCTGAGAACACAGCTGTGACCCAGAGACAAACCCCTGCTCGCAGAGCTGACAGTACTTTTCCATGCCCACAGGCCATTGTCTTGTGTTGACTGGGTACACTTAGTGCAGGTGACGACACCCACTCGTGCTGGCACCAGCACCTCTGTCATGAGACAGTTTCTCTCACAAACAGCCCAGCTGCCTTTGTGCCTTGTACCTTTCAGAGGAAGGGAAGCATCGTGTGCCAAAGGCTCCAGGCCTCCCCCTTGCAACTGAGAGCTCCGCAGCTCCGGCCACGCTAGGAATTCTGCCCCAGCAGCTGCGTTCTCTTGGTCACAGGAGCCTCTGTCCAGGCCTGAGCCAAGCATTTAGGCTGGAAGATCGAGAGTGCGAATTGTGTGGCGAGTCCTCATCTGACTGGAGGAGCGGTTTGGAATGAGGGTCCAGGCCTGTCTGCTGCAGCAGCCCCTGACCTGACCAGGGGGGCACGTTTAGGTGGCGTCCGCCTCCTGGCCCCCTGGAAAGTGCTAAACCCAGTTCTGGGGACACTTGGGGTCCAGGACCCCACATTAGTACTATAGGTTTTGTATACCATGAGTATATATTTTTACTTTGTGCCTAATAAAGGAGTTACGAAATACTTGTATTTCTTCCAGACGTTTTTCCTCTCCTGTCTTGTCAGTTGTCCCAGGCTGGCCCCTGGCGAGTCCTCTGCGTTCTCTCTCTTTCTTCTGGAGGCAACGGTGTCTCAACTGGGGTAACTTCTGGCTGCAAATAACTGAAACCCTGAGTCAAAATAGCTTTAAAATAAAGGAGACGTATTTCACACAAGCAGGTGGGGTGGGCTTCAGGGCTGGCTGATTCAGCTCTCAGAGCTGTCAGCAGGACCCCGGCTCCCCAGCCTCATCTGTCTCCACTCTGTTGTCCCTGGTGTCTGTCATCTTAGAGACATCTGTGACCTAAGGAACAAGGGAGGTGGCACTGCGGTACTTGAGATGTCAACACACTTGAGTCCAGCTGCTTCGTGTTTCTGGGCCTCTTTCTGTCTGCTTCCTCTCTGTGCGGCTAAGCCCTGCCCGTCCCTTGAGGCTGGACCTGGAACCTCTTCCGACACTTGTCCGAGGTCCCTGCACCATTGAAGCCCTCACCTTGCAGCCCTGCATCAGCCCCCCGGGTGCCAGCTTAAAAATGCAGACCCTTGGGCTCTGCCCAGACCTAGTGGCTCGGGTGCGCCAGGGCTCTGCTTGCTAACGAGCCTCCTAGCGGTGCTGCTGGGCATCCTGTTTGGAGAACCTCTTTATCGGGAAAAATCCTGATTCCTTGGGGACTCAGCTCATTTTGGCCCCTTCTGTGCCTGTTTGACCCCAACCCAGGTTTAAAGAGGGCATAAACTGTACCACCTATGAGGCTAGGGTGGGCCCAAGGTATGGGAGGGCTTTACCAGAGGTCACTGTCTGAGCCACCGCCATTGTGCCAGCTTTATGGGGAAAGACATGCAGCTGTCCTTATCATTCTCTCCCTAAGTCCCTGGCTTTGTGGTTCTTCAGAGCATTTAGCCCACCTGGCAGAACATTCTAGATCTGTTTGTCTGTGTTAGTTTCATACTATGTTTTGTTTACCATCGTGTCCCCAGCTCCTAGAATCGGGTCTGGCACACAGAGCTGCTCGGTGTTTGTTGAACGACTGGATGAAAGCTGTTGCTCTCTAGATTCTACCTGCCCTGGGCACAGCCAGGATGCTTAGTAGGGGTGGTTCCTGTTTACTGTGAGCACACACCCACACTTCGCGGGGTGTCCAGTGCTTCACATGCATTATCTCATTCGATACCTGATAGCTAGCCCCAGTGCTCCTTGACCCCTGCTATCCGTGCCCTTGTTAGTTCTCTCCCACCCTGAGCGGGGCTGAGTGGTGCAACTAACAGACGACTGCAAATGATGAAGTGTGGCTTTTAGTGCTAGGCTGTAAAACACACTGTGGCTCCTGCCTTGTTCCGCTGCATCGACTGTTCTGGGGAAAGCCAGCTGCCAAGTGGCTGCAACACCCATGGAAATCCTGTGGGGAGGTCCACGTGGTCAGCGACTCAGGTGCCCTGTGATGGCCAGCACCAACCAGCCATATGAGTGGGTCTTTTTTCTTTTTTTAAAATTCTATTTATTTATCTTTAGAGGGGAAGGGAAGGAGTGAGGGAGAGAAATATCAATGTAGGGTTGCCTCTCGTGCGTCCCCTGCTGGGAACTGGCCTGCAACCCAGGCATGTGCCCTGACTGGGAATCGAACCATGATCCCTTAGTTCACAGGCCCACACTCAATCCACTGAGCTACACCAGCCAGGGCTGAGTGGACTTTCTTGAAAGTCTCTCCTCCAGCTCCATCGAGCCTTTGACGGAAGCCCCAGTGAAAACCTTAACTACACTGTCACGAGAGACTTTTTTAGTCAAATGACATAACTATTCCCAAACTCTTAACCCCTAGAAACTGTTGTTTTAAGCTACTCAGTTTTAGGATAATTTGTCACTTATCAGTAACGAATAACTGATACAGAGTCTTGCAGAAACCCCACAGGGGAGGGACCGTGATAGTCGCTGTTGTATGGAGAGAAAAACTGAGGCCCAGAGAGGTGGGATGTCCAAAGTGGCTACCAGCTCCACCCTTGAAGATCCAAGGCGAAGACCAGAACACTGGAAAGTACGTTATCTGCTCCAAATACAAATTCGTGCAGGTGACCTCAGGGCTGAAGGGAACAAGACCACCACAAGCCAGCAGAATCAGCAGAAGAAACAAGGCAACAGGAGTGAGAACTGGCAGACACAGACATCCAGAGTTTGGAGAGGGATATTATCAGACACAGATGACAAAACAGAAATGTTTACTAACAGGGCTTACACGAAGAAGAAGCTTGAGCCCTGGTTGGTGTGGCTCAGTGGATTGAGCGCCAGCCTGTGATGAGGAAGTTCGCTGGTTCAATTCCTAGTCAGGCAGGTGCCTGGGTTGCAGGCTAGATCTCCAGTAGGGGGTGTGCGAAAGACAACTACACACAGATGTTTTCTCTCCCTCTTTCTCCCTCCCTTCCCCTCTCTCTGAAAATAAATACATAAAACCAAAAAAAGAAAAATGCTTAAATAAATAAAAACCATTACATTGTACACTTTAGATAGGTGAATCTTATAGTTAATAAATTATATCGCAATAAAGCTGTTTTAAAAAAGAACAGCAGTCAGTCACACTGGCAGGTGGTGATGTCTCCACGGCAACCATGGAAGCTAAAGGAAAATGAATGGAATGCTGCCATCTTTACGATGCCAGAATGCCAGCTAGAATTCTATCCCAGGTAGAAATGCTCACTCCCAGGGATTCTGAGTCAGTTGATCTGAGATGTGGCTTGGGCTATAAGGTTTTTAAAAGCTCCCCCGGGGAAATCAAAAGTATGGCCCAGCCCTGGCTGGTGTAGCTCAGTGGATTGAGCGTGGGCCTGCGAATCAGAGGATCGCAGTTCGATTCCCAGTCAGGGCACATGCCTGGGTTGCAGGCCAGTTCCCTGCAGGCCAACTCCCAGCAGGGGACGCAGGAAAGGCAACCATACACTGATGTTTCTCTCCCTCTCTCCTTCCCTTCCCCTGTAAAGATAAATAAATTAAAAAAATCTTTTAAAAAAAAGTACGGCCCAGGTTGAAAACCTCTTTTAAGGGGTGTGTTTCAGGCAAAAGGAAAGTGATACCAGATGAAAGTCTGAGATTCATTCACTCAACATAGAATCCGTTAAGCATCAGGAACACAGCAGGGAGCAAAACAGACAAAAGCCCCTGCCCTCTAGAAGAGAGAAAAGGACCAAAAACAAGGTAAGTAAGTAAAATTTGCTGCTAGATAGTAATTCATGATTTGGGGGAAAATGAAGCCAGGAAGGGTGAAATGCTGGGTGTAGATGTAAATTTCACCTTGCATGTGAAATTTCAGATAGAAAGGACAGGGAAAACGTTTGGATAAAAACCAAAATAAAGGGAGAGAGCAAGCCAAGAAGATATGTGGATTACGGTAAATGCAATCCACAAATGTTCTAGGACTCAGGCCACCGGGGCTTGAATGGAGTGAGCCAGGGGATAGCAGTCAAAGAAAGAGGAGGCGGTTTCAAGCTTTTACTGAACTTTTGAGTGAGATGGAAGCCATGGGGAGAGTTTTGAGGAGCGACAGAGTTTGATGTACACTCTAGCAGGACCCTCTGGCAGCTGAGTGGAAAATGGGACTATAGGGGCCAAAAGGAGAAGCAAGGAGCCCAAAGAGGAGACTGTAAAACACCCGAGGAGAAACGATGAACAGCGGGATGGGGTGTGGAGGTGAGAGGTGACAGATTCTGGATCTATTCTGAAGGGGGACCCCACAGGACCTGAAGATCTATGGGATGAGGAGTGGGAGGAAAATAAGGGGCAGTTGTCCCGACGATGCCGAGAGGCTCCAGCGCGCGGCAGGCAAACGCAAACTCCACTAGCGGCCCAGTAAACAGGTGGAGAGTGATCGCCGAGGGGAGACAGAATCTGGCTGGCTGAGGGTGGCTTCAGAAGCCCGCCAGGCCTGAATTCAAACCCGACTCTGTGGCCTCGCGCAGTTCTTATACCGAGGCTCCGTTTCTTCTTCCGCACACCTTGCGAAGGACCGGGTCTGCGCACCCTCGTGCCGGCGGCTCCGCCCGCTTGTCCAATCCCGCCCGGCCGCTGCCCCGCCCCTGCCCCTCCCCACCCCTTCACACGGGACGGAAGGGCTGGCGGGCCCCGCAGGAGAGTGGGGGTCGCAGAGTCGGGAGTCACTTGGGGGTGGGGTAAGGCTGCCCCGGGCGGACAGGTTGAGCGCCCGGGGCCGCGGTGGACTGGGGCAGGGCAGCGTGTGCCACCAACTGCCTAGGGTGGCCGGGCGCGGGGACGGGAGGGGGTAGGGTGTCCCGGATCCTGTGACAATCTCCCGCCCCCACTTCCGGGGCCGCCACTTTCACTTTCTCTTCCGCCGAAACCGCTCCCCTCCTCCCGACTCGCTGGGGCTGGAGGGCAGGGAGTTTGGCTGAAATCCCGGGCGCCGGGGCGCTCCCAGCGGGGAGAAGTGGGGGCCCTGCCCGGGGCTTTCCAGAGTCCCGGCTGTGCGGTGTGCCCCCCCCCCCCCACGCCAGGCCTGTCCCGTTTTTTTTGGTCGCCCTTTGCGGGCTTGGGTCGGTACCTCCTGCTCTTTCACCTGCCACGCAGGTTCGCGAGTTGTCCCCTAGCCCAGCCCCAGGCCCTGGTCCTCGGGTAGTGTGATGCTACCCGATTGCTGCGGGGGACACCGAGGCACAAAGGGGGGTTGGGCTACGCTGGAGGCCACTGGCCGGGGCTTAGTTGCTCCCTCTGCCTGGTGACCTGGAGATAGCATTTCCCCGGAGCTAGAGCCCCGTCCTGGGGTGATGGGAGCAACCACACCAGATGGACGAGAAGACCAAGAAAGGTGGGCACAGCCTGGATGCGACTGGGAAACTTCGGGTGGAAGGTTGACCCTGCCAGGACCCTGCCTCCCCTGCCAAGATAGGCCTGGGAGGAGGGCTTTAACCCTGGTCTTCCTCTGCCCACTTGCCCTTCAGTTTCCTCCCTGGGGGCCCTATTACTGTCAGAGTTGTCTGGTCATTCATTGCTGTGGTGCCCCGAGGCCTCCGTGCGCCAGCGCTGGGCTGAGATTGGAGGTCCCAGAGGGCACAGGAAACTTCCCAAGCTGGTGGGGGAGACAGACCTCACTGATCTGAATACCAAGGGTCCCCTCTAGTCCCCTCCACCTTGTGTTGTAGAACCTAAGTCACCACCCTGCTCAGAAATCCTCCTGTGCTTCTCTGTATTCTTTGAACAAAGCCCAGAGTCCTTGGGTGGCAGGCAGGGCCCTGCTGGTTGGCTGGCCTCACACGGCCTTCCTCCCTTCACCCCCTTGCTTACTCTGCTGGAGCCCCACTGGCTTTTTCTGATCTAATCCAACCACTTCTTGCTTGAGGCCTTTGCACTTACCTGGAACACACTTCCCGATTGGGTCTGGAAAGATCCAGTTTCTCCTCTTTCAGGGCTCAGCTTCAAGGTCACCTCCTCCTAGAAGCCTTCCCCGATTTCCTTGCCCTGTTTATTTTGTTGCCAACATGCACCATAATCTGCTTTTCTCTTAAGAAACATGTCTGTCTTCTCACCAGGATGAAAGATCCTGTTTATGTAATTCACTTGCTGAATCCCACTTTCTAGGACAGTGGCTGGCACACAGGAGCTTAGTAAGTTCTCATCAGCGAAATGAATGGCAGGAAGGGGGACTTGGGGAGGAATATGAAGGAAAAACAGAACTAAATGAGCAGGCAAGGGGGACTGGGGAGTATCAGAGAAGTCTTCCCAGGATATGTAGGAGTTCACCAGAAGACAGAAGCAGCAGCCTGTGCAAAGGATCACCTCCTGCTTCTATCCTCACCTCCAGCTCCTGAAAAATAAACTGTTTTAACTTGCTTCCCCTGTGTTGAATTTTAGCCGAGGAGATGGCCCTGAGACTTGCCCGAGCAGTGGCCGGTGGGGACGAACAGGTGGCTATGCAGTGTGCCATCTGGCTGGCAGAGCAACGTGTACCCCTGAGAATGCAACTGAAGCCGGAGGTGTCCCCAACACAGGACGTCAGGTGAGGAGTGCGGGGCTGGCCCGGGACACAGGGCCTGCTGAAGCCCAGGGGGCTGTAATGTGTTCCTGCCAGTAGAACAGTGACTCGCTTTTATTTTTCTCTTTCACAGAATTTATTTTATACCTGTTATACCAAACAGCAGTTTAAAAATTGACATGGGAAACTCCCTGATAAGATAAAGACAAAGGTGTTTATCTTACAAGAAATGAGATATATCACCACTTACAATTGTCAAAAAACTACTGCACTTGAACTTTCATAATTTTTAAAAATTATTTATTTATTTAAATCCTCACCCAAGGATGTGTTTATTGATTTGAGAGAGAGAGAGAGAGAGAGAGAGAGAGAAACATCGATGTGAGAGAGAAACATCCATCAGTTGCCTCCTGCACACTCCCTAACTAGGGATTGAACCTGCAACCTTTTGGGGAGTATGGGAAGCTGCTTTGACCATCTGAGCCACTCAGCCAGGGCTAAATTTTTTATTTATTGATTGATTTTTTTTTGGAGAGAGAGAAGGAGAGAAACATTGATCTGTTGTTCCACTTATGCATTCATTAGATCGATTCTTGTATGTGTCCTAACAGGGGATCGAACCTGCACCTTGATGTATCAGGACGGTGCTCTAACCAACTGAGCTACGTGGCCAGAGCTGACTTTCACGATATGACAATGCATTCGTGAAACAATCTGAAGACAAGTAGTTTTAGCAAATTAGAGAACATTTTTTAAGCAGACATGACAGCCCTACATTGTTTATTGGGTAAGAATTTTTTAAACTTCACTTACATTAGCAGTAATGGTGAAGCTGGAGAGCATTGCTCCGTCGCCGAGCTGCACCGCGAGAACTGCCAATAACGTGGGGGAGGTCGAGGCCTTTTCCAAGGTGCAGGTGTTGGCCCTCGCCTCTCCCCGTGCTTGTGGACTAGTTGGGTGGTCGATTGGGTGTCAGGGTTCCTTCTGATAGCCTTGAGGGATGGGTCAGTGAGAATAAACTGAAGGATGTGTATGGGGGCACCTCACCAACGCAGCAAGGGCGCAGGGCCTGCAGAATCCAGCTAGAACAGTCATTCTTACTGACAGGTTCTGGTGTCAGGAGACCTGCCTTCCAACCCCAACGCTGGCACTGATCAACTTTGAGGTCGAGGGCAGGTCATTTCACTGCTCAGCGTTTCCATCTCTGTCGTTTGAAAAATGGGGCATAGTATCTGTCTTCTGGGGTTGTTAGGGGTGGATTAGGATGTTAGGTCTCCTATTGTAGAAAAACGCATAATCGCAGTGGCATAAAGGAGTTTAATGGCAGGCAGTCCAGGTGTGGAGGCTGCTCCCGCGGGCCTCAGAGCCTCATGCCTTTCCTCTCTTGTTGTTCTGCCCTTCGTGGCCCCCATTCTGAGGTTCACATCTTGATCCGAAATGGTCACTCCAGTTCCAGTCATCACATCAGCATCCTTACCAGCAGGAAGGAGGAAGGGAAGAAAGGCCACCCCTCCCACACTTCTTTGAAGAGCACAGCTCAGAAAGTTACACGCACTTCTTCCTCGTAATTCCTGTAGACCAGCCTTACCCCCTAGCCTGGAGGGAGGGTGTGATATATAGCCAGGGAGACAGCAAGAATGCAGAGGTTCTCGCTCTGGCCACTCAGTTGGTCAGAGTGTTGTCCCGACACGCCAAGGTTGTGGCTCGATCCCCAGTCCGGGCACTTATGGGGATCACCCAATGAATGCATGAGTAAGTGGAGTATCAAACCCATGTTTCTCTCTCTCTCAAAAAAACAATAAATAAAAAAATTTTAACGAAAGAAAAGGAATTCAGGCTTTCTGATAGCAAGAGAAGAGAAGATGGATACCGTTAATCCTGTTAGTCGTTGTCCCAGGAGACCTGTGGAACAGAGCTGGCCGGGGTTTGGTGGGGATGGCACCGAGTCTCTAGGTCGATTGGCCATTTTGTGTGAAAGTGACTATTTACGTAGCCTCTTCAACTTGGTGTATCCACCTGGGACAGCACCTGTGTTGTCTCTGTTATGAAAATACAGAATGTGGCAAACTCCTCTCGCCTCTCCTTTTCCTGACTGATTTCTGTGGGAGTGCTGTGGTAGAAGTCTTCCCAGTTGGCCCCACCTGCTCCCTCCAGTTAAACCACACCGGGGTTTCTGCTGTGAAGCATACTGCTGCAGCGCTGCCCGGTGTGGCTCAGCTGGGTGGGAGTCGTCGGTGAGGTCGCCAGTTCGATTCCCGGTCAGGGCATGTGCCCGGGTTGCAGATTCTACCCCCAGGAGCGGTGTGTATAGAAGGCAGACAATCGATGTTTGTCTCTCATCTCTGTTTATCTCCCTCTCCTTCTCCCTCCTTTCCCCTCTCTATATGATATATACATATTGATTTTATATGTGATATATATGTATATAACATACTGCTGCACCACAGCTTTGCTTATAGCCATTGTATTTGTTATTGTAATAACATAATATAATTAACTGTTATATTAATCAATAAAGTGTAAGTGCCAGAAGAGAAGTGTTTCTGTGAAAAATAAGCTGATGGCTTTAGAAAGACAACAGAGAGACACGTTGCCAAAAAAAACACTTAACACCCTAGGGTGAGGCAGTTGTAAGAAAAAATGGTAAAAATCCAGAAGAGTTCTGTACTGAGATGCTTTGAGAGTATTTTGAAGTTTTTGCTCCACTTTAAAGAAAAGGCTGACTTCCAGCCAAGACGGAAGCATAGGAAGACACACTGTGCCTCCTCGCACAACCAAAATTAAGGACAACAAAAATTTAGAAACAAAAAAGCACCCAGAACTGACAGGAAATTGAACTGTATGGAAGTCCGACAACCATTCATCCAGACCAGTAAGAGCGGTGAAGTCGGCGGCTGGCAGAGAGGGATTGCAGCAGGAAAAAGTGGTGACTAGCGGACCCAGGCACACAGGCAGCGGTTGGCAGACCCTGGCATGGGGAGGCAACAGGCAGACCCAGTGAGGCGCGCAAGGCGGCTGGCTGTTCATGGTCACACATTCATGTGCAGATAAACCAGGCGAAAACGAGGAGCGAGAAAGACCACACCACCCAGGGCTCCAGCGACGGGAAATAAAGCCTAAAAACACCAATTGAAAACACCTGTGGGGGTTGGGGTGGCAGTGGGAGAAACTCCCAGCCTCACAGGAGAGTTCATTGGAGAGACCCACAGGATTCTAGAACGTACGCAAGCCCACCCACCCAGGAACCAGCAACAGAAGGGCCCGATTTGCTTGTGGGAAAGGGCAGAAGGGACTGAACTTCAACAGAATGGAGCAAGCGCTATTGTCCCCTCTCTGACCCTGCCCCCACACACAGCATCACAACCCAGCAACTGGGTCGACTCTGCCTGATGAACACCTGTTACTTGTACGTAACAGGCGCGACCAGACCAAAAAAATGGTTCAAATGGAAGGACAGATCAAAGCCCCACAGCCATTACATCTCAGCAACCAAGAGATAGCCAATCTGTCTGGTGCACAGTTCAAAGCACTGGTGATCAGCCCTGGCTGGTGTGGCTCAGTGGATGGAGTGCGGGCCTGTGAACCACACAATCGTGGTTTGGTTCCCAGTCAGGGCACATGCCTGGGTTGCAGGTCAGTTCCCAGCAGAGGCAACCGTACATTGATATTTCTCTCCTTCTCTCCTTCCCTTCCTCTGAAAAAAAAACCAAAAACCAAAAAAAAAAAAGCACTGGTGATCAGGATGCTCACAGAATTGGTTGATTTTGGTTGCAAATTACATGCAAAAATGAAGGCTACACTAAGTGAAATGAAGGGAAATGCACAGGGAACTAATACTGATGGGAAGAAAACTGGGACTCAAATCAATGGGGTGAACCAGAAGGAAGAAAAAAACAACCAAACAGAAAAGAATGAAAAAACAAGAATTCAAAAAATGAAGGGAGGCTTAGGAACCTCCAGGACATCTTTAAACATTCCAATATCCAAATTATAGGGGTACCAGAGGGGGAAGAGGAAGAGCAACACATGGAAAACATATTTGAACAAATAATAAAGAAGAACTTCCCCAGTCTGGCAAAGGAAATAGGCTTCCAGGAAATCCAGGAAGCTCAGAGAGTCCCAAAGAAGGTGGACCCAAGAAGGAACACACCAAAGCACATCATAATTACATTAGCCAAGATTAAAATGAAGGAGAGCATCCTAGAAGCAGCAAGAGATAAGGGGACAGTCACCTACAAAGGAGTTCCCATCAGACTGTCATCTGATTTTTCAAGAGACCTTACAGGCAAGAAGGGGCTGGAAAGAAGTATTCCAAGTCACGAAAGGCAAGGACCTACATCCAAGATTGCTCTATCCAGTAAAGCTTTCATTTAGAATGGAAGGGCAGATAAAGTGCTTCTCAGATAAAGTCAAATTCAAGGAGTTCATCATCACCAAGCCTTTATTATATGAAATGTTAAAGGAACTTATCTAAGAAGAAAGATAAAAAATATGAACAGTGAAAGGACAGCAAACTCAGTTATTAACAATCGCACCTAAAACAAAAGCAAACCAAGAGGACAGCTAGTTCAGGAGCAGAACCATAGAAATGGAGATCACATAGAGGGTTAGCAACAGGGGAGTGGGAGGAGGAGAAGTGGGGAGAAGGTACAGAAAATAAGTAGCATAGACGGTGGGGAGAAAATAGACAGGGGGCAGCAAGAATAGGGGAATTACAGAATCTAAAGAACTTGTGACACATGGACATAAAGGGGGGAATGGTGGGGGAGGGGTGTGCAGGGTGGAGGGGAATGAAGGGGGAAAATGAGACAGCTGTAATAGCATAATCAATAAAATATATTTTTAAAAAAATAAAAGAAAGAAAAAGTTGATACTGCAAAGCATGGCCTATGTATAATGGGTGTGGTTCATCCAAAAATGAAAATCCTGGGGAAACTCCAGTGGCAGATTTGCACTCAAAGAGCAGCCATAGCCGTTCACCGGGAGAGCGGCAGGCGGCTGTGTGTTTGTGACTTGTGA
The DNA here is from genome assembly GCF_014824575.4 of Sturnira hondurensis. NCBI lineage: Eukaryota > Metazoa > Chordata > Mammalia > Chiroptera > Phyllostomidae > Sturnira > Sturnira hondurensis. The sequence continues at coordinate 30,225,034 of NW_028076767.1, forward strand.
GGTGGAGTGAAGCGTTGAAGCTTTAATGAATTTTCTGATTAAACTGATCATTATGACTGATGACATTGGATATGAGAGCTCCAATTATATTTTTTGTCATTGGTACTAAAGTTATAGCTTGTAGCTTCTGAGTTGTTTTTTTTTTTTAAACTGTAATGAAGGCATCTATGCTTTGCTTCTAGGTTGATTCTAAAAATCTAAACCCACCAAAATAGCATGTATAGTACTTGAATTTTGGCATTTTATTCACTGTAGGATAAGTAGTGCAGTGGAAAATGTATGCACTTTTTAAAAATATATATGCTTTTTATTATATTTTTCCCATTACCATTTAGTCCCCTTCTACCCACTCGCCCTCAGCAGTCACCACACTGTTGTCCGTGTCTCTGAGTCCTTTTTCCTGTTTGTGCCATCCCTCCACCCACAACCTTCCCGTCCTGACTAGCCGTCATCTGCTCTCCATTTATGAGTCTGTCTCCGTTTTCCTGGCTGGTTAGTTCATTAGATTCCACAGATGAGTGAAGTCACACAGTATTTGTCTTTCTCTGACTGGCTTCTCTCATTTAGCGTTAATACCATCCAGGTCTATCCATACCGATGCAAAGGGTAAAACTTTCTTCTTTTTTTAATCCGAGTAGAATTCCATTATGTGAATGTCCCATAGTTGTTTCATCCACTTGTGTATTGTATTAATGGACACTTGGGCTGAAAATATATGCACTTTTTTAAAAGATTTTATTTATTTATCTTTAGAGGGGAAGGGAAGGAGAGAAAGAGAGAAATATCAAAGTATGGTTGCCTCTCGTGAGTCCCCTGCTGGGAACTGGCCTGCAACCCAGGCATGTGCCCTGACTGGGAATTGAACCTTGATCGTGTGGTTCGCAGGCCCGTGCTCAATCCACTGAGCTACACCAGCCAGGGCCTAAAAATGTGTGCACTTTTATGTTTCACATGTTTCAATGGTGAAGGTCAGGCCTCTTAATTTCCTTTTAGTTCTCCATTCTCCTGGATCAGACTCAGTCAGCTATTTGTATTTCTTTTATTTCAAACACTTTTAAAAAGATTTTATGTATTTATTTTTAGAGAGGGGAAGGGTGAGAGAAAGCAAGGGAAAGAAACATCAATGTGTGGTTAGCTCTCGTGTGCCCCTTACTGGGGACCTGGCCTGCAACCCAGGCATGTGCCCTGACTGGGAGTGGAACCAGTGACCCTTTGGTTCACAGGCCAGCACTCAATCCACTGAACCACACCAGCCAGGGCTAGTTCCAAAATTTCATATGGGAAAGTGGATGGTAAACTTTTGAAGTCTTTACATGTCTAAAAATTTCTGTTTTACTATCACTTCATTGATAGTTGGCTGATAGGATCCCGCAGACGGTTGGTGTTGAAAGCCACTTTCTCTGGCATAGAACTGTTGGGATTGAAATCCTGCCTCTAACACTTACTAAGTAACCGCTTCCTCTGCTTCCTAACAGAGTCAGCCAGCCTGTCTGTCGCTCATGTTTTCATCTGTAAACTAGGGACGACAACAGTGCTGCCCCATGGGTGTGTGGAGAGGATTGAATGAGTTAGGACATGTGGAGTGCTTTGCAGAGGCTTGGCGTATAGTAAAAAATAGCTGGGGCGGCCTGGCTAAGGAGCAAGGGAGAGAGGGATAGAAGTGGCTGGAGAGGTGGTGAGGGGCCAGGTCCCAGAGGCCTTTGCGCGCACCATGAGTGCGGATTTTATTCTAGGAGCAGCGTGGAGCCACTGGAGGGGCTTCAGCAGGGGGTTCTTATAAAGGAGGAAGCACGGGAGTGTCAGAATCCAGGAGAGAGGCCCCTCACACTGCCTGGGGGCTCATGTGTGTGCATGTATGTGATGCACAGGTGTGCAAACACGCCCACGCTGAGAACTGGTTGCTGAGGTCGGACCTGCAGCCAGAGTCCTTGTTGCCACCCCCATTCTCTGCAGGCTGTGGGTGAAGGTGGAAGATGCTCAGATGCACACTGTCACCATCTGGCTCACGGTGCATCCTGACATGACAGTGGCTTCCCTCAAGGACATGGTGAGTGAGGGGGCTGAAGGGAGACATCAGGGCGGAGGCTTCCCATTGCGCTCCGACTGTACCTGGTCCCTTTCCCGCCCCCTCCCTCCTCCCCCTCCCCCTCCCCCTCCCCCACCAGGTGTTCCTGGACTATGGCTTCCCAGCGGCCCTGCAGCGGTGGGTGATCGGGCAGCGGTTGGCCCGGGACCAGGAGACACTCCACTCCCACGGGGTGCGGCGGAATGGCGACCGCGCCTACCTCTACCTGCTGTCAGCCCGCAACACCTCACTGAGCCCCCAGGAGCTGCAGCGGGAGCGCCAGCTGCGGATGCTGGAAGGTGAGGCTCCGCTCTCGGGTGAGGACAGGACTCCCCTGAGGTCATGGGGCTAGACTGGAGGGTCTCACCCATAGTGGAGAAGGGAGGACAAAGGACACCCCAGGAGGGAGTCATTCCGGGGTCCATTTTGGGGACAGCGGCCCAGGGGAGAGGGGCTGAGTTTCGTCCTGGCTCTGGCATTTATCAGCTCTGTGGCCTTAGGTAAGGCCTGTCTTGTCTTTGCTCATTAGTTTTCTAAATATGTAAAGTAGATAAGATGATAATCACTAGTGTTTCCATTTTGTACTTCCTATTTTAAAATAGTTCCAACCTACAGAAAAGTTACAAAATTGTACACAGAACTGTATAACAGATTCCCACGAACCTTGGGTGTGGGTTCCCCAGATGTTAACATTTTACTGTATTTGTTCTGCTGTATCATTCTGTCCATAGTGTTATTTATAACGTTTGTTTGGGAGCATGTAAGTAATTTTTTCCTGAACTGTTTTGGGGGGTGGTGCAGACAAGAAGGCCCTCTCCCACAAATCTTTTGGCGTGTGTTTCCTGTAAAAAGAAGACCCGTTTTCTTATGTGGCCACAGACAGCTATCAGGCTGCGAAAACGGGCACTGAGGCAGCGCCGTTACCGTGCTGCCCTTTGTAACAACAGCCCAGGGCTCTCTCCCGGTCTCCTCTAGTCTTTGGTGCCCTCAGTTTTCCCCTAACCCTCCTATACTGGTGTTTTGCGTCCAGGCCAGTTCTTTGGTTTTGGTCCAGTGTCTCTTCACAAATGGATCAGTCAGCATTTTGGCGGGACCACCTGAGGAGTGGTGTTTGTCCTCCTGGGTGCATCACTTCCGGGCCCAGGAGGTAGGTTGTTAGGCAGGGTTTTCAGCCCTGAGGACACGGGAGCATTCTTGGGTGGCGGAGGGACTCTGACCCTGTGGACACCAGAACACTCAGCCAGGTCTGGGTCCACCCAGGGGACGAAGCTGGAGACTCATCCAGGGAAATGGGAGAGGATAGGAGGGGGCTTGCTGCAGGGTACAGGGTTCCTGGCTGACCAGAGAGTGTGGGCAAAGTAGGGTGCATGGATCCACCAGCCTCTCAACTGATCTTTCCAGATCTGGGCTTCAAGGACCTCACACTGCAGCCCAGGGGCCCATTGGAGCAGGCACCCTCGAAGCTTGGGGTCCCCCAGGAGCCTGGTCAAGGGCAGCCTGACACCACTCCGGAGCCCCCACCGGTAAGCTGTGCACCACCCCTGCGTTCCTTCCTCACGCTGCCCAAGACCCTCAGCGCACCGAGCTCACCAGCCCTTCATCCCCAGGTGGGCTGGCAGTGCCCCGGCTGCACCTTCATCAACAAGCCCACGCGTCCTGGCTGTGAGATGTGCTGCCGGGCACGGCCCGAGACCTACCAGGTACCCACCACGTACCAGCCAGACGCGGAGGAGCGAGCGCGGCTGGCCAGCGAGGAGGAGGCGCTGCGCCAGTACCAGCAGGTGGGCAGGGATGTCCCCAGACACCTGCAGACTGGACTGGGGGGCAGTGGCCAGGAAGGGAGGCTCCTGCACACTGCCACTTCTCCCCGCTTGTTGCCGTGCCCCCTCATGGACAAAGGGCAGGCGGCGACCCCTTCTCTTCACTGTGACCCTCCCTTGCTTGCTGGCTGTGCTGCCCATCCAGGCTAACATGCCCTGCCCCCTTGTAGGCTGTGGCTCCGCCCCTAGCTTTGACATACATATCAATTATGCACACAAGTGTACCTGGTAGGGACTCCAACACCCTGGCCGAGACCCTGACTGTGCCCCATCTGCCACTCCCTCGTCTGCCCGTGACCTAGCTCTGCTTCACTCAGCCTTGACCTTGCCCTGGACCCTACTATTCCCGACTGTCCTGCCTCTCTGGCTGTAGCCCACCCCTGATTTCCTCTGACCCCAGTACCTGACACCTCTCTGCTCCCTGGGAGGCTGACCCCACCCTCTGGCCTGCACCCTCTGGTCCCACCCCCAGTCTTGGCCCAAGGGCTGGTTCCACAGAGACACCTGCCCTTGAGTGTTCCCCGTTCAGGTCAGATGCCCCGTCCTCCATCTGCACTCCTTGGACCTGGTGCTGCCCTTGCCCTCCCCAGCCATGAAATCACTCCTGGTGCCATCTGCAACCTTGGCCTGGCCCATCCTCTCTGCTGCCCTGCTCTGCTCCCTAACTTTATCACTTCTTCTTCCCATACCTTTGACTTACTCAGTGCTCCACCCCCATCCCCTGGCCAGCCCCAACCCCACCCAGCTTGGCAGAAATGGGAGCCCTGTTGCCTCTGACCCCCTTTCCCTACCACTATTACCACCATTGCTCCTTTGCCTGGCTTGACCCCTGATTGCAGTCCCAACTTGCTTCTGCCCTGGGTCCTGCCCTTCCCAGAGGCTCTGGCTCACGCCCACTGCCTGGCCACCCACACCCCTGCCCAGGGAATCTTGACTGTCTCCCAGCCTTGTTCCCATTGGGGATCTGACCAAGCCCCTGGTCCTGGCCACTTCCTGGTCTGACCAGCCCCACCCCCTGTGCCCAGCGGAAGCAGCAGCAGCAGGAGGGGAACTACCTGCAGCACATCCAGCTGGATCAGAGGAGCCTGGTGCTGAACACGGAGCCCACCGAGTGCCCTGTGTGCTACTCGACGCTGGCGCCCGGCGAGGCTGTGGTGCTGCGGGAGTGCCTGCACACCTTCTGCAGGTGCGGTCCTACCCCCAGCTAAGTGTTGGTCCCAGCCACCAATTAACCAGGGCAGAAAGCGGGTGGGTGCTGTGCTCACATCTCATTGGACACCCACAAAACCCTGCCAGGTAGGCCCTGCCTCCCCATTTTGTGGGGGAGGCATTGAGGTGCAGAGAGGCCCCACGGCTCAGGCGTCCTGGCTCCAGCACCTGCGCCCCTCACTACTTCTGACCCAGGCCTGTGCAGGGGCATTGAGGCCCTGGCTGCCTGAGCCAGCCCCTCACCCTGCACCCGGCTGGTGGGCAGCCTTCCCCCTTCCGAGCCTTTGCTCCTGGCCCCTCCATCCCAGGCTGTGGAGAGCACATCCTGCTGTTTGGTGAGCAGCCCCTGGGTGCCAGGGACTGTGCTCGGCCTGGGGATCCAGGAGGGACCGAAAAGTTCAGTTACTGCCTTCTGGAGTTGACATTCCAGTGGGGACGCCAATTATTCATTCAGTGATCACTGATGTAATTGCAAATTGTGACAAATGCCTGGTACCAGTGGACTGTGGTGAAGGAGCTGGTCCCTGACCCAGCAGGGTGGTGGGGAAGCCCTGGAGGCAGCTGGTGTGGGTGTGTGCCTGGCCAGTCTGCAGGAACGAGGGTGCGGTGTGGCTGGGGCAGAGGGGTGGACCGAGGCGTTAGGAAGGCGAGTCAAGGGGGCTCTCGTGAGTGCAGTTAGGGGCTTGGGCTTGTTCTGAGCCTGATGGGATGGCAGTCACTAGGAAGGGACGTGGTGGACACAGGGAGCCCAGGAGGAGGCTACTGCAGTCCTCCAGGCAGTCGGGGATGGAGACCTGGACGGGAGCAGTGGGGTGGGCAGCAGTTGGGGCCGTGGTGACAGGTTGGTGGGAGGGACAGGGAGGAAGGGAAGTGCTGAGGTGAAGCCCACCTGTCCCGATGGGTGGGTGAGGTTCAGGTGACCCTCACCTCTGTTCTGTCCCCTGCCCCCAGGGAGTGTCTGCAGGGCACCATCCGCAACAGCCAGGAGGCCGAGGTCGCCTGCCCCTTCATCGACAACACCTACTCGTGCTCGGGCAAGCTGCTGGAGAGGGAGATCCGGGCGGTAAGCCCGGGAGCTGGGTCACCCGAACTGGGAGCTGGGCCCGGAGCTGGCAGGTGGGAGCTGGCTTGGGATGCTGGGGACCCAAGCAGTGAACAGGACAGGAAATGAGGGAGACAGTTAGTCAAGAAAACCCCCCTTATGAAGGAGAGACAGCCAAGCAGTTAACAGTGGGCCTGGGGGACCTCCAGTCAGATGCTCAGCCTCCTGGTGCCTCTGGTTAAAGTGAAAGTCGGTTAGTTTCTGTTTCAAGCGTGGTGCAGTTGGCAGCAGAGGGACTGTGCGGAGGATGTAGAGTGGTGCTCCACCCAGTAAGCCCCGGTCAGCTTTCGCTGGGTAGCAGGTCCCTCAGACTCAGTGGCTTAAAATAACCACCATTTCTTTAGCTCATGAGTCTGCAAGTTAGTAATTTTGGTTGGGCTTATCTGGATGATTCTTCTGGTCCAGGCGGAGCCTAGCTGATCTCATCCGGGCTTAGCTGGTGGGTCAGCTGTCCTGGACTGACATATGATGACCTCATCTGTGACGGCCGGGACGACTGTGCCTCTTCCCACGGAGGCCTCCCTTCTTCCGGCAGGCTGGCCAGGCTGCTCCCCTGGTGTGTCAGAGTTCCGAGAGCAGCCAGTGGGGAGCCCCGGGGCAAGAGTGCTTTCCAAGTGTGCACCTTTCACACTTGCTGCTGTTCCACTAAAGCAAGTCACATGCTCAAGGCCAGATTCTGTGCATGAGGGGACCACCCACGAGTGTGGAGTCAGGGAGACGTGAACAAATTGGGGCCATTCCTCCAGCAGTCTGCCACCATGCTGTCTGTCTGCACCTGCTTGTGTGTGTGCTGCTGTTACTGTTACTAACGGTATTACTGTCATGTTCCCTCCCTGACTGCTGGAGATCTCGAGCAGGTCCTCTCCCTTCCCTGGTCTCCCTTTCCCCAGTTGTAAAGTAGACTGTTTAGCTTGATTTATGGTTTTTATTATTATTTTTTAAAGATTTTTAAATAAGCATTCTTTTGTTTTTTAAAGATTTTATTTATTATTTATTTATTTTTAAAGAGGGGGCGGGGGGAGAAAGGGAAAGAAACAGCAATGTATGGTTGCCTCTCAAGCGCCCCCTACTGGGGACCTGGCTTGCACCCCAGGAGTGTGCCCTGACTGGGAATTGACCCTAGGACCCTTTGATTCGCAGGCCAGCGCTCACTCCACTGAGCCACGCCAGCCAGGGCTAAATCAACTTTATTAAGGTGTACTTGGCACCTTAATAAATAAGATGCACCCCTTGTAAGTGCAATTGGGTGAGTTTTGACAAATGTCTCTTGTAACCACCACCCCAATCAACATACAGAGGAGCACAGGCATGATTTTTATTTCATTATGACTGGCATAGACACAACAACTCTTGCTACTTGGCTACAAACTTCCTAAATAGTATAAATCTCTGGCATATCCTGTCTGTGCCTCCTCTGTTAATAATCCCAGTGTCTCAGTGTGTAAATAAGGTTTCAGGGAACCCTTTGCATAGTATCTCTTTCTCCTTAACATTGTTTTCTTAGTTGTCACATTGCTTTCTCAGAGTGACATGTACTGGGATGCTAGTTTGACCACATATCCTCTAGCATTGCTTGTTATCATTTTTGTCCATTTTTTCTTTTAGTTTTTTATTGTGGTAAAAATATATGAAATCTACCATATTAACCATTTTTAAATGTGTAGTTCTGTGGCATTAAGTATATCCACATTGTCAACAGTAAAAATAAAAGACAAAGCCATCATCACCGTCTGCCTTCAGAATTCTTAATCCACCTTCTGAATAGAGTTTTAAAATACTGATGTGAAGGAAAGAGCCTGGGGGCCGGATTGGACTTTACAGGTTGGGGGCTTCCAGGAGGGTGTTTGGTGGCCTGGAGGGCCGCCTGTCGGGTGTTCCGAACCCCGGAGACCAAGGCTGTGGTCCGTTGGCAGCTGCTGAGCCCCGAGGAGTACCAGCGGTTCCTGGACCTGGGTATCTCCATCGCCGAGAACCGCAGTGCCTTCAGCTACCACTGCAAGACCCTGGACTGCAAGGGCTGGTGCTTCTTCGAGGACGACGTCAATGAGTTCACCTGCCCCGTGTGTTTGCGCATCAACTGCCTGGTCTGCAAGGTGCGGCTGGGGACCCAATGCTGCCTGGTCATCCTGGTCCTGCCAGGAGCTCCCTGCCTGTCAGTGCTTGTTCCACCAAGGGCCTGACCGTCACGACTTAGAGCTGCACATCCTTGATGGTCCCTGGCCTGGGCCCCAACCTGAGCCTAAGCCTTGGCCCAAGCTCTGACCCTGGCCTGAGCCTTGACCCCGCACTAAGTCCCAACCCCTGCCCTACGCTGAGCTATGGCCCCAGACCCAGGCCTGTTGCTGCCCACCCCACCCCCTCACTCCCCGTTGCCTCTGCAGTTGATCATTAAGAGGATGGTGAGGAGGCAAGTCTGGGCCTGGACACCCCAGGCAGGCTCAGGCTCAGAGCGCTGGCCTTGCCTGAGGCCGAACTTAGCCAGGCACGAGGGGCCACAGCCTGGGTGAGGGGTGGTCTGGGGTTTCCGTGCCCATTAGGGCTTGACATAAATGGGTATAAATTATTATACATGCTGACCTCGACTTCACCTGCCTGGCCTCCGTGTCTCCTGTCAAATGGGGGTGTGGCTCAGAAAGCGAGGCCCTTCCAGACACAACACCTGGAGGCACTGCGTTCGTGCGTGTGTGGGTGCCTGTTGTGTTCCCCGCCTCTCCCAGATTCCTGCGGGGACCCTTCTCACCCGAGCCCCTCACTCTCGCAGGCCATCCACGAGAAGATGAACTGTAAGGAGTACCAGGACGACCTGGCCCTGCGGGCTCAGAATGACGTGGCCGCCCGGCAGACGACGGAGATGCTGAGGGTGAGGCTGGGGCAGGGCTGAAGGCCGGACATTGGAGTTCTGGGAGCCGGCAGGGGGGTGGGGGCTTCTCTGAAGGGCTGAGGTTCACGGGGCCCTGAGGCTCTGACCTCCCTGCTGGTGTCACTCGCATCTAGAGCTGGCACCTGGGATAGGTAGGTGCTCGGGTGGAGGGAGGAGGCCACAGCAACAAGTAGCCTAGGAGAGCGATGCCTCAACTCCGGGGGCAGGGTCTCCGGTTTCCCTCTGCAGCGGGGAGGGTGCCAGGTGGGGGCGGGGGCTGAGGCCGGGCAGCCGCTCTGCTGGCCCGAGGTCAGCCCCCGCTCTGCCCCCGCCCCCAGTCCATGCTGCAGCAGGGCGAGGCCATGCACTGCCCACAGTGCCGGATCGTGGTGCAGAAGAAGGACGGCTGCGACTGGATCCGCTGCACCGTCTGCCACACTGAGATCTGCTGGGTCACCAAGGGCCCGCGCTGGGGGCCGGGGGTGAGTCCTTGGGGAGCCGAGGCTCAGGACGGGTGTGGGGAGGGGGCCTTGCCCGAGAGTGAGGTTTGGCAAACTACAGCCCAGGGGCCAATCCAACCCCTGCCCTGTGATTGTAAGCTTGTGAAGTAAGAACATTTCTTACATTTTTTAACGGTTGAAAAATATCAAAAGAACATTTTGTGATGTGAAAATTATATGAAATCTGGCCCTGGCCAGATAGCTCAGTTGGTTAGAGTAATCAGCCTGATATGACTAAGGTTGCGGGTTCGATTCCCGGTCGGGGCACATACAAGACTCATCCACTGAGTACATGAATAAGTAGAACAACAAATTGATGTTTCTCTCTCTCCCCCTGCTTTCCTCTCCCTCTCTGAACATCAGTAAATTAAAAAATAAAATCGAAAACACATGATAGGAACCCTGAATGCCAGTGTCCATAGGGAGTTTTGGGGGGCACAGGCGTGCCCATTCCTTTGCGTAGGGTCTCTGGCTGCTTCGGCACTACGAAGGCAGAGACCGTGTGGCCTGCGAAGCCAGAACTAGCTGTCTGGCTCTTTACAGAAACAGGCTGTGCCCCTTGCCCTGGACGACAGCGATGAAGGGTTCGGTCTGGAGTCAGGTGGCTCGGGTGCCTGGCTCTGGCACACACGGGCTGTGTGGCTCTGGCTGTCACTGCCTTCTCTGAGCGTTAGTTTCTTCATCTGTAAAATGGAGGTGACAGCTGGGCCTGTCTCCCTCAGGCTGGTTGTTGGAATCCAATGAAAAGGTGTGAGGAAGGTGCTCAGCAGGGCGCCCCTCACGTTTTAAGCACTTCTTGTGTGGTGGCTGCCCAGGGGGTGTTCCTGGAGTTGGGGGGCTATGGCTGTTACAGACACGCAGGCCCTGATAGGGGGTGGGAGAGGGGATGGCCCTTTTTTGCTGCCAGTGTGCCAACCCTTACCAAATATGCAAAGGTCCCTCAGCACCTTTTCCTGCTCTGGGTTTGGGATAGGCAGCCGGAGGCCATGGAGTTGGGGTGCATAGAATGGCCTTCACAGTGGCCTCCATCAGGTCGCTGAGGCTGAGAGGACCAGCTGAGAAGTGGGGGGACCTGCCCAACAGCCTGGAGTGGAGTGTGCACTGTGTTGGGGTGTGATGGACTAGCAGGGTGGGGGCACTCTCTTCCCTGCCCTGACCTTCTCTTCCCCCATCCTCTAGGGCCCTGGAGACACCAGTGGGGGCTGCCGCTGCCGGATGAATGGGATTCCCTGCCACCCCAGCTGTCAGAACTGCCACTGAGATGCAGGTGGCCCCGTGCCCACGCTGACCCAGCCCCATGTCCACAAGCTGCTGTGGGAGAGGGCAGGTGCTTTGGCTCTGATTTCTGGTTCAGGAGATGCCTTTGTGCTTGGCTGAGACGGTCCCGTGGAGGCCAAGGCCCTGAGTTGCACAGATGGCCTTGTTTGCTACAGTGTTGCAAGCGCCCTGCCTGAGCTGGCCGTTATCCACAGCCGCCTCTGCCCCAGTGCCTTTGCCCTTCCCCTGAGACTTGCTGGCCAGACCTCTCATCTCTTCGTTGCGGCTCCCACTCTGCCTGACCCAGGCCTAAACACAGCCCTGGCCAGAGGCCTTGCGGGATGGAGCCCCTGAGAGCCCCGTGTGAGTCCATACACTCCCGCCCCCCACCGTCTCACACACTGGAGCACTCACACCTGCCACTTCCCACCGGCCTTCTAGGGCCGACCTTTCTCTGGCTTTGCTGTTGGAGGCCTGGGGCCCCTTGGAACTGCTGCTAATCCTATTCGGAGCCTAGAGGGAGAGCTGGCAGTTTCTGGAGCACAGCCTGCCTGGCCCAGGATCGCTGCTCCCTCTTTGCCACTGGTGTAAGCTAATTAAAGTGGTTTTCCAGGAAGGGGCAAATGTGATGTCTGTGAGAGGACACGGTCTGGGACTCTGCACCCAGGCAGGATCCCAGGCTCTCCAGGAACTGCAGCAGGAAGTGCATGCACGAGCTGCGTGGCCCCCTGTGCCCAGCTCGAGGTGGGCAGGGGGCTCCCCGGACCAGCGGGGTTTGCAGAGTGCCTGCCGGGAGTCCGCAAAGCAGGGCCTGTGGACCCGTGTGGGCTTGAGGGGTGGGAAGGGGCAGAGCGGCAGACAATGGAGGGCAGGAAAGGCTCGCTGCTCCCCCAGGCCGCTCAGGGGCCATCCAGGGTTGGGGAACAGACATGTCAGGATCAGGGGGAGCTGCTGCTGTTGAGGGGTGGGGTCGTCCATCCTGATTTTACCATCTTGGGCAAGATGTCACAGTGTCAGTCCACCAGTAGTCATTAGTCTCTTTTCTGTGCTGGTCAGAGGTCAGTCATACACAGTTCTGTGTGTCTGTTCTCTTAAGTCTTCACTGAAGTCTCAGACACACCCCCGCCCCTGGTGAGACCCAGGCTGATGCATCTGCGCCGTGGTGTGGATCATCACAAGGGGGGCGGGGCGTGTCTCTGCCATTCAAGGCCTGGACTCCGGGCTCCAGAAGTTGGGGCATGTGGTTTTGGGGGAATGGGCTCATTCTAGCCCTTGGAAACTCCCTGCCACCCTGTCCTCAGACGCCACAACTAGAAAGAAGTGCCCCAGGCACTGAACAGAGCTATCAGAGGACACACATGGCCTCCTGTCCTTCCAATGCTGGCTCGCAGCAGCCGTCCAAGCTGAAGGGCAGCCTCCTGTGTGGGAGTGAGACATTGTCAGGCAGAGCCGCTGGCTTGGAGGACTCAGAAGCGTTGAGACCAGGATTGCAGGCCTGAGAGTGAGATGGGGCCCAGGTCAGGGCAGAATGCTTTCTCTTACCAGCTCCCCCCTCCCGCCTCTCCTGCCAGGGCCCATCTTGGCATCCTTCAGGGCCTGGGCATGAGCGAGAAGCAAAGACCATTCTCTTAATTCAGAGGATGCACACTGGTAAGCCACGGGCTGTACCCAGCCCACCCAATATTGTTTTAGAAATATGAATTTGTGGCCATGGTTTTTAAATTGAGAAACTATTAAAATCTACATGCCTAGCCTTTCTTGGAAAAGGTGAAGCTTGGTAACCCCAGGCCCTCACTTCCCCATGGCAGGAACAGCTGAGCCATGTACAGTAGCTCCCTCCACCAGGGCGCCCTCCACCCTCGGGTTGACCGTGGTCCTTATCGTCCCTGGTGCACCTCGAGCTGAGGTCTTTGCAGTGCCCTTGACCATTCTTTCTCTCATAAATATTAACAGGTATTAAGGAAGTACTTCTCTACCAATGGCTGTTTGTTTTAAATTTATTTCTAGAGAGGGGAAGGGAGGGAGAAAGAGAGGGAGAGAAACATCAAGGTGTGGTTGCCTCTCGAGCAATCCCCCACCAGGGACCTGGCCTACAACCAAGGCATGGGCCCTGGCCAGGAGTCAAACCAGTGACCCCTTGGGTTTGTAGTCTGGCGCTCAGTCCCCTGAGCCACACCGGCTGGGGATCCTGTGGCTGTCTCAAAAGTGAGGACAAGCAGGAAGAAGGCTTCACTGGCTGTCTTTCACTTGGCCCACTTGTTCGCCCCGACACAAACAGGGAGTTTGCGTTTGTTGCAGCCAAAGTGGAGGGCGCTGGGCGGCCCCCGGTTTCCAGCCTCCAGTGCCATACTCAGCGGACCGGTGGGTGAGGGATCAAAGTTAGGTTCACCCTGGCCGGGTAGCTCAGTTGGTTAGAGTGTTTTCCCAATACGCCGAGGTTGGGGGTTTGATCCTCAGTCAGGGCACATACAAGAATCAGCCAATGCACAAATAAGTAGAACAACAAATCAGTGTTTCTCTCCCCTGCTCTTCCTCTCTCTCGATTAAAAAAGAAAAAAGAAAAAAGGCAGGCTCACAAGTGGTCTCTACTGCAGGGTCAAGGGGGGGGTGCCGCCCTCTCCCAAGGGTCGCCCTAGGCTGAGGCCACAGACCTTGAGAACCCACCACCCACTGGCCAGAGCAGACCTGAAACCACCTACCTGAAGCAGCAGCAGGAGGTCCCCAGTGTACCTGAGGGATGTAATCAGTCTCCCAGAGCAGGAAGGCGAGTGGAGGCCCAGTGCTCGAAAGAGCGGCGGCTGGTGCTGTGAACAGGAAGGAGAGGGTGGCCCACGGCCTGCACCAGGGCCGATCCTCGTCCTCCGGGTGTGCGCTGGCAGGACAGCTGCTCACCGAAGCAGCAGGAAGCCGTGGAGGCCCCACAGCCTTGCTGGCTCACCGAGGCTCCTGGGCAGATCCCACCCATCCATCCATAAGTCTGGGGGAAGACTGCTGGCCAGGGCGGGCCCCTGGGAAGACAGGCAAAGGGCAGCAGGACCCAGAGCAGAAAACGCGATGGGGGGATGGCAGGGCCAGGAAAAAAAGTGAGGGCAGGCCGCGTCCTCTCTTGGTTGGATTTGGCAAAGCCTTTAGCCTACTCCTTTGTCACCACTTAACCCCTGAATGAGCACGGGCCAAAGTGTAGGGCTCGCTAAAGGCACTGACTGACTAATGTTCACCCAAGTGGAGTCAAAACACTTGTGTGACTTCAGTCTGCGAAGCACTTTCCCAAACATTTCACCAAACCGCGTGGGACGGGGCTACCTCTATCATCCCACAGGCACTGACAGAGCCCCAGAGATGTCGCCTGCAGAGAAACTCAGACTGCCACGAAGTAACACACTTGCCATGACGTCACCAATCATCGTTCTCTAAACCCAGCTCTGGTCGTGGCCCGTCCTCCCCTCCCAAACTGCCCAGGGTCCTGCTCCCTCCACAGTGCCCAGAGCCGTCCCTGACCTGAACCCTAAGTTCCCTTCCACGGACACTACCCTCTCCATCTCTACACAGACCCCAAACTCGGGTCATCCTGGGCTTTAAGGCCCACAAAACACCCACTTTTAATCCAGCTGTTATTTTTACACCACTTTCCCCTCGGCCTTGCATATCGTGCGCTGTTTTCTGACACCACTTCCCTAATTCCCCAGCACCAGCTGAGTGGCCAACAACTCCATTCTCTCACTGCCTGGAGGTAACACCAGGTCCCACAGGTTAAAGGGCTCAGTCCCATGAGACCGCCCCACTGCAGGTGCCAGCCAGGTGGGGCTCCCAGCTACCCACATTTCTCCCTGGCCCACCTCAAATTCAGGGGTTTCTCCAACTCCCTTTCAGATTCACTGATTTGCTAGTAAGGCTCTCAGAACTCAGGAAAACACTTACGTTCGCCAATTTTGCAAGGTGTGGGGAGGGGGAGCAGGTCTCCCAAGCCTTCTCCAGGTGTACCACCCGCCCGGAAGCTCTCAAAGTCCCTGAATGAAGAGTCTGTCGAGTTCCACCTCAAGCTTCCCCCCGCCTCCTTCAGGGTCTGTGGATTGGGCCTATATTTTCCTGCTTGGCCTTTCTGGTGACCGGCCCCACTCTGAGGCTGTCTAGGGGTCCCACTGTGTCACCCCACTAGCATGAACTAAGGTGGGATTAAAAGGGAATCATTATGAAGAACAAAAGACAAGCCTATCAGGAAATTCCAAGAATTTCAGGGGGATTGGGGCCAAAACATTTCTTATACCACATGTACCTTTCCTTCCTTGACCCAGGTTTCAAAATCCTCCCCTTACTCAACCATCAACTCCTATAAAACTGCTGGTGAACCTGCCACTCAAGCAAACGAACCAACCAACCAACTTCCTTCAACGCAGCTCTGATGCAGAGCTGCCAGGTGCTGGGCGGTGTCCTGGCCAGCCCCGTGTTTCCCGTGAGGCAGGTCAAAGGGCAGCACAGGCAGCTGGCCTACGGTTGCGGAGCAAGGTCAGGGGGTTGAGATGCCAGCTCAGCCTCGGGTGCCCCCTCCTCTGGGCCAGGGAAACAGCAAACATCCCAGACGACATGGATTCTTGCCCCCGGACTGGCCCATCTGTGGAGTGGGGTCAGCAGGCACTCAGCACCACTCCGGGCTCCTGCTACCCAACAGCTGGGAGTGTTAAGAAGATGCTGGAAAAGGCTGGCAAGAAAAAGTTCTCAGAGCTCCTTTGTGGACAGAAATTCCACGTGGAGGCAGAGTGGCGATCACACCAGGCTCTGGTCCAGTTCCAAACCCGAATGTCAGCCCTCAGAAACAGGGTGCCCCCAGAACAGAGTGTGAACAACAGCTGACGTCATCCCTGGCTCCCATCCCGCACCCCCTGTGCTGCCCGAATGCCCAGTGGCGCCCGGTAACTGCTGGGGTGTGTAGGTCATCCTTCTTGCAGGTGAAATAGAAACGGCTGCAGGTGTTCCCCCAGCTCTCCAGGCCAGGCGAGGCTGACCGGGAGAAGAGAGACACGGTGCCAGGCCAGGAGCAGGAGGGGGCAGACGTCCAAGCTCGGGTTCCACTCCAAACAAGCGGTGGGTGGAGAGAACGACAGGAGAGGACATTAGTAACCACATATGGCTGTGTATTTCATATAGGGCTCTGTACAAAATATTTACACACATTCTTTACAGAACAGTAAACCACCTGAAGGTAAGAAGGTTGTTTTCTTCTCACTGACGGGGTGAATCCTGATGTCAGCAAAGCTATAAAACGGATGAACTCGCTCCCTCTTAGGTCATAACAGAAGCAAATGCCACCTGCTTCCCGGGCTCCAAAGAGCTGTGGCCTCGGGACCGGATCTCGTGCACCTCCTTCCCTGTCCCCCACTCACCCCTTTGGTGTTCACACACAGGCCTAGTACCTCGGCATGGGGTGCCGATGCGGCTGTCCGTGTGCAACAGAGGACAGGTTGGCTGAGGGAGAAGCCTGGGGACACCTGTGACGTCACCAGCTCTGGATCCTGAATTACCTTTGTCATGATGTACCCCCCGCTTCCCAGTGAGCCCGTCCACATGGCGCCCGTCCCAGGTGGGGCCCCTGCTGTAGACCCCTCACTAGGAGCCTGTCCGAGCCTGTCCGGTTGCCAAGTGCTGAGTGTGACTCCATGTGGACGCCTCTCTTAACCTCCCCGGCCTGCCCTGCTGCCTGGCACGCTGCACGCCCCTACTCTGCAATCGGAGGGCGTGCGGGAAGGACGGCGGGGCACGGGTCTGGGGTGGTGGGCGGAGCGCTTCTGGTGTGTCCACGTTGAAACGCTTGTCAAGACAGAGCAGTGCCAGAGAGAGACCAGGAGAATGGAAGTACACGGCTGCTTCATTCGATACAACCCCGATTCTTTAAAGAGGCAAAAGGCACTTTTTTTTTCCAAGCCAGAATTAATCTAAAACAAACCTGGCTTCACTTATAGGAACAGCAGTCCCAGGAGGACTGAACGACCCATTTTGTTCCCTAGGCCGGGAGGGTCCCAGGCGGCTTGGTGAGGGACCTGGCTGTGTGGCAGCCCCCCCACACTCTTCTGGCCGCGGTCTGTCCCTTTCTGGGTGCGGAACATTGCCACGGACATTTCCAACCCGGAAGGAGAGACCGGCAGTTACGAAGACAAACCCAAAAAACGAAGCCAAGGTAGCGAGCGGGTGCCTATTTGGGAACAGACCGGCGATGGGAAGCAACACAAAGGCAGACACGAAGGGCGGCGTGTGCAGCTGCTTACAAACGGCAACTCTGGCTAAAGGGAAACGCTAAGTAATGGAGTAAAAACAAAACTGCAGGGTCTTTGAAGCTCATCCTTCTGATGAGAACTAAATTTTTCCATGAACTATTATTTTTAAAGTGAGGGTGCTTTACATGATGGGTGTTACGTAATTCTAAAAATAGCTATCAGTGTCTTTTATCTGCCCTGGCTGGTGTGGCTCAGTGGACTGAGCGCCAGACCGCAAACCAAAGGGCCGCGGGTTCCATTCCCAGTCAGGGCACAGGCCTGGGTTGTGGGCCAGGTCCCCAGTGTGGGGGGGTGCGGGAGGCTACCACACAATGATGTTTCCCTCCCTTTCTTCTTCCCTTCCCCTCTCTCTAAATATATACAAACAAAATATATTTTAAAAAATGTCTTCTATAAGCAACTTCACGTGACTTGCGGAAGAGAACAAACAGAAAAAAAAAGGAGGTAAAACCAGTCTCCATCTGGGCCCTCATATTCAACATTCCTTATCATTTGATTGAAAGTACCTGTGGTTTCTAGGCTTCACCCAGTAACCTAGTTCCCACTGGTCCCTTTGATCTCTGACCAGCTGATGGAGCGGCTCTTGTTCCTGGGCTGACCTGCTCTGCCCCTCACCTGCGTGCCCTCCCTCTCCCTCCAGCCAAAGCAGATGAACAGGAGGAGCTTCGGGGCGGGCATTCACCCTTCCATGTCACTACTAGGCAGCCGGAAGGGTCCCCAGTGACCAGGCCTAGTAGGTTCCAAAGGCAGTTGGAAGCTTAAAAAAACCAACCAACCACCTCCTCCCACACAGGAGGCGACAGCGAAGAGCCCACTCAGAAGCCCACTGTGGGGGGAAGGGCTCTACGCCCAGGCAGGTGCCCAGTGTCAGACAGGCTGTTACTGGCCTCTGAGGAGGTGAAGGCAAACCATGGACAGGCCGGGAAGGGTGGTAGGAATAGAAAACCCTTGACAGAAACCCTTTTAATAAAGGACATTCCATCCCTCCCCATCCTTCCATGGAAGGGCAAGACCTTAGAGCAACGCCAGAGGCAGCCTCCAACCTGGCATTTAGGGGAACAGCTGCAGCTGAAACTTGGGGGCCCACTCCAGGGCGCTCTTCACCACAGCCAGAGCGGCCGCGCCCAGCGCCACCGTCAGCCCCATGACCGCCAGTTTCACAAAGCGGTTGGTCCTTGGTTTGGTCAGGACGTCCTTCGTTCTCTCCTCAGTGGGCAAGAGTCCCCGAAAGCGCTGCCGCAGCACCATGTCAGGCCTCTGCTGGGCTGACGCCAGCTCAAAGTCTTTGAAGGTAGAGGCTGCCGTTCTGCAGAGGGGGAGGAGGGGACAAAAAGAAGGAAATAATATGAAAGACACAGAAGGAAAGAAAAACTAGATCAAATAGGCTGAAGGCAGGGCTGTCCGCTGCTCAGAAAGCCCCTCATAAAGGCCCTTGGGAGCTCCGGCAGGGATTCTGCTGGCACGAGCACAGTCCTCGGGACACACCCCCACTGCCCTGTCCCCACCAGCACCCCTCCCACCACTCCTGCTCACTAACGAACACCCCCCCCCACTCAACCAGCGGCTTGGCCTCACTCACTTCTCCGCTTGCTGTTGGGCGGCTGCCTCCCGCGCAAGTTCAGACGGGGGAAACTGAACAAAGAGGTCCCCGGCTCTGCTGATCAGCGTCTCATAGGGCAGGTCCTGAGGGATCTGGGACAGGAGGTGGTGGACCGAGGCCATGTCGCAGTCACAATCCAGGACTTCCTGCTCTCGATACAACACGATCTGTGGAGAGCGGGGCCTTGCGTCAGGGACCAGAACATACGAGGCTTTGGTCATACGCATTTCATTCTCCTTCGACATGAACTTATGCTGGTAACAGACAGGGGTCACCCCAAATATTTGGCACAGTCTTGTATCCACTTAGGAAGTAATAACGTACAAATCCGAATACTTTTCCTACTGGGCTGACCCTTCCCGCTCGAGGCAAACTTCCACCCAATGATGTGGAAGACTAATTAAATGAAGGAGATTCTTTAAGGAGGGAGAAGAAGAGAGAGATTACTGGAAGATTCCTGGAGCTCCAGCACAGAAAGAAATGGTTCAGAACAGTAGAAAGAATGGCCTTGCTCCCTTTGAAGAACAATGAAGAGCACCTGTGAGTTTGCACCTTCACACCCCCCCCCCCGCCCCCGACTCCCACCCCGGATGACTCGGGCTCTCTGATCACTGGAGCCCCCTCACACCCCCAGGTCATCTCAATTTTCCGTCATCACACCACATCGGAGCTGGCAGTTTGTACTTGTTCCGGGGGATGTCAACAGGGACACCTAATTTACAACATGGGTGAGCATTTCAAAGGTTCGGAGGAATCAAGCAATAAACAGATGTATTTATCTTTGTCGAACCAGCACTGCCCAAATTCGTTTTCCCAGGGAACACATCTCTCTGTGATGCTCCCCATCACCGCTGCACAGAATGGCGCCTGGGCACACGAGCCTGGGAAACGCTCTTTGCACCTTTCCTTGTAATCCCCAGGTTTCCACTGAGGGAAAACAATCGAGCTGCCGCGCATGGCCTGGACCTACCACAGCTGCGAAGTAGATGGGCATCAGGGGGTGGCAGGCCAGGAAGAAGTCGTATAACCGCACGACGTGCCGGAAGTCAGACAGCACGTGCCCAAACCAGGTGATGAGCCAGCTGAGGGCGAAGATGGTCCCCACCTCCGCACTAGGAACAGGGAAACCCAGATGTCAGGTTCCCCGCTGAGTCATCCCTTCCCTTTGTCTGGGCCTCCTTTGTCCTCAGTGCCATGAGAAGAAAACAGCTGGGAAATATGCTTTCTGGAAAATTCAGCCACCTAGGAATTCAGCACGTTTTCCTCACAAAATACAAAGTCCTTAAAGTGGATCCACTGTTGTGCCATTAACACGACAATAGGATCCTGGTCCCCTTATCTCACAGGGCGATCTCCTAATGGCCAACAAATGCCTACTATAGGAAAACGAAGGATCCATTTACAGAAAATGGTATCCCGGTTTTCCTTCTGAGAAAGTCTCACCTTTCAGGGTAAGACACATATTCTCAGGCTTGAAAACACACGTTAACATGAGATGAGAAGCACCTTAAGACACAGCTATTTTGCCCTGGCTGGTGTAGCTCAGTGGATTGAGCATGGGCCTGTGTACCACACGATCACGGTTCGATTCCCAGTCAGGGCACATGCCTGGGTTGCAGGGCAGTTCCCAGCAGGGGATATATGAGAAGCAACCATACATTGATATTTTTCTCCCTCTCTCCTTCCCTTCTCCTCTAAAGATAAATAAATAAAATCTTTTTTAAAAGACAGCTATTTTTTAAAACAGATTTTATTTATTTACTTTTTAGAGAGAAGAGAAGAGAAGGAGAGAAATATTGATGTGGGAGAGAAACATCAATCAGTTGCCTCTCGCACACCCCCCACTGAGAACCTGGCCCACAACCCAAGTGTGTGCCCTGACTGGGAATCGAACTGGAGACCTGTCAATTTGCAGGCTGGCACTAAGTCCACGGAGCCATACCAGCCAGGGCAGACATAGCTGTTATCAAAAAAAAAAAGGCAGGCATTGGCCAAGGATACATTTCTAACTCAAATAAAAAGAAAAAAATCATATGAGATTTGCAAAGAAATTATTTCTCCTCCTTGGCACTTGGTGAATACCACCACCTGCAGAGGGCCCTGCCTTCCTGTCTCTGGATCCCACAGGACTCTGGACTTCTCCTGCGGCAATAACCTTAAACCCACATTGGCACACTTGCCTCACCCATCTCTCCCCACCAGATGCAACCTCCTCAAGCGCACGGCTGTCATGTCTTGTAGCCCCAAAAGAGCACAGCACTCACAGAGTGCTCCGAGACCCTGTACTGAACTGAATTCTCCAGAGAACTGGTGACTGGAAAGGGCGACTCAGGAGAACCCAACAGTAACCCATGTGAGACGATGACGGGCTAGACTCGTGAGGCAGGAACAAAGGCGACCGAAGGCTGAAGGCGTGTGTGCACGCAGCCACGTACACACCTCTGCATGAAGTCGTGGAGTTCTGGGTTCATCCGGTCGATGATGGGCATCAGATAGTTCAGTATGTGTTTGGTGTTGTCCATTGTCCGGTCCATGAAGTCCCTAGAGGGAGACGGTTCCATCACCTTGGTCAGCCCCAACACTCAGATCGGGGTGGGGGCGGGTGGGACTCAAACCACTGAAAACACCAATTAGGAAATGGGCTGAGGCGTTACCCCCAAGGGCACTTGGGGAGGGATGCCGGCCTCTTCTGTCCCTTCGAGCTGGTACCTGAGGTGGTGAGTAGATAACTTTTCTACCAGTGCCGTCGCCAGCGTCTCTCCCACAACCAGCAGAAACGTGACTACGATGTCATGGTAGCCCTGGTAGTAGTGCAGCTGGGGGTTGCGCTCCAGGACGAGGAGGATGATGTCGATCAGTTCTTCCTGGAGCCCCTCCCTCTGTTCTTCGGGCATGCCTGGGGGCGGGGATGCACTTGAACGGGGCAAGCAGCCTCGTGACACAGAGGTTAGCAAAACAGCAACAGGTTTTCAGAGAAAGGCTCTTAAAAATTAATTAATTAATTAATTTTTAGCGAGAGGGGAAGGGAGGGAGAAAGAGAAGGAGAGAAGCCATGATCAGCTGCCTCTCGTACACACCCTGACTGGGAACCAAACCCACAACCCAGGCCTGAGCACTGAGCGGGATTCCATCTGGTGATCTTTTGCTGTGGGATGACATCAAACCAACTGAGCCACACTAGTCAGGGCTCCGAGAAAGTATTTAATAAAAGAAAGTTTGCATCTTAGTAACACACATCAAGGTCCACACACAGAAAGGAATTATGTGGCACACAGAGGAGAGCCACCGACTAGCGACTTTACGGCGGGAGAACCCAGACACCATCTCAGCCAAGCCGCCACAGCAGTGAGCCGTGGCAGCAGTGGGCCGCGGGCAGCAGTGGGCCACGGGCAGCAGTGAGCCGCGGGCAGCAGTGGGCCGCGGGCAGCAGTGAGCCACGGGCAGCAGTGAGCCGCGGGCAGCAGTGGGCCGCGGGCAGCAGTGGGCCGCGGGCAGCAGTGGGCCGCGGGCAGCATGCGCCTCCCGATGTGACGCACTGAAAAGAACTCAGCATCACGCCTGTGGTGCTCCCATCAAGAATGTATAAACCTAAGTCTAATACTGAGAAAATACCCAACAAATTCTCATTGAGGAAAATTGTATAAAGTAATTGACCTGTCATGAAATACAAAGGAACTATTCCAGGTTAAAGAAGGCTGGGGATGTGATGCCTGAATGGGAACTGTGTGAATCTGTATTTCCTCTTCCTACGAAGGACATTACTGGGGTGGATGGTGGAATCTGAGTAAAATCTGCAGATTAGATAGCAGTATGCTTTAATGCTGTTACTGACTTTCATAAGTGCACTTGTGACTATATAAGAGCCTTGGGGGTTTTTTTTGGAAATATACTCTGAAATATTTAGGAACAAAGGGGCATAGTCTGTAATTTATTCTCAAATAACTCAGAAAAAAATTTATGTGTGTGTATATGGAGGAGAGAAAGCAAATATAGTAAGATATTGACGTATAAGAAAATCTGGGTAAAAGGTATGTGGGGAATTCTTTGTCCCATTTTTGTAACTTTTCTGTAGGGATGAAATCATCTAAAAATAAAAACAAATGAACTGCATGTTCCCCTCTAAACCGAACTAAACATCACAGGAGACGGGATCCCCTTGGGGCAGAGACGTGACCGGAAACGAGGAGCCTGTCCCGGGAGCTCGTTCTGAGCGGGCCGCTGGCCTGGCGGCGGCTCCTCACACAGCTGCTCTTAGTGTGGAGGCGCCCGATCCCGGCGTCTGAACCTCGTTAGAAGAAGGGCACACGGCACAGCTTCCCCGCACCATTAGCTTTTCCAGTTAAAACACGTCCTGTGAGAGAAGCAGCTAAGGTAAGGGCCCGGATTAAACTGAACGAGAGGTTTAAAGCAAGAGCAAAGTTCATCTCTTGCCTGTATGTACCCTCTTGCTTCTCAAAAGGGCACACTCTAAAGGATGAAATTAAAAAAGAAAATGAAGTGAACCCAGTAGAAGGACAGGTTAGGTCAAAAAGTAGTAACAGAAAACATTAAACCCTGCTTGAATTTCAGTATAAGAGAGTGGTCGGATAAGCTCAGAGGAACATGAACGCAAAGACAATCTTAAACCACATGGAAAGTTTGGCCTACAGAAAGAATATCATAGATGGATGTTATATAAGTAAAAGAGGAATAAAGGATTCAGAGGGAAAACAAGGGGGAAAAGGGAGGCATCTGGACTAGGTGGTCTGTTCCGTAGCAGCAGAACAGGGAGCCCCTGCCTCAGCCAATCTACGCCTCAGCCTGATCCTCTTTCAGAAGCTTTTCCTCACAAGCTGCTGGCCTTGGCCCATGCTGTCGACTTTCCTAAAACCTCTCAAAGGTCCACAGACCCCACTTAAGCAGCCGCTAGCTTCAGGTGCCCTGTACCTCTTGCTTAAGTGGCTTCCAGCACTAGTGGCAGCGGCCTCCAAGTCCAGCACAGGCAGCTAGCAACTGCAGATCACTGTGTAGCTCCTACCCGGTGACCCCGAGCTAGGCACAGGCAGTGTGGCTGACCTGGGGCTGCACCACAGCCCCTCCCTAGAGGCCCCAGAGCCAATAGATCCAGCGGCTGGTGGCCGGCTTCAGACCACAAATGAGCATCCCCCAATTAGCTACACAAATGACACACCCAAAGGGTGGACTTGGCAGGCATCAGAGTCCCACTGAATTGAATCCTGCCCTGTGGGGGTGGGGGGGGGCGGGCAGCCCCCACAACACAGCTTGTCTACTACGGTCACAGACAGCCCTCACAACCAGCCAGCCTGGGGCTCTGTCCCACCCACTGATGTGCCAACAGCAGTCAAGGCTCAACTACCACAGAGGGGCACACACAACCCCCACAAGGGACACCCCTGGAGCACCTGGCTCAGGTGACCAGGGAGTCCGCACCTTGGGCCCCAAAGAACACCTA
The DNA here is from genome assembly GCF_014824575.4 of Sturnira hondurensis. Classification (NCBI taxonomy): domain Eukaryota; kingdom Metazoa; phylum Chordata; class Mammalia; order Chiroptera; family Phyllostomidae; genus Sturnira; species Sturnira hondurensis. The sequence goes on from NW_028076767.1 coordinate 30,249,165, forward strand.
CTACAGAAGACCACTGTCCAAGACTGGGAGATGTAGCAGATCTTCCAAAACACAGCCCAAACGAGGAAACAGCTGACGGGTATGGCTGAGCGGGTTGGGCACTGCTCCACAAAGGGAAAGGTCTCCTGCTCAACTCCCGGTCGGAACACGTGCCTGGGTTGCAGGTTCAGTCCCCAGTCAACCAATCAGTTTCTCTCACACATCAATGTATCTCTCCTTTTCTTCTTCTCTCCCCCCTTCTCTAAGAATAAATGAATAAAATCTTTAAAAAAAAAGGGAAAGACTGGATGAAAAAAACAAAATGAAACAAAGAAACATCCTAAGTTAGAGAACAGGACAAAACTCCAGAAAAAAAAAAAAAACCTAAACAAAATAACGACAAACAACCTACCAGATACACAGTGTTTCCAGTTTCCAAAACACTGGTTATAAGGATGCTCAATGAACTTAGGGAAAGAATAGATGAACTCAGTGAGAACTTCAAGAAAGAGATAAAAAAACATAAGAAAGAACCTGTCAGAAATGAAGAATATAACAACTGAAATGAAAACTACATTAGATGGAATCAACAGCAGATTAGATGAAGCAGAAAATCAAATCAGTGATTTGGAAAACAAGCAGAAAACACACAAGGAGAACGGCAAAAAACTTAAAAACATTTTAAAATTTAAAAATTTATTTATTCTTAGAGAGAGGGGAAGGGAGGGAGAAAGAGAGGGAGAGAAACATCAATGTGTGGTTGCCTCTCGTGCACCCCCTACTGGGGACCTGGCCTGCAACCCAGGCATGTGCCTGACTGGGAATTGAACCTCAACCCTTTGGTTTGCAGCCCACCCTCAATCCACTGAGCTATATCAGCTAGGGCTAAAATTTTTTTTTAATATTTCATTTATATATTTTTAGAGAGAGGAGAAGGGAAGGAGAAAGAGTGGAAGAGAAACATCAATGTGTGGTTGCCTCTCACGTGTCCCCCACTGGGGATCTGGCCCACAACCCAGGCACGTGCCTGGACCAGGAATCGAACCAGTGACCCCTTGCTTCACAGGCTTGTGCTCAATCCACTGAGCCACACCAGCCAGGGCAAAAAATTTTTTTACTGAGGATAGTTTAAGGGAACTCTGGGACAGCACAAAAAATAACAATACTCACATCATAGGGGTACCAGGAAGACAAGAGTAAGAGCAAGGGATCAAGAATCTATTTAGAAGAAATCGCCCTGGCTGGTGTAGCTCAGTGGATTGAGTGCGGGCCTGCGAACCACACGATCGCAGGTTCGATTCCCAGTCAGGGCACATGCCTGGGTTGCAGGCCAGTTCCCGGCAGGGGACGAATGAAGAGGCAACCATACATTGATATTTTTCTCTCTCTCTCCTTCCCTTCCCCTCTAAGATAAATAAATAAAATCTTTTTTTAAAAAAGGAATCTATTTAGAAGAAATAACAACAAAAATTTTCCCTGTCCTGGTGAAGAAAATAAACATGCAAGTCCAGGAAGCACACAAGAGTTCCGAACAAAATGAACCCAAACTGGCCTACACCAAGACACATCATAATTAAAATGCCAAAGATTAAATACAAAGAGAGAATATGAAAAGTAGCAAGAAAAAAAAAAGCAGTTACTTACCTACACGGGCACTCTCATAAGACGGGTGATTTCTCAGCAAAGCTTTGCAAGCCAGAAGGGACTGGCACAAAATATTCAAAGTGATGAAAAGCAAGAAGCTACAACCAAGATTCTCTATTCCACAAGGCTATCATTTAGAACTGAAGATATAATGAGCTTCTCAGACAAGAAAAAGCAAAAGGAGTTCATCAGCACTGAACCGGTATTACAAGAGATGTTAAAGGATGTTAAGAAGAGGAAGAAAAAAGACAAAAATATGAATAATAAAATGGCAATAACTACATACCTATCATTTATCAGTAAGTATACACCTGTGTCTTTGGGTGGATTAAATGTTCCAATCAAAAGACAGAGTTCGCTGGCCAGTGCGGCTCAGGTGGCTGAGGCTAAACCGAAAGGTCAAGGGTTCGGTTCCAGGTCAGGGCACATAAGAGAGGCAACCGACTGATGTTTCTCTCCCCTCCCCACTTTTTCTAAAACCAGTAAGCATGTCCTCAGATGAGGATTAAAAAAATGACATAGGGTGGCTGAGGAGAAGAAAACAAGAACCAACAAAACCCAGTTCAGACCAAAAGACAAGAGACTGAAAGCAAAGGGACAGGAAAAAATATTTCGTGCAAATGGAAAGGACAGAAAACTGGCATAGCAATATTTATATAAGACAAAATAGACTTTAAAATGAAGGCTGTAACAAGAGACAATGAAGGACATTCCATACACAACAGCCAAGATACAAAAGCAACCTAACTGCCCACGAGTGGACGGCTTGGGGAAGAACGTGTCAGACACGTATACACAACAGAGTATTCCTTGGCCATAAAATGAATGACATCCTACCATTTGCAACAACACAGATTATGCTGTAGAGGGTAATAATATATTTAGTAAAATAAGTCAAATAGAGAAAGACAAATACTGTATGATTTCATTTCTATGTGGAATAAAAAAACAAAATAATTGAACAATTGAAACAGAAGCAAACTCCTAGATATGCGAATGAGCTGATGGTTGCCAGGTAGAAGAGTGTTGGGGGGCTGAGTGAAAACGACGAGGGGACTGGGGAGCACAACATGGTCGTTACTACACAGTCACAGGGACGTGAAGTGCAGCATGGGGACTAGGACAGCCAATAATGCTGGAGTAACACGGACGCTGCCGGGTGGTACTACACTTACTGGGGAAATCACTTCCTAAGTCATATAAATGTCCAACCACTACGCTGTACACCCGAAACTAATATAATATTGAGTATCAACTATAATGGAAAAAGAAAACATTTTCTAAAAAAATAACAGCAAAAAATAAGTGTCACTATAGATTTCTTTTTTTCATTGTTAATAAAAACAACCCCAAGGCATTGTTTGTCATCCAGTAATACAAGGGTAATCAACATGGTATGAACGTTTAAGGACTCTACTCCCAACAAAGAACACCTAAAAACACACCCTGTGTTGCTTCTCGACAATTTCCACTTCACTAGCCACTTCCGGCGGGAGACACTTCGGAGCAGAGCACTACCACCTCCTTCCAGCGTGCTCTGACCTGGCTGTTTTCTTGACTCTGTTTTTGAGTGGATCTCTTCTGCACCATCTAATAGGAGGCTCATGCACGCATCAACACAGTGACACCGCCGCCCTCTATCCGCACCCTCGCTTGCTCAGAAAGCCACGCCTGAACCCGAGATCTAGTTTGCAGGGTGGGGTTGATGGGCTGCACCGTCACCTTCTGCACTTTCGGGCCCTGGCCACGGTACGCCGTGGTGGGAGCTGACGAAGTCCACAGTAAGCCATGCGCTGCCTCGAAAAGCTACTTCTGGAATCTGGAGATTTCTTTTTAAAAAGTTTATCTTCAACACAGAGGTCTACGTTAAAGTTATTAAAATAACAAATAAAAATCAAAGCAGCAGGATAGGGAAAAGGGATTGGACCACAGGCGTTTGTTTTCATTAAAACCAAGTTGGATATATACAAATATTGAATCACTATGTTGTACACCTGAAACTAATATAATGTTGTATGTCAATTATACCTCAATAAAAATAAGTAAATAAAAAGATTAAGGCCCTGGATGGTGTAGCTTAGTGGATTGAGCATGGGCCTGCGAACCACACAATCACAGTTCGATTCCCAGTCAGGGCACGTGCCTGGGTTGCAGGCCAGTTCCCAGCAGGGGACTCATGAGAGGCAACCATACATTGATATTTTTCTCCTTCTCTCCTTCCCTTCCCCTCTAAAGATAAATAAATAAAATCTTTAAAAAAAAAACAAGATGGCAGGCCACTAGCTATATAAAAACCACTCACCCTCTCCAGGGGGTAAAGATGTAAGCAGGAATAAAGGCTCTTTAAAAGACAAAATCCACCCTGGCTGGTGTGGCTCAGTGGACTGAGTGCCAACTGCAAACTAAAGGGTTGCTGGCTTGATTCCCCGTCAGGGCACAAGCCTGGGTTGCAGGCCAGATCCCCAGGTGGGGGGCGTGCCAGAGGCAACCACACATTAATGTTTCTCTGCTCTTTCTCCTTCCCTTCCCCTCTGTCTGAAAGTAAATAAATATATATATATTTTTAAACCCAAGCCAAATCATGGGTTCGGAAGAATGAAGCAATGGTTTTACAGCAGCAATTTTCAACCTTTTTCATCTCATGATGCACACAAATTATTAAAATTCTGTGGCACACCAAAAAATATTTTAGAATTTTTGCTGAAAAAAAAAAATAGGTATACTTTTGACTCCTTCACACCAGATGGCTACTGTTGTGTTGGCTGTTGTCATTTTTTCAATTTGACAATCTAAAGGAAAGGAGGCCAGTGCCCCTGACTAAATAGTCAGGTATTGTGTGTTTAAAAATTTTTTATCCCCCATGGACATGAGTTTTATTCGGGGACAGCTGGGGAAAGAGAAGGAGGAGCTAGGGCTGGTGGATATATGGAGGGAATGGCTTCTCAACTTGCTTTTTATTTTTTAATTAATTAATCTTTAGAGAGAAGTGACGAAAAGGAGAAAGAGAGGGAGAGAATCACCAATGTGTGGTTGCCTCTCACACCCCCCCTACTGGAAACCTGGCCCACAACCCCGGCATGTGCCCTGACTGGGAATAGAACCTGGGACCCTTTGATTTGCAGGCTGGCACACAATCCACTGAGCCACACCAGCCAGGGTTCAACTTGTCTTTTAATTTAGTGCATGTTGCCTGGAGGTGAGGATGAGTGAGAACAGCCGTAGAAGTGAGAGAAGGGGAAAAGAGAAGGTCATGGAATGGACGCTTTCCTTAGGGAAGGACACCAGGACCGGGATATGGGGACTTGAGTGGCGGGGGAGGAAGACACTCTTCCTACACTGAGACTCAACCAAGGTCATTGTTGATACGAGCTTCGCCACCCCCTTTCCCCCCATCCTAGCTCCTGGCCCAGATGTCTGTCCTGCCGCCTCCCTCAACTTCCTGTGGAGGGGAAGGGAATGTAGCTGTGGAGAATGGCGGCACCCTCCTCCTCTGGGTCCCCTGCCTAGGAGAACTGCTCACTCAGCCTGCCCTGAAGTCCCAGCCAGAGTCAGGAGGTCAGGAAGCCAGGGTGCAGGCAGGANGCCACACCAGCCAGGGTTCAACTTGTCTTTTAATTTAGTGCATGTTGCCTGGAGGTGAGGATGAGTGAGAACAGCCGTAGAAGTGAGAGAAGGGGAAAAGAGAAGGTCATGGAATGGACGCTTTCCTTAGGGAAGGACACCAGGACCGGGATATGGGGACTTGAGAGGCGGGGGAGGAAGACACTCTTCCTACACTGAGACTCAACCAAGGTCATTGTTGATACGAGCTTCGCCACCCCCTTTCCCCCCATCCTAGCTCCTGGCCCAAATGTCTGTCCTGCCGCCTCCCTCAACTTCCTGTGGAGGGGAAGGGAATGTAGCTGTGGAGGGGAAGGGAATGTAGCTGTGGAGAATGGCGGCACCCTCCTCCTCTGGGTCCCCTGCCTAGGAGAACTGCTCACTCAACCTGCCCCGAAGTCCCAGCCAGAGTCAGGAGGTCAGGAAGCCAGGGTGCAGGCAGGAAAACAGCTGTGCCCTTCACCACCTGACACTCTGCCCCTCCCTGGTTCGTCACATAAGCCTGCAACTCTTGGCTCAGTCCTTGTGTATCTTGCCTTCGTCCTGTCCCTCTGGTCTGGCTGTCCTGCCAGCTGAGTGGATCACTGCAGTCCACAGTGTGAGTCAGTACAGCGCAGCTACCTATGGCCATGAACCCTGGAAGCCACTGTGGCCACATGGAAGACACCCGACCCTGCTCAGAGGGCCGGGAAGAGCACTCCACACAGGACGCAGCCCCCACCTGCCTGGCCAGCAGTGCCCTGCTCATGTGTAAGAGGGAGAGCCGCTGCCTGAACAGCTCCCTCAGTGTAGCTGGGTCGGCCTGCACGTCCAGTTTACAGCCAAGCAGCGTGACCTTGGCACTGGGGCAAAACTCCTCAGTCTCTCCTTGCCACTTCTAAAGGACACTCACTGTCCAGTGTTTCCGGTCAGCTAATGTCAAAGCCGATGAACACAGTGCCTGAGTCAGGATAGGCCAGAGCCAGCACTGTCAAGGTTAAGAGGAAGCCGAGGTGTCCTACATGAGCTCAGTGCAGCGCTTGTCTACCTCCCAGCTCACGGTGGAGAGTAACTCCAGCAGCAGGCATCCCTGGAGAACCCACCACTGCAGCCTTGCGGCGGCTGCTCTGCCACCCCAGGGTTCCTGCTACAGGCAGCCCGACTTCCCCGCACAGCCCCCTCCCGGGCCTCGCTGGCTGCCCATACCGCCATCTCAGGGACCACGCTGAGACACTCTGCTCCCTCTGCCCCTCCCCCAGCCCCTTAAAAATTCTTGCAGCACACCAGGTGAAAATCACATTGCTGGTTTAGAGGGTCTTGTTCCCTTTAGCAATTCTCTCTTTATGTACCTAAAGGCAAAGTTGCCAATGGAAGAGAAATAGGTCATAAACATGAGGTTTGTTGCCCGATTTCCTTCACTGTGAAAATGGAGACACCGGTCATTCTTCTCACTCTCCCTGGAACGGGGAGGCAGTTTTAGTGAGAGACTCCAAACATGAGGGAATGGCCTCCCTTCCAGTCCAAGGAACTCAACATACGTACATGCCAGATATTACTATGTATAAACCTAATCAGAGAAGGTACCAATAGTTCTTGTTAGTATCTGCTTCCTAACCAATCTCCTCCTTGAAGCCAGATGGCTCTAGTAATTCCTATTCTCCTCCTTAGCTCTGAAAGCAAGGGAACAATCCTCTACTTCTGGTCACCATCTCAAGGCCAAGAGAAATCACTTTTGGCTCAGGCTCTCAGCGGGGGTCCGAGTGTGCCGGAGTAACTGAAGGCACGAATGGGCGGACCGGGAGCACGTGCTGGGTCCCGCCGGGACCAGTGCCGGGTCGGAAACTCCCGGGACTGGCGCGGGCACGACGCAGAGCTTCTCACCAGGAGGAAAGCGCCGTAACGACCGCCGGACGTCCAGAAGCACTTGCTGGTAGTCCTTGCTCATCTGTCGTAGGTTTTTCCCTATTGGAGGAAAAGGAACACGTCACCGTAGGAACATCGAGGAAGCCAGATCAGGAGTAGAACATTCTGGTTCTAGTCCAAAGCCAAGGAGGACATACTCCTGCATTTTCCTAAAGAGAATATGACTCGGAATACAACATTTGGAGAGGAATCCCGAATTGAGTCCCAACCATGGTTGATGCCAGTCCTGCCAACCAGAGGGGGAGGGGTCACTACGTCCAGGAGGGTCCCAGAGTCAGGCGGACACGGTGGCAAAGGAGAAGTCAAGAGGCAGGGGCCTCCTGTGGCATCACCGGTAACTGCTCTGAATTTCAAAGTCCACATCTGTGAAGTGGCAGTATTTCCACCCTGGTCCAGTGTGGCTCAGCTGGTTGGAGTGTCATCCTGTAGACCAAAGGGTCGTGGGTTTGATTCCCAGTCAGGGCACATGCCTGGGTTGTCGGTGCGATCACCAATCACCAGTGGGGTGTGTGTGTGTGAAAGATAACTGATTGATGTTTCTCTCTCACATCAATGTTTCTCTCCCTTTCTCTCTGACTCCCTTCACCTCTCTCTAAAATTAATGAGTATGTCCTTGGGTGAGGATTGAAAAAAAATGGCATTATTCCCTTCCCTAATACACCACTCAGGTTACTGTCAGGATCAAAGAGGCCAGGGGCCTCCGGCAGCATCACGGGGTAACTGCTCTGAATACCAAGCCCACATCTGTAAAATGGCAATATTCCCTCCCATCAGAGACCTCTCAGGTCTCTGTAAGGGCCAACTAAGATCATGAATGTGAAAACCACAGCCCACTGAAAAAAACTCTTAACATCTGCAAAGTCTAGGGAGCACTAAGCTATTCAGAAAGGAGTATTAAGATACCTCATATAGCCCTGGCTGGGTGTAGCTCAGTGGATTGAGTGCGGGCCTGCGAACCAGAGGATCGCGGTTCGATTCCCAGTCAGGGCACATGCCTGGGTTGCAGGCCGGTTCCCTGCAGGCCAACTCCCAGCAGGGGACACACCAAAGGCAACCATACATTGATGTTTCTCTCCCTCTCTCCTTTCCCTTCTAAAGATAAATAAATAAATAAAATTTAAAAAAAAAGATACCTCATATAAAGAAGAACCTAACTTCTCCCTTAAAAAAAGTATTTATTTACTTTTAGAGAGAGGGGAAGGGAGGGAGAAAGAGAGAGAAAAAAATATCAATGTGTGAGAGATACACATGCCCCCAACTGGGTATCTGGCCCACACCCCAGGGATGTGCCCTGACTGGGAATCAAACCAGTGACCTTTTGGTTCCCAGGCCGGCGCTCAATCCATGAGCTATACTAGCCAAGGCCTAACTGCTCTTGACTCTGAAATTCTAAAACTGGAATGAAAATAGGATACAGTACTTGTGTTCAGGTGATAAGCCCAATACAGTGTGAAAGTAAGGAGGCAGTCTCTAGCTATTATATTTTATATATAATCCATATATTATATAGAGAAATAAAAAAATATATATATATGTATAAAACAAGTGTCTATTTCCCTCAACCCAAGCTGAGTGCTGTGTAACCAGTTCACAGACCAAAATCAAAAGCTACCAGAGGAGCCCTGGCCGGCGTAGCTCAGTGGATTGAGTGCAGGCCTGCGAACCACACGATCGAGGTTCGATTCCCAGTCAGGGCACATGCCTGGGTTGTAGGCCAGTTCCCAGCAGGGGACTCACAAGAGGCAACCATACATTGATACTTCTCTTCTCCTCTAAAGATGAATAAATAAAATCTTAAAAAAAAAAAGCTACCAGAGGAGACTGTGCAAAACACCCCCACACAGACCCCAGCTTACAAAGCCAGGGGGCAGGGTGGGGGGGTCTGGAATCTGGTAGAAGAGCATCATCTCAGGATTCAGAGCATATATATGGCAATGCCCTCTCCTTCCAACAAAAGCTGACTGCACTGAGGCAGCCAGTTCCAAAGATAACAACAAGTGGTAACTTAACACCCACTCAGCTGCCCCACGACACCATGACCTTCACCTTCCATGGGCAGAGGCTGCTACAGCCATCTCTAGCACCTGGCACACAACAGGGGCACAACCAGGATCTACTAAATAAGTGGAAGCATCCCTGGCAACGTACATACATGGCAGAAAAGAAATGTCAATGGAGTGAATGGGCGACTGCAGTGCTTTCGTCCGTATTCTGCGCTCCATTCCAAGGAACTCCTTTTACTCCATGGCCCTTGTGGGTCAGTTAAGTAACAGCTTTTCACAGAATTATAGAATTTTAGAATTCAAAACAATCATAGTATTTCCCAATAAAAATATTTTATGTTTTTTTAAAGATACTATTTTCCCCCACAGCCTAATGTTTCTCAAAATGTGGTCCACCTACATCAGAATTAGGTGGAGTGCTTGATAAAATACAGATTCCTCTAAGCGAAAGACGCATTTTTTTTTAAAGAACGTGTATGTTTATTTTTATTTTTTTAAAGATTTTTTATTTATCTTTAGAGGGGAAGGAGAAGGAGAGAAACATCAATGTATGGTTGCCTTTTGTGGGTCCCCTGCTGGGAGTTGGCCTGCAGGGAACCGGCCTGCAACCCAGGCATGTGCCCTGACTGGGAATCGAACTGCGATCCTCTGGTTCGCAGGCCCGTGCTCAATCCACTGAGCTACACCCTTTCGCGCCCTTTTGCAGGGCGCGAAAGACGCATTTTTAATGAACTCCCCCACCTAGCCAGTAATAGCTCCCTATGTAATAACTACTATGTAAGTAACTACGTAATGAAAGCTCGTTTCACTTTTGAATAAACTTCTACTTATTAGTTTGGCCTTACACTCAGAGTTGACCCAATCATAGTCTCCGGTGCTTTACATGAACTCACCTGCTCTCAGTTTGACGTTAGCATAAACATCAAACACCCTGCAATTCTTTCCCCCTTGCCTCCTGGGTAAGCTCCCCTCACAGCAGGCCCCCTTACTTGATATGGGAGGTGGGTCGCTGGCGCTGATGTTGAGGAGCTTGGGCCACACTTTCCGCCGGATCTCGTCAGTCAGGAGCCCTCCTTCGCTAATGGCCATGCGTCTGAGGGCAGCCACGTCGGTGGGATCGCTGTTCAGAGCCTGGTATATCTCTGCCACTTTCTTTTTCCTTTTCCCGTTAAAACCTGCAGAGACAGAGAAACGAAAAACAGGGGTGGGGTGCATAGGCACATATCCAGCACGCGCGCAATGTCTTCAGGGCTCAGTCTCCTAATCTGGTCTGAGGTGCAGGTAGGTATATGTAAAGCCAACCTACAGATACCTAATTAGCATGCAATGTGCAAAACAGGAAGGGAATACATCATGTAAGTAACCAGCAAGGAAGTACAATGACGATAAGTGCTCAGTAAATTTAACACATCTAACAGTTACTGTTGATGTTCTCCTAATAGAACATGTCTTCTTTCTTAGTACCAAGCTTTAGAGCATGTATCTCTCTCTCCTATAATTTTTTCCCTGTGGTTTTGAGAGGAAAAATGTAAAACGTATGCCACCCAAATTCAATACTACATTTTAAAACAAAACCACAAGTGTTCCAGTTACTGGTAAAACATCAGAGTCCTAGAAACACTTTCCAAGTCAGAATGCAACAGGGCGGGCTCGGTCTCGGGCGTGGGCGGTGAGGGGCATGACGTCGTCGCACACAGAGCCCGAGCTGCTCACTGTCATCAGGAAGTGGCGTTTTAAGCATCTCACATCCTTATGCGATCCTTTGTTATTTATGCACAGGCATTTACTGTGTTTAAAATACTTTTTAGGCAATCAGTCGAGAATTTGTGGTTGATGTTTATCCTATTAAACTTTTTTTTATTTAAAATAATGGAGTAACAGGTTCTTAACGAGTTTTCATGCAGAATATCTAATTTTAGGAATGGCAAACACAAGGAAAGTTAAACAGGGCGCCATAAAAGAGATGGCACAAAGGAGTGCACTGCAATTGCCAGAAAAAGGACTGTGCAGACAAGGAGAGCTCGGGGCGTGTTGTGGAGCAGGCCGGGCAGAGAAGCTGAAAAAGGAAAAGGAAGGCTCTAAGAGGTTGGGAAGAGAGAGAGCAGGACAGACACTGGGAGACAGGACACACAAGGCCCTTTCACTTAACAGCGGACGGACCCATTAAAAACATGTGTGTAGCACAGACTGGGTGGAGGCACTGGAGGCATGCATGGTGGACGGCAACATTAGAAGGCAGGCTTTACAGAAGACGAATACTGAAAGGTAGATTAGGGTTAGAAGGGACACTAAGCGGCTTTCCTGATAATTTCCTATCCTGAGGCAACGGTTCACAAACTGTTTCCATGACAAAACTGCATGTTATTAACACAAATGAAAGCTGGTACTAATGGTCCCGGTCACCTACCTACGAGAGCTGTGACGTGTCAGTCAGCTGGTGTGGAGCCACGTGCAATGGGAGGTGCAGACAGGAAAATAACACAGGTGACTTTTAACCTAAGTAAACCTGTTTTCCCGGTTACACTGTTTTTTTTCCTTGGTTACCTAGTAGAGTGACCGTCTCTTTCGGTTTGTCTGAGAGGCTCCTGGTTCACGCCTGTAATCCTGGCACAACTGCTCATCCCAAACCCCTCCTGTGATTTGTACTTCTAAAAATGTCCCAGCTTGGATGCTAAATTCCATGGTTACTACCTAGAAATCATAAAAATTAAGTCCCGATTCTCTGTCAGTACAACACCTAACTAGTTAAATGTTTGTTTACAAGCTGTGTCAAGCTCTTGGCTTCAGTGTGTCCATCTGTATGTCCACTCGTCTGTCCATCCATCTATCCGCTTGTCCATTAGTCTACCCACTGATTTCTCAATCCATCATTTAATGAACATCTACTCGTCATAAGCACTGTACAAGGGCAAGAAGATTAATTGGAGCTGTGCCTAGTGTGGCTCAGTTGGTTGGGTGTCGTTCCACAAAGTGAAAGGTCACCAGTTAGATCCCTGGTTGGGGCACGTGCCTGGGTTGCAGGTTGGGTCCTGCCATGGGCGCCAACAAGAGGCAACCAAATGATGTTTCTTTCCCTCTCTTTCTCCCTCCCTTTTTCTCTCTTAAAAAGAAAAATAAAAAAAGATTAATGTGACTCCCTCCCAGCCTTGGAGAGGCTCACAGTTGGGACGGACACAAACAATGATCACACGTGACGTCATAGAATCCTGAAGAATTACGAAACTCCAGACAAAAGAATGATTGCTTCTGCCCTGGCGAGTGTGGCTCAGTGGATTGAGTGCTGGCCTATGAACCAAAGGGTCGCCGGTTCGATTCCCAGTCAGGGTACATACCTGGGTTGCAGACCAGGTCTCCAGTGGGGGGTGAGTGAGAGGCAACCACACGTTGATGTTTCTCTCCCCCTTTCTCTCTTTCTTCCCCTCTCTCTAAAAATAAATAAATAAAATCTTTTTTTAAAAAAAGAATGACTGCTTCTCATGCAGCTGGGAAAGGCGTCACCAAGAACATGCTCTGGTTCCTCCTTAAAGAAAACTCTGCAGGTGGGAAAATGGCTGAAGAGAGAGCATTCCAAGGAGATGGCGGAGTGTGCCAAAGACCTGCCATGGGAAAAAAATATCATGTCCCCAACACACAGAGGTAATTCTGTGAAGCTGAAGTGGCAGGTATAGGGACAGGAGAGAGGACAGAGCTGAAGGCCTGCAGGGAACATAGCATACGGAGGAGTCTGGGCTCCGCTCTACAGTCGAGGAAAGACAGGGAGGGGTGTTCCCTAGGTCACCGGGCCCTACTTTGAAGGGAAGGCTGAGAGTTTTCAAAGAGGGACGGCAGACACACAGGATGCAGAGAAGACTTTTTACGTAACAGACTGAGACAAAATAGGCACAGGAACTGAATTCATTTCCAATAACAAATATAAAGTGCCAGATAGCCTGTGATGTTTTTTCTCAGTTTCCTTGTATTTTCTACACATCACAAATTAAGAACGCTTACATGGTAATAGGAATAGTGCTTGAGGTCAGCTGGTGTTTAGAAACCCTCTTCATCCACCTAAGAGTGTGGAACAATTCCCTCCGCTTCTTTAGCCACATCCACCCTGCCTCTCTGACGGAGTAAGCTATTTAGCAATCTGGGGGAAAGGAAAACTGTGGCTTGTATCTCGGAGAAGGTAACACTGCTTGCCATCAGCTGGATTTCCATGAGGTTTTGGTACATAATCTGCCAGAGTTTTTACCAATTCTGAACCCAAACCACAGCTCCAGTGCTTAGCTTTCTTAACACTCTGTTCTAACTCTATTTTTAATCCTGTGTTTCAAAATTCACTACTATCTTCTGGTTTTCAGTGCCCTGTGGGGACACGATAAATATACATAGAACAGAATCAAAAATTGAGCTTAGCTACTGTTCCTTTGGAAACCTGGGCCTATGATAAACGACACCACCTTCCCCCCACTGCCGCCACAGTGCAACCCCAAACAGGGTCCCACGCTGCCTGACTGTGGGCTGCATCCTGAGAAGGTGCTGTCGGGCAGTTTCGCTGCTGTGCAAATATCACCGAGCGCACTTACACAACAAACCTGGGTGGTACAGCCCACCATGCACCTAGACCTCGAGTATACCACCTTCATATACGTGGTCCATCACTGACCCAGACGCTGTGTGGCACAGGACTACAGATTTGTAGATTCTCTGGTCTTTTTCAGAAGCTGCTGGCACTTCCCAGGGTAGGATGCTGCTGGAATGGGAATTTTAGCTCCTCTCTGTTCGGGCCCCAACATCACCTTCATCAATCCCAGTTTCGATGGAGCGTTGATGGCTGAGGAAGGTGTTTCTAACTGTGCCACCCCCACTTCCAGAAATGTTTATTACACTTGATATATAAACTCTCATTGTGCCATAAAAAGGGAGGAAAAACCAGAAAACTCAAGTGAGCTAGAGATACATAAATTACAGGGGTGTAAGGTCAACTGCTAGATTACACAGTGAGGAAGAAAATGTTAGTAAAGTCTCAACTGAAACTGATTTACACGTATCTTCTTCACCTCAGAGAAAAATCATAGAGCTATTTCTGGGGTACTCGGGAAAATATTAAAATTCATGCTTACTACCTATTTTAAGACAAAGTTTATAGATGGATTTGGGGAGGGACACGCACTTCCAGGCGTGAGAATATTCTATCCGGGCTTGGGAGAAAAGCCCATGTGTCACCAGGAGGTGGTGTGTCCACGAGCTCAGTCCCCCTGGATCATTTCTTCTCCAGTTTCCTTTTGCCCCACTCATGAAAGAGATGTATCACATATCCCAAAGTTGGTACCTTCCAAATTCTTTGCAGCGAGAGGTCTTGGCTATCATAACCACGACAAAATGGTCTACAGCTGGCTGCAGAATATAAGACACTGCTAAAAATAAACCCCTGATGCCTGAAAAGCAATTCATTCAACACAGGAAAAAAATGATACAGGCACTACTTGGCCAGCTTTCCATTAAAACAATCATTTTAATAAGGGGCACTGAAGCAGCAGTTCTTAACAGTTCAGATAAAGACACCTGAGCCTGGTGTGGTCTCAAAACCTTCCCAACCCCGGCTACAGAACCCAGGTAGAGATTTCTGCCTCCTCAGAGAAGCGCGTATCTCCAAAAGCACCTAGTTTGGGGAAATATATATATATGACAACAACGAAAGATGAACACTAGCTATGCTTCCTCTAAAAGTTTTCCATATCAGCAAAATACGTGACTCACAGTAGGTAAAAGATCTACGTATGAGTACACTGTAATGGGATCTTACTCGAGAGTACAGAATTCCATATTTATTATTTGGTTTAAGCTTGCATATCAAGAAAGCTTTTCGGTCTTCAAATAAAAGTCAAACTCAAACTGAGCAGTGCTAGCCTTAATCAAAACAATGGGAGAGACCATGAGAGAGAGAGAGAGAGAGAGAGAGATCCCCTCAGACAGACACCACCCCTTGAACTCCAGATGTTGATATTGAAAATTAGCTTAAAATTTTAGGCTTGAGCCCTGGCCAGGTGGCTCAGTTAGTTGGAGTGTGGCTCAGTACGCCAAAAGGTCATGTGTTCAATTCCTGGTCAGGGCACGTCTCTAGGTTACAGGTTTGATCCCCAGTCCGAGCACATAGGAGAGGCAATCAATCAATGTTCCTCTCTCACACCAACAGTGCTCTCTCTGCCTCCCTTCCTCTCTCTAAAATCAATAAACATATCCTCAAGTAAGGATTAAAAACACTTTTAATGCTTGAATTTAGTATCTGTACCAGAGAAAGACAGTAGGAGAGTACAGCCTTACCTTTTTCTGAGTAAGGTTCCCACTAAAAACAAAGTAAGACAAAGCAGCTTCTGTTTTTGAAGGTCCTATTTAGTTTCAACTACCCGCACCAGACTTAGCACGGATTCGTTACTTGAAACACACGGACAAGCGCATATTAAGCACGGCGGCTTCACCCTAATGATGCAGAAAAATATTCTGGAGAGTAAAACAATCCGATCATGAACTCTACACAGGAGAACTTCTAGTGTTAGTAACTTTGTTAATTCTCCAAAAATACTCTGATTTCCAAGTTCCTCCTATTCATCCAGAGAAGTAAAATCAAGGAAACCAGGCCGCCAAGTCCGCACAGCTGTGCCACCCCGGGTCACGAGACCCGCACCACTGGGGCACTCACTGACTATTAGGCCACGAAGAAAGAGGTCATACAAACACCAGCAAAGGGTCACAAAGCCAAAGGGCCAGGGGAAGTAGTATTCGTGAGGTCCACTTCCACCCAGGACTAGAACAGGAGAGGGGGGATAACAGAAAATGAGCCCAGAGAAACAGATACGGACATCAGCTGCTTCATCAAAATATGTGAGTTGAACATGTCCACTGGTTCTATAACATCATGGACACCGCCGATTAGAGGACGCAGGAGTGGGAGAGCTGCTTCAGTCTTCTCAGAGGGGGCAGAGATGATTTTACTCGGCACAGAGTAAACGTTAATCATTTTAACTGTCATGTCGTACATGTAAAACATATGTGAAAACAGCAGACAACGAATCCATGCTTTCATAGAAATAACTGTATGGAACAATCATTAAACGACATAAAATAGAAAACTGTTTTTTACACAATTAAGTAACATTAAAGTAGGTGGAACAGGATTGAGCCATAAAGTAGATTAGCGTCTGGCGACAGCTGTGGACACCGGGGAGTGCGGCGTGATGGGCTTTCTTTTTGGAATATTAATGTTCTGAAATTAGACAGGGCTGCTGATTGCACAGCCCTGTGAAAGTACTAAGAACCACTGAACCGTACACTTTTAAAGGGCTGGATTTTATGGTAATTATTAAAAGAAATTGGTGGTCACGCACACCACGCAAATCAAGCCGGCGACAGATGAATGAAGTTTGGGAACCTGCCTTACAACTAGGGAGGCGGCACCAGGAGTCTGCGGACATGGCCGGACAGTCTCAGGACGAGGTGAAGCTTGGCCTCAGTTCTCAGAGACCAGATTCTCCCTTTCGGACGCGACGAGGAAGGGAGCAGCGTCCCCGCCCCTTCCTTCCCACTGGGGACTTCTTTCTGCCACCACGGGTTCCCTGGTCTCATCAGCTGGATCTCATCCGTGGATCCCCCGCTTCTAGGCTCTGTTTCTCTTCAGCCCGTTCCTCTCCCGCCGTCCTAACTCCTGCCCTCGGCCCTGGGCGTACCCTACGCGGCCCGTCGGGAGCCCCCGGCGCCGGGGCCGGCTCCTCCGACAGCTGCCCCGGCCCAGGGTCGCCCCTGTCGCTCAGGCCGCCCTCGCAGGCCACTCCTTGACGCCCCGGCCGGATTCCGTACCTGCCGTCTCCGCGCCTCTGTCCCGGAGACTGGAGGTGGGGCTGTCGCCCTGCGCGCTCCGGGAGGTCATGTCCCGGGGGCCCGGGCCCGGGCCCGAGCCCCGGCTGGTGGTGAAGCCGAGATGAGCCGCGGCCGCGGGCACGTCAGCCAGAGCCCGCACCGCCCCGCAGGATCGGCTGGGCAGCCAGCTGCGCGCAGGCGCGTAGGCATCTTCGCCACGCCGGCACGTGACCGTCCGCTACGCTGGAGCGGGCGGGGCTCCCTAAACTGGAGACGGGGAACCAAGAAAGAAATGAGAGAAGGGAGGGAGGAAGAGAGGGAAAGAAACATCAGTGCGTGGTTGCCTCTCATGCTCCCCCTACTGGGGACTTGGCCCGCCATCCAGGCCTGTGTCCTGACGGGGAATCGAGGCAATGACCCTTTGGTTCGCAGTCCTGCAGCGCTCAATCCATTGAGCCACACCAGCCAGGGAGAGCCAGAACGAGTGTGTTCTGGACCAGATTTTGTCATTTCTTATTTATAACTTACCACTTTTCTTATTTGTAAAGGATGCTGATTAATAAATAATGTAAGTTCTGAAGTCAGAGTTATTGGGAAAGTGCTTAGAATACTATTAAACAATTAAAGCTAATGTTTTGCTTACCAAGGATTTTACCTCCTGCCTCACCTCCCCACTTGTACCTGTCATACTTAGCTACTTCAGGGTTTTCTCAGAACCATTGTGTGTGGTTCTGCAGGTTCACTGCACAACGGCAGGAGATGCTGTTCACACAGGTGATTATGTGATCAGTGCCCCTTTGAGTTATACAAAACTGGCCACTCATTCAAAATGAGCTCTGTCTTACCAGGTTGTTGACCATCTTCTCATCTCTAATGACACTCCTTTCTCTCCAGTTGGCCACCCATTCCCCGTCACACCCTTATTGTTGTGGCCAGACAATACCCCCTCAGGCTCCCTCGATTCTGGTTGCTGGATGAGCCCTACCAAAACAGTTCTTTATTCTCTCAGACCCCCAGCCCACTTGGCTGCTAGTGGCACCTCTTGGTTTCCTGCCCATCCTGTTCAATCCAAGTTCTGTGGCTTATCTACCATTAGAAGGTAAGTCCTTTGTTAAAAGGTCCTCTGGGTAGCTTTCAGGAGCAGAAATGATTACTTTGAGGTCTATTTGATTTTTAAAACTAATACTCAATTTATTAAAATTAGAAATCCCCAGATAGAGTTTTCTTAATTTCAGCGGGCAAATTTTACAATGCCATTCATAAATCTAGTCAATTTTAACAACCATTTCTTTGGTCCCATCAATAAACTTGGTTAATTAAAAGTTCCATTGAAGACTTGAAATTGTATTTATAAGCTTAATAATTCACTTTCCTCTTTTCAGTATCACAATTTTCTAACAATGCCTTTTCCATCCTTATGTAATTCTTATAAACAAGATAAATTAAACTTATAAATATGTTGAGTCATGAGCTCTTTTAAATGTGTCAATACAAATGTAAAAAGCCTTCACCTTAAAACCACAAGTCAAATCTATTATCCAAATACACATTTGTAATCAATACCACAAGGGTCTGTTAGAATTCCCAAAATTATCTTAAATATTATAAGAATGTCAAGCATTACACTTGCAAAAACAGTAGCACGGTGAGTTTAAAACATTTCTAGTCCTTATTCTCAACAGTAGTTGAGGTTAAGAGATGTTCCTTGCTCTGAAGGGTTGCCATACCAGTTTGGGAGTAATGGACTCGGACAATTTGGGGTATTTACTCCCTCATTACTGTGCTGGCAGGTGGCTTCTTGCCTGAGGCACTGATGGAACAGGGACTCGCTCCCCTTCCCGCCATCACAGCTCCAGGGCTAAACCCTGCGTTGTTACTGTGAGACTGGGCCAGCGCTCATCCTCTGTAAGACAACGAAGTGCCTGGCTCTCAGGGAAAAGAGAGAGAGGGTCAAGCTACTGCCACCAAGTGCTCAGCAAGGTGAACAAGGCGTTGCATGGAGAAAACCAGTTCCTGTCCCAGGCTGATACCCCACCTTCTGGGCAATACACTCACTGATTCACTGCAGTTCATCTCAGGAGCTCTATGTCAGCATGATCAGGAATGCCAGTCTTTTTGCCTCATAAACTCCCCATGCCCACTGTCTTTGAAAGGAGCTCGAGGTCCTGGCTGGTGTAGCTCAGTGGATTGAGCGTGGGCCTGCGAACCACACGATCGCGTTTCGATTCCCAGTCAGGGCACATGCCTGGGTTGCAGGCCAGTCCCCAGCAGGGGACTCACGAGAGACAACCATACATTGATATTTCTCTCCTTCCCTTCCCCTCTAAAGATAAATAAATAAAATATTTAAAAAAAAGAAAGGAGCTCTAGGTGGCAGAAGAGAATTTTTTAAAAGCCTTCCTAGGTCAATAGAAACGAGCCTAGGATTCAAGCGTTATGATGGTCGTGCCCTTCCCCTGTCGCTTGAGTTTGGAGCCTGTAGTTGAGCCACAACCTGCTGGGCTGGTCTTCCCGGGGGCCCAGGGCACCCAGAAGTGTGAGTATCTTGGGAGACCCCCAAACACAGACATGCATATTACTGAGCTCATTGGTTTGCTCAACAAATATTCATGGACCTTAACCAGGCCAGTGCTAGGACCCAACATAACAAAGCTTTATTTTCTGCTCTCCTGGACAGCTCAGGTTGGTAGAGAGATGGACTCTTCAACTTACAAGAGACGCCGAGTCCTAGAAAAGGGGAAGAAAACTTGAAGGGTTGTAGAAGCCCAACACACACACAGAAGTAGGAGGGTGATGAAGAAAAACTTCCTGGGGTAGGGATTTCTAAGCTTATATAGAGGGATGAGTAGCATAAGTCTGTTGGTACAGGGAAGAGCACTGTGGGCTGAGAAGACAGCACAGGCTAGGAGAAGGCAAATCAGTCTAGAAACTGAATGTTTTAGTGTTCTTTCAGCACGGAGTGAAAGAGAAAGTGGACTTTGACACTAGTGAGCACAGAGAAGTGTGCAGGGGCTGGTAGGGAGTTTGGGCTGGATGGGGTCAGCAGGGTGGAATTAAAGAATTTAGCACTGAACGTGGCCTTTGCTGTCGTCCAGATTAAGCCTCCTTTCCAGTATCAGCATCGCCTCCAGTGAGCCACACAAAAAGTGTTTGTGGAGCACCGAACCCATGCCCAGCTGTGAGCTGGGGTGTAGTGACACATGTTAAACTGCTCAGTTTCTAAGGGAGGAGACAAGGAAGGCCAAGTGAACGGTGAGACAGGGGACAACCGGTAAGTCTGAAAGAACATGGAAAATCCCAGAAACCAAGAGATTCAGGGGCATCGGTTAAGTCCCTGTGGTAGGTGGAGTTCTAAGACGGTCCCCAAGATTCCCACTCCATAGTGTAGAAGCCTGCATAATCTCTTCCCCATGAGTGTGGGCAGCGCTTGTGAATATGATGGGATTTCACTCTTATGATTAGGTAATATTATAAGGTAAACATGAAGAGTAATGTAGGTCCCCAGTCAGCTGACTTTGCAGTCAAAAGGGAGCTTGACGTGGGTAGACCTCATCAGGCGAGTCCTTTAAAAGAAGGTGTGGCCTGCCCTGGCTGGTGTGGCTCAGTGGATTGAGTGCCGGACTGTAAACTAAAGGGTCGCCAGTTCAGTTCCCTGTCAGGGCACATGCCTGGGTTGCAGGCCAGGTCCCCAGTAGGGGGCGCTCCAGAGGCAACCACACGTTGACTCTCCTTTCTCTCTATAGAGAAGGGGCGGGCCTTCTCTGTAGGAGACATCTATAGCGGTGTTGTCTTGTTGGCCTTGGAGAAAGTGGACTTCCACGTGGAGAAGGCCACACGGCAGGGAACAGTGGCGGTCCCTAGGAGTGGAGGGTCTCAGTCCTACAGCAAAAGAACCTGAATTTGGCCGGTAGTAAGCTTGGGAGAGGGCATAGAGCCTCAGCCGAGATGACCACCTTGGCTGACAACTTGACTTTAGCCTGGTGAGGCCCTGAGTAAAGAAGCGGGCTGACCCACACTTGGGTACCTGCACCGCAAAAACTGAAATGATTGCATTTGCGGTGTGTTGTCACACAGCGCGTGACCGACAGTTTCACCCCACAGACATCTCCGGCAAAGGTTTATTGGCGCACATAACTGAAGTTCTCGCTCTCCTGCGTCCCCCGTCTCCATCTCTCAGCTGCCCACCTTTTCATGTTGACTGAACTACCACCCCACAGAGGCCTTGGGATCATAACGAGACCCTGACAGCTCGGGTGGCACCATACTTCCTGCATCTGACTGTGAAATACCTTGAACTCTTTGTCCCAGTATTTCCAAGGGAAGTGTTGACATCTCACTTGGCTGACTTGGTCACCGGCCAGTCACAGCAGTTCCTGTGCCAATGAGTTAGGCCTGAGTCTGATGCTCCGCCCCCTACTGAACAGGGGCGGAGCCCTGGCCAAGACTCTGAGGCAAAGAGCAGGAAAGTGGGGGGGACGACATTAGTTTCGATGATGGCCCTCAGATTTACAACTCACATCTTTAATTAATCAGTTTGCCTTCAGATACCATGCTTAGGTACAGTAAGTCTGAAGACCTTACAACCATAGAGTCCCATTTCCTTCCTTCTATTCATCGTGCTCTTGTCATACTTTTATTTTCTTCTTAAATCCCTTGTCCCCACTGCCTCCCAATGGCCCACCCGCCCCATTCTTGCAGACAACCACTTTACATTTTGTGGCTATCGTTTGCATTTTCCACAATTTCATAGGGATAGAACCATACAGTATGCAGTCTTTTGGGTCTGGCTTTCAGTCAGCAAAATTGTTTTAAGACTAATTCATCTTATTGCATGTATCAAATTTATTTCTTTTTAAGTTCTTTTAATCCTCATGCAAGAATGTTTATTAATTTTAGAGAGAGGACAGGAGAAATAAAAACATCAATGTGAGAAATGTTGATCTCGGGCTTCTCACATGTGCCCTGACTGGGTATGACACCCGGAACCTAGGTGTGTGTCCCAACGGAGAATCAAACCCACAACCTTTTGGATAATCCAGCCAGGGTTCTTTCTTTTTATTGCCTAGTATTTTATCATAGTCATACCATTCATTTATCTGTATTCTATAAATACACAATTCATTGCTCACATTTTTGCTTTACACCTGGGGTTAGCAAAAGATGACCCTTTTGGCCCTGGCTGGTGTAGCTCAGTGGATTGAACGCGGGCCTGCGAACCAGAGGATCGGGGTTCGATTCCCAGTCAGGGCACATGCCTGGGTTGCAGGCTGGACCTTGCAGGCCAACTACCAGCAGGGGACGCACGAAAGGCAACCATACATTGATGTTTCTCTCCCTCTCTCCTTCCCCTCTAAATATAAATAAATAAATAAAATCTTAAAAAAAAAAGATGACCCTTTTGCTAGAGAAAACCACCCCAATACTTGATTTTATATGGTCTTTTACCATTTTAAATTATCCTGGGGAAAAAGAATAAAAAAATTCGTGGCACATAAAAGTGACATGAAATTTAAATGTCAAATAAAACAAAGTTTTATGGAAACACAGCCACGCTCATTTGCCTATTGTCAAAGACTGCTTTCACGCTACAGCAACTGGGGTTGCAGTAGAAATGATGACCCGCAATTCCTGGAACATTTTGCTCCTTTACAGAAAGTCTGCTGACCTCCTCCTACTTTACACTTATTTTTTACGGTAATTAAAAATCCTTTTTATTTCTTTCACTTACTCCACTTCCAGTATTTTTTGAAAGAGTTTTTAGAGAGAGGGGAAGGGAAGCAAAGAGAGGGAGAGAAACATCAATGTGTGGTTGTCTCATGCACACCCCTGCTGGGGACCTGGCCTGCAACCCAAGCATGTGCCCTGACTGGGAATTGAACTGCAACCCCTTGGTTTGCAGTCCCCTTGGTTCACAGGCTGGTGCTCAGCTCCACTGAACTATGCCAGCCAGGGCCACTTCCAGTATTTTGATCTGTTGTTCCACTTATTTATGCCTTCACCGGTTGACTCTCGTTATGTGCCCGGACTGGGGACTGAACCCCAAACCTTGGTTATCAGGACAACATTCTAACCAACTGCACTTCCTGTCAGCGCCACTTCCAGTATTAATTTTGTCGTGTAGATCTAAATTTCTGCCTGGTATTCTATTCCTTATGCCTGATGAACTTCCTTTAGTACTTCTTATAGGTCTTCAGGTAAAATATTCCCTCAGCGTTGTTTTGTTTTGTTTTTGTCTGAGAAAGGCTTTGCTTCTCCTTTGTTTTTAAAGATATTTTCAGAGTAGGGGACACTGTGTTGATGGCTTTCTTCTTTCTTTCGGCACTGAAGTCACTTCATGGTCTTCTAGCTCGCATGGTTTTTGGTCATTTTTAAGTGTCCCTGGTATGTAATGTGTCACTTTGTTCCCTGAGCTGCCTGTAAGGCTGTGTTTTAGCATTTTGAACACGACATGCCTAGTCGTGTGTGTACGTTCATTCAGCCTGGTGTTCTTTGAGTTTCTTGGACCTATGGCGTATCTGTCAGTTTTGCAAGATCCCCAACCTTTATTTCTTCAAATATTTCTTTTTGTGTGGGATTTGGCCTCTTGTGCTCCAGCTGTCCATGGACGAGAAGAGCGTGCCTGGGGTAGCTGCTGCCGTCTGGGTGTGGGGCCCAGGAGGAGCCAGGGCGTGGAGCAAATCCAAGTCCCATCACCACAGCAGCCCAGCCCCGCCAATCCTCAACCTGAGGCAGAGCTGATTGGTGGAACCCAGTTTATTTAGATCCGATGACCTAGAGATCTGTATCCTGCGGGAAGACAAAAATTTTTACTGTAAGGACTGGAGAGCAAAAGCAAGTGAAAGAAAAAGGTTAATATTGTTTTCTTCCAACCTTTTTTCCTAGAAGCAGCCTTTTCAAATGCTGGGGTTGTTTCAGTCTCTACCGTGAAAGCCCGAGAGGTTGTCTCCTAACCCTCTGGGGGCATTCAAACCCTAGCCCCTAAGGCCCATCTGTACCCAAGCCTGGTGTCTGGGGGCCACTGTGACTCCAATGTCCACTTACCTTCAAAAGGAAGACCTTCAGGTCTTCTTTTTTGCTGCCTGGGAATTGCCAGTTCATTTGAAATTGGTGATTTATCTGAAGGTAAACGATGTCATCTTAGTTAGCATTCTCGGGTGTTTGGAACAGGACGTGGGTGCCTGCATGTTAGGTGCCGACCACTTTGAGCAACTGTTTTCTTTTCCCCCGGGGAGCTATTTTTGTTTTTAAAAGTTGAAAGAATTCGATATACACACTGTTGTTTCCTCTTGTATTTGAAAAGAACACGTTTCCCCATGGGCTTGTGTCTCCTCTCACTCTCCAGTGTTTAGCACAGGACTGGGCTCATGGACACTAACAGATACTTGTTGCAGGGCATCTTACATAAAACATGAACCCTGGAGAGACCTGTGAAGAAGGCGAGTGCCTAAGGAAGCCTGGGCTGAGAGGAAGCAGCCAAGTGGGTGAACGGGGAGCAGAACAAGGTACACATGTGAGGAGATGGGGAGAGCTGTGGCTACCAGGATTTCCTCATAGGAAGTTCATGGCACAGTTCACACACCGGTTAACACACCGAACCCAGGCTAGGTTCTGCCTTCCCATACCAGCCTACAAATGTTTGACTCTTGACTCACAAGGTGAGATCAGGAAACCACTTACCAGCTGCTGTTGCTTTCTTTTTCTCTTTGGAGGAGCCAGGAAAACGCTGCCAAAGCAGGTGATGCAAGAGTGAAGCCGACTCAGAAATACCCGACCCCCCCTAGGAAATTCACTGAGAAACTGACTGGCCATCCAGTAAACTGCCACCCGGAGGCACTCGGGGGACACCTTCTTATGTTTAAGGACAGTTAGACTCCTTGGTGATTGCAGCCACAGGCAGATCCAGACGTAATTTGCTGCAGTGCAAAAATGTTTGGCTTTTAGTGGAGAAATTAAAAACTTAGAGGAGACAGAGTGACAAAATCCTAGAGAGAAATCTTAAGATGGAGGGAACAGGGCAACGGAAATGAGAAACTTCACTTGCATTTGTTGAAAACCTGTTACAATGAATGCGATTTTCTTCTTCTAGAGGACACTTCACTGCCATCTGCTGTGAAACTGTAGACAGAAACGCACAAATGTATAGATGCAGCAACCTCTGCACATAATCTGCACAACTGCACAAAAACCCAGGGTACTACCACCCATGTAGTTCAACTCTGCGTCAGACACTGTGCTGGGCTCTTCTACGACATGCCGTCTAATGTGAACAGAACCCTACAAAGCAGGTGTTCACACTCCCATTTATGAAGGAAACACGAGGACCCCTAGGGCAGGAAGGAAAAGGAGGTATGATCCTTTTATCATCTGCATTGCTCGTGTAGATGTACCTTGGGTGGTAGGTTCACGGGGGTGTCACAGCTTCTTTGTAACTTGGTACTTGTCTAAAACACTTTACAGTAATAAGTCAAGTCTCTGTGAAGGTTCAGAGAGGTTAAGTAACTGATCCAAAACGACACAGCCAGACAGGCCTTTGATTAGAACCAGGACATCTGCAGTTCTACCAGGCTGCTTCTCCCGAGTGGTTAAATTTAACACAGACGTACAAGGTCCTAAAATCCAGAAAGGACTTGTTCACATCAGACTACAGAAACAGACCATCTGTGACACCCCGTGTCTGTTCCACTTGGAAAATAGTCTGAATTTCGTATTATTATAGATAAGCGATGGAAGGCAGATATTTTAGCATCCTTGTCTACTAAATTGGTGAGGATCATTGTTTAGACTTCAGTCTCTTATAATTCCATCAGGGGCTCATTAAACAAACATCTTACCATGTTAATCCAGTCTGGGGCTTGTAGCTTATCACTCCAGTTGCAAGAATAAGGACAAATTTCTCCTGATCTTCAGATGCTCTTTATGCAACAGTACTTGTATTAACTTACTGTGCGGTGGGAAGGTGGATGTGGAGAGAATGAACTCATCACTTACTGAGCATCTATTTTGAGCCTGGTGTGGTGCTAAGCCATGTCCTTGTGCTATTCCACTCATTCTTCAACCCTGCAGAATCCTGGCACACTTCACAGCTTGGTTAGACATAGGTCACCAGGGAGTTTTTTTTTTAATATTTTATTTATTTATTTTCAGAGAGAGGGGAAGAGAAAAAGAGAGGGAGAGAAACATCAGCTGGTTGCCACTCACACGCCCCCTGCTGAAGACCTGGGCCTGCAACCCAGGCACGTGCCCTGACTGGGAATCAAACCAGACTTTTTGGTTTGCAGGCTGGCACTCAATCCAGAGTCACAACAGCCAGGGAGTCATCAGGATTTTACATGCACGTGGGAGAGAGACAATAAATCAACAAAATAATACCCTAAGAAGTTCAGGTGTTAAGCAAAAAGGGCAATGAGATGGTGGTAGTGATGGCAGTGGGAGAAGAAGGAAGGCACTTTAGATAGGGTAGAGCATCAGCTAAGATCAAGAGATTTTTAAATATATATATTTTATTTAGTTTTAGAGAGAGGGGAAGGGAGGGAGAGGGAGAGAAATGTCAATGCAAGATAAACGTCCATCAGTTGCCTGGACCGGGGACCAAACCCACCACCCAGGCACATGCCCTGATTGGGAACGGGACCAGCGACCCTTCTATTGGGGGAACAATGTCCAACCGGCTCAGCTACAATTGCCAGGGCCAAGATCAAGGGCTCTAGACCCATCCTGAGGAGGGAACTGGGGACCACTTTACTTCAAAGCATTTTAGCTTACTTTTTCCTCAAGGGAGGGAAAGGCTCTGGGAAGACAGCCTCACTAGCATGCAGATCACTAATGATCAGCCAACAGTCCCTAAAACTTAGTTCCTAAGGGAGGAGGAATTACCTATCTAGCAGGAGGTAGGCGAACATTAATAACAGAACTACTCAAACCCAACTCTAAGGAGAGCATCTGGTGGTGGAAATCTTTGGATGGAGATGACAAAACTAGATTTTTCAAGAGACACTCGGTCAGTTTTACTTATAATTACAGTTGTCAACAGGTGAGACAAAATAAAATTTAAAGACGGAAAGGAAACGGAAATTCCCAATTATGTCAACCACTAAATCAATCTCCAATTTCTCTAGTACTTTTAGGGCTATAATAATGACCATACTCTGAAAATTTGTTTTTACAAAATACATTCCTGTCTCTAACAATGTCATCTTCCTGTATTTTTCATGTATAAGATAGGAATTAATACTAGAAACTGGAGTTCATGTTAGCTATTTCAGATATATTACACAATAGTTTCTTTTATCTAAACCATTACTTCCCAACTCCCAGTACTGAGAATATGCAGATGCCGTAAGACAGTATGCAATAGAAGATTGCATGAACTTATGCAATAGGAGATTGATAGATTTAAATGAACTTAGGGATTTGGGATAACAGCACTTAATTTAAAAAATTTGTAATTAAACAAGAAACAAAAGGCAATTTAAGTATGTACTTTTGTAGAATTTATTCATTTGGCACTGGTAAGTAAACTCAGCCTCACCTCTTTCACCAGTCTTCCTGGTGATCTTGACTTAAGCTGCCACCCAGGTCCCCAAAAGCTCACCCGCACAACACCTTCATCCCAGGCACCACAACTTCGCCAAGTTGCCCCCAGCACTGGGGGCATCTCCAAAGCTGACCTTCCGCAGGGAGGTCTTTTCTGCTGTGAACGAGGTATCTCCATGGACCTTTGCATTTAAGCATCAAACTTTCTAAATCAGTGTCAGAGATGAGAAAGGAACTCAGAAGGCAATTCACCTGGTCTCCGGACCGAAGACACGCAGAGATCTGGAGAGACCCAGAGCTCGTCTGCTCAACTAGGAGCAAAGCCAGGACCAAGACCAAACCCTCCATACCAGGAGGCCAAGGAAATTAGGTTTACCGAGGGCCTGACAGGTGCCAAACACCTGACATTTACAGATTCAGTCCCAAGGAAGCAGTGGCCCCCTTTTACAGACGAAGCTGACTCATGAGTTAAGTAACTTGCCAAGCAGCCAAGTTACGTGACAAGGGCAGGAATGGCACCAGGCCTGTTTAGCAGCAACGTCATGCTCTTTTCCACTGTCTCTGTGTCAAAGACTCCCCGACTTCGGCACTCCTCAACCCATCTTTAACTATCCCACTTCAAATCTCCATCAGCCCGATACTAACTTTGAAGTTCGTGAGGACACAGCCATCTTACCACAACACGGTGTCGGTTGGAGAAGCATACTGCTCAGGCTGCAGGGGTATTTCATTTGTTTAAATGTTTTTATTTAAAAAAAAAAAAATTAAAGACCTTCATGGCACAACTTCTTCCCAGCACAGTTATGTTTCAGTTATACCAATTACAATACAGTTACAACCAATAAATCCAGAGGGAGTGGGGGACTTCTGACTTCAAACTTAAAAAACGGGGGGTGGGGGGTGGGGAAACCCACTTCAAACAAAGCTAAAAATTACTTAAAAAAACCCTTTCATAGTAATTGCCAACACAACTGTTTTATACTGGCATTATTCCGTCCATCTCCTGCGGTCTGATCAACGCAGACACAGGTAGTGCTGAGAAATCGTGTCCCAATACAAGGTATACAGATGAGGTAATTTACAACAACAAAGAAGTTGTTACTCTGTAAACCCTTGCCCCCCCACCCCCCCCACCCGACTGGGTCGGTTTTTCATGCTTCTGCAGTGACTCCTTAAGTAGCATTTAAAAAAAAATTCTGTTTCTTTTCAAAGGCTCTTGGGTGGCATTTCAGAGTCCTCTGCGTTCACCTTCAGTTTCTTGCAAGGTCTGATGCGTGGAGGGAGGTTCAGCAGCCTGCGGCTCCCCACATCAGCCTCTGCTACATCTAGACTCTGAGCTACATGGGTGGGGTGTGAAGTCTCCATTTACAACCCTCCTCCCCACCTAAAGAGAAAGAACTTATTAGTCGTAAGTGTCCTGTTCAAATCACAATCCAGTGCAAATGTCATCACAAATTGCATCTCTGGCACATCTGGTGCTTTTTAGCTTCTGCACAAATTCAACACGGTAACCCCCACAGCATTCTAGGGCATTAAAGGGTCAAGAACAATAAATATCCACTCTAAGTGGCCGCAAGGAAAGAAACCACCCCGCCACGCAGTCCGAATGTTTTCCCTACAGTTGAGAAGCATCATAAAAGGAGGCGTTAGCTTTCTCTGAAGCTCACCATTATATTCACTTAAGCCATTGCTTTGATAAAGTTTCTAGAGCCAAGGTGGGTTACAAAGTTAGGTTAAGTTCATTAAATTCAACTCCTCAAGTAATTACATTTACCTATGGCGCCCAGGTGAGAAAGGCTTATGAATCCATAAAGGTAGGAGAATGGGGAACTAAGACTTTAGGCTTTAAAACATGTTGGAAGAATTTTTCCTAGTCCCCACAAGCAGCTACTGTAATGAAATAACAGGAGAAAATACAGAGCTGATGGTTTTGCTATTGTGCTTAAAAAACTAGGCTTCCTCAGTGAAGCACCTGATAAACTTAGGTGGTTGGATTACAGTGGAAAATCCACTTTACATACACACAAACACACGAAAACTGGCGACTTTCCCCATCCTCAATCCCTGCACTGCTGAGACACAAAATGAGTTTTATGGCAAAGGATCCTTAATCCCCAGAGACGCTTTGGCTTGTGGTGCTTTTTTAAGGCCTCTCTGCCCTGCCCGGTACCATGGGTCGAACGAGGGGTGTATAAAAACGGGAGCTTAGGAAGCCTCCACGGTACAGGGCTGCAGGCCCCTCGGATGTGAACGTGAGACACCCACCCAGCGAGACCTTTACACAGGGAACTTAAATCTAACCTTGATAAATAAAACCAAACGTTTATTTACACCAAAGAATTCCAACACTGGATCTTTCACATATGAAGGACAAAGTATTATATATACACACAGCAAGGGGTGGCAGGACTGTAACAAGAGTTGATCATTTTCCCGTAATTACAGGGCTACTGTTTCAGTTTCCCCGGAGCCCGTGGCTCCGCCCCTCCCTCTCAGATGCAATTACGAGACCCAGGGGCAGGTCTTCTCCAGGGATGGCATGTGAGGAGAGGGGAAGGCAGGAGGAAAAAAAGGTAGAAAGCTTAAAATGAAAGTGTGGCCACATCTCCCATTAGCTCTTAAAGCGTTGTTAGCATGAAACCCATATAAACAAAGTTTTTTTTTCTTTTGTAAAAAGCAGTAAGTTATACCCAGTACCAACTGATTTCAAAATGGCCAAGTCCAAGGAAACTGAGAAAGACTGTGCCTCCCCGCTCCTACCAGCTATATGTTGGGAGATGAAGGGGAGAGGACCAAGGTAAGGAGCTTGGAAGGGAAGGTTATTCAAGTTTTAAACTAAACTGAAACTAAATTTATAAGTGAGTTAGATTTAGGGTCAGGTCAGTAAGACATGATTCGTACTGAACAGAAGTTTTCAGGACTTGGGGTAATTTTTCAGCATTTCAATGTAACTATTAAGACTTATTTCCACTAGATTCACCAGGATAACCCCACTGAAGCACTTCTGGAGTTAAGAGATGTAAATGACTAGCAGGACGCTGCTTTTATACTTGGGTCCCCCTTCTTTCCTACCTCTCTTGAAAAAGCTACATTTTTGTAATCTCTCAAAAACAAAATGAGATACAAACCCCCAAAGTGTGGGATAATAGGGGAGCAATGGTGGGCAGGGAAAGAATCTCCCCCCAATAGCAGCAGCTAGAATTGAGGCTGGTTTATCTTTGTTCTTTAGTGATGAGGAACTGAATTCAGAAGGGGAGAAAAAATTTGCCCATGAAATATTCCACCTGCAGGTATTTTTTCAGGGAATCCCCTGAGTTATGAAAAGTTCGAGTTAAAAAAGAAGAAAGAAAAAAAGAAAGGAAAAGAAAATCAGCCTATTATCATTTTTTTATGACTGAACTACTGTAATTCCACAAGCAACGGTTCAGACACGGTGCTTCGTAAGTACTTCCCCCTCCCTGCCCGGCGCGAGCTGCATCAAGGAGGGAGTGGCCTCCTCCACCTCTGCTCAGGCATCAGGGGACAGGAGGGGCCACTACTGCTGGGCGCCAGCGGCAGCCGGAACAGGCATCCCGAGGGGGTTGGCAGCAGCAATCACCGGTGAGCCTGCCAGAGGTCCGAGGGGCGAAGGGGTTGGCACTGAAGAAATCCCTGAAAGAAAACACCCGAGAGTGAGCCAGGGACGCCAGCCGTGGAAACATTGTCACCAGTTTTCCCTGGCACCACCCTCCAAGTGACGCAGCAACAATTCTGTTTATTGAAGGGATCTCCTTAGCCAGATTTTCACAAATTCAACTAATTTCAAATTAAATTCTTACAAATTAAGTTAAAATGGAAAGTTCTAATACATTTAAAAAGTAAAGAAGTCCATGATTGGTGAGTTTAAGCAGTCTGTCCAAGGTGAAAAGCTAGTCAGGTTGGCAACTATGCATGGACTCCAGCTGAGGCCCATCTGGGGCCACTGCACAGATTTCTGCTCTGTAACCTGTGCTGGCACAGTGGCCGGTAGCCCCACGTTGCTACTAAGCACCTGAAATGTGGCTAGCACAACTAAGAAACTGATTGTAGTTACTGTAAATAGCCACACGTGGCCAGTCGCTGCCGTAAGAAACAGCTGAGGGCTAGAGTCAAAGCCCATGTGCCTACGCCAGCTGCTGGCTAGGACTTCAAAACTCCTCAAAGTCCACCTGGTGGGGAAAGGAGCACCCGGTTCTAAGCTAAAATAGTGTTTGAGAGTTTATTTGCATTTAGTTTCTTCCACTTATCTAATGATCGGAATGAGAGGACAATTACCTGTTAACAGTTCTCAGTCAGCCAGTTATTGAAATTTCAAAATGGTTTTTGAACAGCCAATATATATATTTTTAATTTATTTATCTTTAGAGGGGAAGGGAAGGAGAGAGGGAGAGAAATATCAATGTGTGGTTCCCAGGCCTGCGCTCAATCCACTGAGCTACATCAGCCAGGGCAGCCAATATATTTATAAGGCTCAAAATACAAAAGGTTTAAAACAGATTATACAATGAAAAAATCTCCCTTACCCTGTCAACTGGCCAACTTATGGCACCATTTCTCGGGTGTATTCCTTACAGAAACATTTAATGCATATACAAGAATATAATTTTATAAGGACATTCATATAAAAATCATATATAGGAATGTGATTATGCGTTTTTGTCCACTCCTGGTCCTGGACATAGTTTTGCAGATTCCTTATTTCAATTCACATTATCTTGGAGTTGGAGCTAGAAAAGAACTTGGAACTTCTGTTCTTCCCTCTGGCTGCAAAGCCTCCCACCAAATGGATGTCCTGTCATCCATTTGTCCAGCAAATGGGAATAAGAGCCTGAAAGCACCAACTGTAATGACGTTCTTGGGGTCGAGGGGCCAGGAGAGGCTCCTGGGCTCACAGAGAGTTCACTGGAGAGACCCACAGGGTCCTGGAGTACATGGGCCCACACACCCGGGAACTAGCACCAGAGGGGCCCAATTTGCATGTGAGAAGCTGCATAGGGGACAGAAATCTGAGAGAGAGCAGAGCAAAGCACCATTTTCCCCCTCTCTGACCCCGCCCCCACATACAGCAGCACGATCCAGTGACTGGGTCGCCCGGCCCTGGTGAACACCTAAGGCTCCGCCCCTCAAACAGAACAGGTACAAACAGACCAAGCATTAGGACTCAAGAACAGCTCAAAGCCCCAGAGCCTATAATTCTAAGTGACCAAGAAATAGCCAGCCTTTCAGATGCACAGTTCAAAACACTAGTGATCAGGATGCTCACAGAATCGGTCGATTTTAGCCACAAATTAGAGGAATATATGGAGGCTAAACTGATTGAAATGAAGGGAAATGCACAGGAAACCAATAGTGCTGGAAAGGAAACTGGGACTCAAATCAAGGAAGTGGACCAGAAGGAAGAAAGAAATAACCAAAAAGAAAAGAAGGAAGAAACAAGAATTCAAAAAAATGAGGAGAGGCTTAAGAACCTCCAGGACATCTTTAAATGTTCCAACATCTGAAATATAGGGGTACCAGAAGGGGAAAATAAACAGCCACAAGTGGAAAACTTATTTGAACAAATAATAAAGGAGAACTTCCCTAGTCTGGCAAAGGAAATAGACTTCCAGGAAATCCAGGAAGCTCAGGGAGTCCCAAAGAAGTTGGACCCAAGAAGGAACACACCAAGGCACATCATAATTACATTAGCCAAGATTAAAATGAAGGAGAGAATTCTAGAAGCAGCAACAGATAAGGGGACAGTCACCTACAAAGGAGTACCCATCAGACTGTCAGCGGATTTCTCAAAAGAGATCTTACAGGCAAGAAGGAGCTGGACAGAAGTATTCCAAGTCATGAAATCCAAAGACCTATAGCCAAGACTGCTCTATCCAGCAAAGCTTTCATTTAGAATGGAAGGGCAGATAAAGTGCTTCTCAGATAAGGTCAAGTTGAAGAAGTTCATCATCACCAAGCCCTTATTATATGAAATACTAAAGGGACTTACCTAAGAAAAAGAAAATAAAAAAGTATGAACAGTGAAAGGACAGCAAACTCACAGTTATTAACAACTACACCTAAAACAAGCAAACTAAGAGGACAGCTAGATCAGGAGCAGAACCATAGAAATGGAGATCACATGGAGGGTTAGCAACAGGGGAGTGGGAGGAGGAGAAGGTACAGAGAATAAGTAGCATAGACGGTAGGTAGAAAATAGACAGGGGGAGGGCAGGAATACTACGGGAAATACAGAATCTAAAGAACTTGTGACACATAGACATGAACGAAAGGGGGAGAATGGTGGGGGAGGGGTGTGCAGGGTGGAGGAGAGTGAAGGAGGGAATGTGACAACTGTAATGGCATAATCAATAAAATATATTTTTTAAAAAAAGAATAACTGACTTCTACCTTTTGTTTTCTTAGAAATTTATCAAAAGCCCTGCTGGTGTGGCTGACTGGGATGGGAGTGTCCTGCAACCTGAAAAGGTCGAGGGTCAATTCAAGGTCAAGGCAAACGCCTGGACTATAGGCCAGGTCCCTGGTTAGAGGCATGTAAGAGGCAACTACACATTGATGTTTCTCTCCCTCCCTTTCCCCTCTCTAAAATCAATCAATCAATCAATCTTAAAAAAAAAAGAAAAGAAAAAAGCAAGCTCTGGCTGGTTGGCTTTAGTGGATTAAGTGCCAGTCTGTGAACCAAAGGGTCACGGGTTTGATTCCTGTCAGAGCACACACACGCCTGGGTTGTGGGCCAGGTCCCCAGTAGGGGTGTATGAGAAGCAACCACACATTGATGTTTCTCTCCCTCTTCTTCTCCCTCCTTTCCCATCTCTCTTAAAAATGAACAAACAAAATCTTTAAAAGAACAAATAAAATCTTTAAAAACCAAGAGATTTAACAATGAACTGACCTGACATCATATTGGCGCTGCTGACAGGCGTACTGCCTCCTGGCATGTTAGATGAGCCCATTCGAGCCTGGTCCTTAACAACAGTGTCTAGAAAAAAAGAGGCAAAAATGTTAGGTTCTGTTGTGCTTAATGATTAAACTAATGGTCTTAAAACAGTCATCCTCACTCTCCGAATTTTACATGTACTTTGTATTATTCCCAGAAAAACTTAAGGTGGCTTTGTTTGCACCATGAATTAGACAAGTAACAGAAAACAGAATCATCTTTCTTGCCAAACTAGTAAAGGCAACCTCCTAAACTAAATGGCGGGAAGATGGGGTAATTATCCAGGGTAGAACTAATTTTTAAAAGTAATCCCATTAGAGTTTAATGAGACAACATAATCTGACTAGCCTGGAGAGTATTTATTATCAGAGTGAACTGATCTTACTGCAGTCTACAACCCAGCTGGTCACACAGGTGCCATAGAGGACAAAGCCACAGGCTGTGCGAATCAGTGCTGTCATCACAGATGTCATGTCAGTCTGCTTCAGCTACAGGACACTGGGCAACAGTATAATCGATGAACTACAAAACCACCTTACCACTCCAAGGAACAGCCCAATGCTGAAGCCGACATCACAGGAAGGATGGGTGGGCTAAGTGACATTTTCACCCAGAACAGCACACTTAGCTACACTCACAACCCTCAGTCAAAATGCTCACACTTCCTTGGATCTCTCCAACAAATGATAACCAGAGATAGCGGACAGACACAGGGCTATTTGTTATAATCCAACCATTCCGGACTATCTAGCCACTGAAAAGTGTCACCCATACAGTAAGAAAAGCAGTTACTGAGGAGCAACCATATTAAGCACTGTTAGACGAGAATCCCTCCAACAATTCTGTAAGACAGTTGCCATTACTGTCACTATTTGGAGAAGCCGAGGCTCCCTGTGGGCGAAAAAAACCTCGCCACGAGCTAAGCGGAGCTGGGATTCCAACTGCCCTTTGCAGGTTCCACGAGTCCAGAGCTTTCTTCACAGCACATACGTTCTGTGGCCTTGTGCAGTCTACTGGGCAGGCCCGCACAGGGTCTGTGGACCAGACAGGTGGACTCACAGAAATAGGGGTGCTCCATGGCTTCCCTTGCAGTGAGCCGTGACTGGTGATCGTATCGCAGCAGCTTGTCCAGGAAATCCAAGGCCTCAGGGCTCACAAGGTGCTGGTTTTCACTGTGGACAAAGCGCTCCCATCGCTTACGGGAATGTCTGCAGAGTCAAAGGCGGTAATGAGAAACGAACCAAGGGGCGGCAGAAAAGCCCAACATTTCATCCCTATGTTTTCCTTAGTGGCTAATAGCCCAGGCACTAGCAAAAAGAAATCAAAACCCAAGCCTGGCTGGTGTGGCTCAGTGGACTGAGTGTGGGCCTGAGAACCAAAGGGTCACGGTTCAATTCCCAGCCAAGCCAGGGCACATGCCTGGGTTGCAGGCCACATCCCCGGTTGGGGGCACACAGGAGGCAACCACATACTGATGTTTCTCTCCCTCTCTCTTTCTTCTTCTGTTTTTCCTTCGCTGTTTCTCCTTGCCTTTGCCTATCTCTAAAAATAAATAAAATCTTAAAAAAAAAAAAAAAAGAAATCAAAACTCAAGAGAGTAGTTTTATAGTGCTCTGTCACTGGGTATACAACCAAGCTAGTTGAAGAGACTGAAAAGAACAGAGTCATACGAAAGATAATTCTGAGTCCTCATAATTTTACAAAACGTAATTCAGGTTACTTTATAGGACTGGGTGCTTCTGCACACTAAGGCGGGTCGGGTGGCTGGGCTCACCAGGCCTCTCCCACCCCCACACCCCTAGCATCTCTGCCCCTGGGCAGCACAGCCTTTGCCCCAGGGAAGTCCACCTCCTGGCGAGCAGTGAGTGAATTAGTACTGCGTCTAGCCACTACTTTCAGAGTTCACTGCACATCAGTCCGGAAGCATACATTTTCTATTACTACTTCTTTCACTCAGACTGGGTTTTGTCATTGGGAGAAGCAAGCTAAATCAAGATAATTCAGTATCTGACTTCCGGCTAAGATGGAGAATAAGTAGACAGATATACTTTGCCTCCTTGCACAACGAAGGAGAAACAAAAAGGACAGCAATAAATGTAAAAACAAAAAAACAACCAGAACTGCCAGAAAATTGAACTGTATGGAAGTCTGACAGCCAAGGAGTTAAAGAAGAAAACATTCATCCAGACCAGTAGGAGAGGTGGAGATGGGCGGAGTGGGTGGAGAGGACTTGTGGTAAGGGCCTTCCTACATTTGCAGTCCCACATTCGCATGCAGATAAACTGAGAGGAACAACTGGGGAGTGAGACAGACCACGCAACCCAACCCATTTCCAACCCGTTCCGGGGAGGAAAAAGAAAGACTCAAAACCCTCTGGTTGTAAAAAGTTGTGGGGGCTGTGGCAGCAGGAGAAACTCCCAGCCTCACAGGAGAGTTCGGTGGAGAGACCTACAGGGTCCCAGGTGTACACAAACCCACCCACCTGGGAATCAGCACCAGAAGGGCCCAATCAGCAGGGTGAGAGCTGAGCAAGCAGCATAGTTCTCTCTCTGACTCCCCTCTCAAATACAGTGATGTGGGTTATCCGGCCCTGGTGAATACCTAAGGCTCTGCCCCTTACAACATAACAGGAGTACCGAGACAAAGAAATATAACCTAAATAAAAGAATGGATCAAAGCTCCAGAAAAAATACAACTAAGCAATGAAGAGATAGCCAACCTATCAGATGAAGAGTTTGAAACATTGGTAATCAGTATGCTCACAGAAATGGTTGAGTATGGTTGCAAAATAGAGGAAAAAATAAAGGCTCTGCAGAGTGAAATGAAAATATACAGAGAATCGACAGTGAAGAGAAGGAAACCTGGACTAAAATCAATGATTTTGAGAAGGAAGAAAGAAACATCCAACCGGAACAGAATGAAGAAACATGAACTCAAAAAAATGAAGAAAGGCTTAGGAACCTCTGGGACAACTTTAAATGTTCCAACATCCCAATCAGGAGGGGTGCCAGAAAGAGAGGAGGAAGAACAAGAAATTGCAAACTTATTTGAAAAAATAATGAAGGGGAACTTACACAATCTGGCAAAGGAAATAGGACTTCCAGGAAGTCCAGCAAGCCCAGAAAGTCCCAAAGAAGTTGGACCCAAGGAAGCACACACCAAGGCACATCATAATTACATTACCCAAGATTAAAGAGAAGGACAGAATCCTAAAAGCAGCAAGGCAAGACGAAAGGAAACACTTACTGACAAAGGAGTTCCTATAAGACTATCAGCTGATTTCTCAAAAGAAACCTTGCAGGCAAGAAGGGGTTGGAAAGAAGTATTTCATGTCATGAAAGGCAAGGGCCTCCATCCGAGATTATTCTATCCAGCAAAACTATAATTTAGAATGGAAGGGCAGATAAAGTGCTTCCCAGATAAGGTCAAGTTAAAGGAATTCACCATCACCAAGACCTTATTATATGAAATGTTAAAGGGACTTATCTAAGCAAAAGAAGATCAAAACTATGAACAGTAAAAGGACAACAAACCCACAACTAACAAGTAGAACAGGAACAGAATCATAGAAATGGAAATCACATGGGAGGTTATCGGTGGGGAGGGGGAGGGATGAAAATGGCAAAAAAGGTGCAGGGAATAAGCAGCATAAATGGTTGGTGCAAAGTGGACAGTGGGAGGTTAAGAATACTATAGGAAATAGAGAAGCCAAGGGGCTTGTACGTACCACCCACGGACATGAACTAAGGGGCAGGGGGATGTTGGTGGGAGGTGGTTGCAGGGCAGAGGGGAA
This sequence comes from Sturnira hondurensis, assembly GCF_014824575.4. Classification (NCBI taxonomy): domain Eukaryota; kingdom Metazoa; phylum Chordata; class Mammalia; order Chiroptera; family Phyllostomidae; genus Sturnira; species Sturnira hondurensis. The sequence goes on from NW_028076767.1 coordinate 30,287,404, forward strand.
TAAAGGGGAGAAAAAATGGATTAGTTAATAGCATAATCAATAAAATATACTGTAAAAAAATTTAAAAAACCCAATTTGATATTTGAGTCAACTGTGACCCTTCTACTGAAATTGACATTCCATTCATTTTACAGGAATACTCTGACGATGATCTCCACACGCAGAATCCTGTAAGTAGATCTGGGAAATGGCCATTCAACCCACTGCTCTTACCACAGCATGCCCGAGCCGCACTTACACCACTGAGCCACTGACACTTCAGCAATGTCGGTAAAGAGAACCTATTTTCTGAGGGCCGACATCCTCAAGATCCCAGTAAAAACATTTCAAAGTGTCAATTTACAAAGTACACCTAAAGTGCTTAAGGCACTGATGAATAAATTTTATGACTCACCTGCCCAAGATATCATTGAAACGTGGATCTAATTCAATGTTGTATTTGTCAATATAGTCATATAAATCTTCTGTCCCCAGTACCTTGGCTATTCTCACCAACTAGGAGGGAAAAAAAGACAAAACCCCACACAAACAAACATGTTACATGATTAAATAAACAATAACCGTGACTAGATTAACAGAAAGGGATCATCATGGCTAATGAACATTACACCTGATTTAAATCGAATTTCTATGCACCCAGGAATGGATTTCCACATAAAATTCCCTAAATCAGTACTCAATGTGACAGTGTCAAAAAGAAAAAAATAATTATAACCTTCCCCTTGAAATGTGTCCCCGATGAAGGCTTAAGATGTCCCCCTCACAATCCAGCTGAAGGTGCCACTTCTCTGGCGAAGCTCCTCTTGCACACTCAGACCACTCACTCCCACACCTGTCTACTCTGGCATTTACAACTGCAACCCCTTTCTTTATATGTTAGATTCCTTTATATCTAGATTCCTAGATACACCGTGAACTACTCAAGAGGCTGAGCTAATCTTTTTTCAGCATATTCCTCAACCCCGCATGGCACCTGATAAAGAGGTGCTGGTATTAACTGATCTTTCAAGGGGAAGTGGAGCTGGTATAAAGAGTGTCATCTGCACGTCTACTGACACACGTCCAATCTGTGTAATGAGACAAAAGGACCACAGGAATACCATGTGGAAACCAACATACTGAAGACACCCCCAGCTCTAATGAAAACTCACATTAGGAGATTCTAAGGTAAAGTCCTATTTTATATCTATAATTTAAAACAAAACAAGCAACACAAATGAAAAAATACTAGGGGGAAAACTCAGTGATTCAACAGGCTACACAGGTAGCTCCTAAAACACCAATGAGGCTCAATGTTGAGCTGGCTGAACAAGCCCTGAAGTGAAAATTATCCTAGGGCCCCTCTGAGTTAACAGGTCTCAGGTTGGGGCTGGGCATCTGGGTTTCAGCAAAATCCACGGCAGTCTCTAAGCAGTCAGATCTGGCCACCCCTAGGTTCGAGCAGAAAGCCCCCTAATGGGAACGGCTTTATCACCTGATCATAATTGTCATGTCCATGGAAAAATGGCTCCTTCCGGAAAATCATACTTGCCAGCATACACCCCAAACTCCACATATCCAAACTATAATCATACATCTGCATTAAAGTAAAAAAGAAGTCAGTTATAAATGAAAATAACAAGAACTGTATTTTCAAAATAAAAAACTGCTCTTTATTAAAAAAAAAAATCACTCCACTAAAAAGTCCAAACAGCAGTAACATCTTCATATACTACTTTTCGGTTTTCTATGCATTTCCCATTTGAAAACAACCTGTACATACTATTTTGAATTACTACCTTTTCGCTCACATGAAAACATCTCATACTGTTAGCCTGTGGAAACCTTTAATGTGTAGCGTTTTGTTGCATAAATGTCTCAGAATTTGATTTTTAATTTCCCCATAATAGGATAGTGATTTGTTTTCACCACTATAAGTAATAATATAAAAAACATTTTTATACATAAAATGTTTGAGCTCACAGCCACATCCTCAAGATCCCATTAAAACATTTCATGGGCTAGAGTCCAAACTTGTCAAGGTCTCTGATAATAACAGCTGGCAGCACTGGGCATGCAAGGTGCTCCCCCAGGATTTCGTTTGTGTGAGGAAGAGGAGGGCTTTTTAATTTTTAGTCGGGGAAAGGTCTTTATATATATATAGAATACAATCTATGAAAATCATAAGTGGGCTTTTTTTTAGTTTAGTCCTCACGCTGGTCACCCTCAGCTGACCACCCTCAAACTGGCTCTGGAGTTTCTAATCAGAAAAGGCCAGCGTTGGTGCATTTTCTCTTCAGCGAGGGTCAAATGAGGATCAGTGGATATTCCACTGACATAAGACAAAAACGAAAGTTATGGAAGATAAACTGAGGTGATTCACATTTTAAATTTTACATTTGCACAGAAGAGGCAGCCATGGATGTTTATAAATGATCTTGGCTCAAAGCACAAAATGACGTTTTTCACAAGTTATGTACAAAATACATATAAACCAAAGTTTTATTTGCCTTTCTCTTCTCACCTGATAGTCTACAAGTAGCTCAGGACCTTTGAAGTATCGAGAAGCAACCCGGACATTATATTCTTGGCCAGGATGGTAAAACTCAGCTAAACCCCAGTCTATTAGCCGAAGCTAAAGAAAAAAAAGAGAGAGTTTAAGTCATGAGCAGTTTTATCTTTTGAGCTACCCCATACGCTGTCTTTAGAGTACTCTTTCAAAAGTAGATTTAGAGTTGTTCGTATAGAAAAATACGTAATACAAAAATCAATTCTGTGTTTTGCGTACTCACAACTGTAAACCTCATTTTGCTCACCCCTATGGTTAAGATGAAAATCAAACTTGGGGAACTGTTAACTTGACATATGGGGTCTCCGTGACTTAATTCTCATGCTCCAGGAAGACTTGTTGAAAGACAATTTTATTTTGTGCTTCTGCTAATTTCTTACACTGCTTACCCAAGTAGAATACCAAGACTATCCAACCTAGACTCCTACCGGTGAATATCTTATCTTTCAAGACGAAAGTTAGCCACCTTCACTGAGGTTTTTTCTAAATACCAAATAGATCCACTGCCTTTAGCCCTCCTTGAACCTCAAGTATACTTCTTTAAGAGAACCTACAATATTTTCTGTATTTTTTTAAATTCTCACCCAAGGATATGTTTATCGACTTTAGAGAGGAAGGAAGAGGGAGAACATCAATGTGAGAGAAACACTAATTGGCTGCCTTCCATACGCACTGCGACTGGGGATCGAACCCACAACCTTTTGGTATACAGGCTGATGTTCCAACCAACTAAGCAACCTGGCAGGGCAAACCACAACTCTTTATTACTGTACTTTGTTTTCTTTCTTTTTCCAAATGGACTGCAAACTCCTTCAAGGTAGGGACTGTTTCATTCACTTTTATAATTTTAAACATTCAACATATTGCCCAGGACACATGAGAAACATAAAAATATTTGCTGAGTTAAAGGAAGAGAAAAACCACATCAAATGGTCCTTATTAAAATGTATCCTGAAAGGATACTAGCAAGGACGAGAGTCAACCTTATTTATCCACTGTGCCAAACACAACCGTGATCTGAAGTGTGGGCAGCAGTGCCTGACAAATGCCTGACTGCTCTCGTCACTGTCTCTGTAAGTTCACTGTTAACTAGGTACAGCATCTTTCTTGTTCTGGTAAGCAAAAGGTACTACAACAAAAGGTATGAAAGAAAGTATAAATTAAAAAATATTCTATTTGTATTTAGAGAGAGGGGAAGGGAGAATGGGAGAGAAACATTGATGTATGAAAGAAACATCGGCTGCCTCTTGTGAGCCCCCCACTGGGGACCTGGCCTGCAACCCACCCTCGCATGAGCCCTGACTGGGAATCGAACCAGCAACATTTTGGTTCACAGGCCAGTGGTCAATTCACTGAGCCACACCAGCCAGGGTGAAAGTATAATTTTTTTACAGTTTTTCTCTTCAACCCCTAACAAAAGCGCTCTGGAGCTATCCCTGAAGTTTCCTTTCTTACCAAGTATTCTCAGACGACTATTTCTGGTCTGTGGCTTCATACACAGCATATCAGCATTTCTTACCTATCCGCTGGCCCACGTATCCTACCAGCCACCTCTCCCTCTCTGGTCACCTAACAAACATCTCAAAGGCTAAACCTTTGATTATTCTGTTTCTCCCACCGCCTGCCCCTTCTTCTGGATTAAAGGTCATTCCACTGATCTTGTCATTCAGGCCAAAAAATTTCACTCTGGACTCTTGTTTCCCCAACGCCCTGTATCTGTCAACAAATCCTGCTGGCTCTGCCATACTCTGACCATGATTCTTATTCCACCGCTACTGCCCCGGTCCACGCCACCACCACCTCGCGACTGATTCACTGCCACAGCCCCCTCTCCAGTCAGTCAAGCTACTTTCACTCTCGCCCTCTCTCCTCTACACAGCAACCAGAATGCTCCTTTTTAAAAGCATTGCATTTGAAAATTATTATAAACTCACAGGAATTGGAGATGTTCTATGTACTCCTCATCCAGCTTTACATTTCCCCAATGGTAACATCTTATATAACCACAGTATAATACCAAAACCAGGAAATTGACAGTGACCTTTTCTTTCACCAGTTTCCCACGTTGGGGTGTGTGTGTAATTCTACGTAATTTTATCATGTGTAGATTTGGAGAACTCCTACCATAAGATACAGAATTGTTCCATCACCACAGCTGTCCCTTGTTGCTATCTGTTCTCCACTTTCTAACCTGTGGCAACCCCTGTTCTCTAACTCTTATTATTATTTTGAGAATGTTTTTATAGATGAAATAACCAGCATAACTTTTTGAGATTTTTTTCTGACTTAGCAAGAGATCCAACCAAGTTGTGGCATTCATTATCTTCCCTTTCTATTGCTGAGTAATACTATTCAGTAATAACGCTACATGGTACACACATTCCAGTCTGATTAACCATTTACTCACTGATTTCCTCCTAATTCTCAACTATTACAAATACAGACTATATTCATATACAGGTTTCTGTGTGGACCTAAGGATTGTTTATTATGCATGTGTATGTTTGTCTAGGTTTTTAAAAATATTTTTTTATTTATTTTAAGAGAGAGAAGGAAGAGAGAAAGAGAGGGGGAGAAACATGGACCGGCCCTCGCACATCCCCCAATTGGGGACCTGGCTTGCAACCAAGGCATATGCCCTGACCGAGAATCAAACCAGCAACTTTTCAGTTCACAGGTTGTTCTCTATCCACTAAGCCACACTAGCAAGGGCTATTTAGATTTGTTAGAAAGATTTATTTATTTATTGGCTTATTTATTTATTTAGAGGAACGGAAGGAGAAAGAGAGGGAGAGAAACATCGATCAGCTACCTTCCAAGTACACACCAAGTGGTCCTGGTCCTGATCCCACAACAGGCATGTGCCTTGACTGGGATTCAAACCCGAGACCCCTCCCTTTATGGGACAATGGGACCAATCAGGGGAGCCAGGGCTGTTTGTTTAGCTTTTAAAGAATCCAAAAAAGTACAAAATAACAGCCTGGCATTTTCCAAAATGGCTGTGCCACCTTACATTCCCACCAGTCATGTATGGAGTTTCTCTGCATGAGAGGGGGCAAGGGGGAAGGGGGAGGAGGAAGGAGGGAGGGAGGGAGGGGTGGAGAGAGGGAGGGGGAGAGGGAGGGGGAGAGAGGGAGGGGGGAGAGAGAGAGAGAAGGGCGGGGGGAGAGAGAGAAGGGCGGGGGGAGAGAGAGACAGAGAAAGAGATGAAAAACATCAGTTGGTTGCCTCCTGTATATGCACCACTACCAGGAACCAAACCCAGGCAAGTGCACTGACTGGTAACCAACTGAGCCACCTGGCTAGGGTGATATGCAGTAAATTTCTGAAAAGGCAAGTGAGAGCTTGCCAACCCTTTCCTCAAGCTCTGCAAAGTCTCGCATCTGTAGAGAAAAGGCCTGACATGATCTGGTTTTCCTTACCTCTCAGATACCATTTCCTTCCTCTCCCCAGTCATTCTAATCCCAGGTCTATCCTTATCACTGTTCCTACAACCCAGGCACATTCCTGCCTCAGGGCTTTTGCATCCTCTACCTAGGGACATATTTCTTCCCAAGGATGCATGGCTGTGCCCTTCAAGTATCCTCTCAAATCACCTTCCCAATGAAATCTTCCTTTCACCCCCTTGTTTAAAATGCAACATTCTCTGCTATTCCCTATGCCTAACTTACTTTTCTTCCACGTCACTTTTCACTTTCTAGCCTACCAGCCTCCCCCAAAGGCAAGTCCCTCACAGACAAGATTTTATTACCTGCCTCATGTATATATCCCCTGCCTATAGAATAATCCCACAGAATTTTAGTTGGAAAAATCACCCACACTGCCAAAGCTTACAGCAGAGTCATTACCGCCTGTAAAAGGTGGGCTTGGTTATCTTACAAAACTGCAATGTTATAAAGCACGTTGTGAGCAGAGATCGCATTAATAGTACTTAGATGGCACTTGCAAAGCAGCAGCATTATCTGAATATTTCATCCATTTCACAACGGTGTGCACTTAATGCTCACAATAACCTCGTGGCAATGCAAAGCAAATATTATGCACACTGTACCAGTAAGAAATAGGAGGCAGATGAGAAGGGAGTTACTGTTTTGCCTCCTACACTAATCTGTTTCCTTCTTTGATAGTATTCTTAGAAATATGAATAAATAATGGTTCAAACATTCTTCTCTGTTAATTCATTCACTGAAGACGGGCTGTACATTCTATGGAGCCAGTGAAGACATTTGCCAGTCTATCACATTACCTTTCTGTGCTCATGATCAATCATGACATTATGGGGCTTCACATCTCTGTGCATAATTCCCATGCTGTGACAGTAATCCAGCGCCTGCGAGAGAAACAGGGAGAAAAGAATCAGCTTGCCTAAGACTGATTTTCTAGTTCAAGTTCCCTACTTATATTCCTCCATAGTTTTCTTTCTAGCCTCACAACACCCCTGGGAATCACAGTGAGAACAATCACTCCCAAAGCCCATCTTCAGAGACTTGCTCAGGACCCCAAAGTCAAAATCACGGCCCCTGAACATCAAAGTCCCGGTCTTATACAGTTGTTACAACCGCCTTTCTATTTTAAAAGACCCAAAGTGTACACCAATTGCATCACTTCCAATTTCTCTCCCTAACCCAAATCCTGGATTACTTTCACAAATATGGGCCTCTCAAAAGAAAAAAACTCATCTGTACTACAAAACTGTTATTCATAGACCAATAATTCTTTAGCAGCTAAGAGTTTACAATAGACTTGGGTAAAGCATGCCCATACATGGCCTGCAGCCTTTCTGATGTTTGTGGTAATGGAACACAGCTACACCTACTTGTTTGCATGTTGTCTGGGACTGTTTTCACATTACAACAGCAGAGCTGAGTACTGAGAAGGACTGCACGGACCAGAAAATCAAACATTTTACTCTTCATCCCTGTAAATAAGTTGGCCAACTCCTGATTTATGAGATCAAATCTAACTTGAAAACCAAGTCCAATCTCAAACTAAGGTGAGCCGAGTAGCACAACCTTTGGGATTTGCTAATTTCAGCTTTTAAGTCAGCTGATGTCACTGGCCAAATTCTTGTCCTTCTTGAAGGGTGACTTGAATTCCTACAGTTTCCAGGGCCAGGCAGGCATACCCTTAATTTTATGAAGCATATTCTTAATTTTATTAAGTCCTGCTTGCCACAAGGCTGCATAAGCCAATGGAAAGGTCAAATATCTCTACTGGCATCATCTCTTTAGGACACTTCCAAGGTTCAAATGCAGGCTTTATGCCAACAACCCTCATTTAGTAAGAAACTCCAGCCTAGCAATTTTTTCAGCTATAAAGTTGATTGGTCTTATGACTATCAGGAGCAAGGTATTTGGTAATCTCACTTTAGAAACCAAAGTCCACTCACTCAAAATCAGCAATCTCTGAGCAGAGATTTATATAATCCTTAGGACAATGACCCTTTGACAGCTAAATTTATTGTTTTACTTGTTCAATTTTAAGTAAAATTAAGTACACCAGAAGCTAGTACATAAGGAGCTATTTTTACAAGTTTGAACAATTAACTTTTATAGGAGCAAGATGGAAATTATAAATATTTAAGGGGTCCCAGCTCTTTTCTATACACCTTTTCCACAGCATTCTAAATTACATTCTTACCAAATCCCATTTTACAATCTTTACACTAGCAGAATTCTGATATTGTTAACTTATTAAAAACTTACACGAAGAGCCCCTTCTTTCCCAATATTTTACAAAGAGTCATCTGGGTTATTTAACAAAGGGAAGTTCAATCTAGATATTTAGTATCCAAGGTTCCCTTACCTTCAGAATCTCATACATGTAAAATCGAATATCATAGTCTGTTAACGTCTGGTACAATTGCTGTTAAAGACAAACGCAACATTTAAGCCACGAAACACTGCTGATGGAAGGCAATTTCTCGTCCTCACTTGCAGTAAAATTCAAACCAGGACTCGGCTTATTTGCTATGGTCCCAAGATCTTTTTCTACATCCGTCTCTACTTCTCCAGCGTAACATTCACTCTAAAGGGATGCTTTGAGTCTTTGACTCCACATGCAAAATGCAAGAATTACTTTAACTTGTATTTCTGAAGCTATACTCCACTGTTGGGAATATACCAATTTATGTAAGCAACATGCCCCGACAGACATTTGCAACTGAGTCTGTTTTTCATTTACCTCCAGACCTTCTAATAAAAGGCATTTTGGCAAACACACAGACTCTGTGGTGGGGAACTACCCCATCTGCAGACCGCCAGCAGGCATGCAGACGGCTTGCTGACGAATCTGTCAAGCCAATGTGACAGAAGCATTTGTGTCCCAAATTGAAAGTAAATTTTGAACAACTGTTATATCTCTTTTTCAGTTTCCAGAGTTATGGTCTTAAAAAAATGTACAACTCATTAAATAGTTGGTGATGTTATCTCACATTTTCTTTGAAGTTACTGTTTTGATTCTAAAAGTTCTTTTTTTCTTATGTCAGCAAAAGCATTCAACCATTTATCGATACCTAAAATTTTCTGATACTGAATTAGTGCAAAGGCAAGTTAATACCTTTACAACTTGAAACCCAAGAGAGCGCCTACATTTTTCTATTGTACTAGAACGGAGAACTGTTTGAAGTAGGCCGCTGGATGGGCTGGAAGTTAAGAGAAATCTGCTGTAAAGGTGTGTGTTATAGCAGAATTGACGCCACCCTTACCCACCCATTCCTCTCTCAGACCTAGAGCCAAGAGTTTCTGAGGAATCCTAAGGTATAAGCAGACCTTGCTTTGCATACAATACATTCCTTCTTGAACACTGTCATTTTAAAGTGAAATGCCCTTGGCCAGATCTTGACTAAACATATGTTATTGCTTTCATTAAGTCTGACATCAGTGGAAAGTGTTAAGTGAATAGTAAAGGTGGTGAGAAGTAAACATATTGGTCATCAAAGAGAACACACAATAAGTCAAAGGGCAAAAATACCAAGATGTGGAAATTGGCAGTTTGTACAGGAGTATCTCTACCTTAAAATTTAACAATGAAGATGAAAAGCTCTTTTTAAGCAAGTTAGAAGGAAGTTCTTCTAATAATGACATCCCTAAAAGGCCTTCTATGTGGTCTAAAAGCCTAACAACTTGAAATGGTTGGTTATACATATTATACCTTGAAGTCTGTGTTGTTTACGTGTTCAAAAACCAAGGCGGGGGTTCGTGACTAGGGAAAAGAGAAAGAAAAAACACATTAGCAACAGTCCGGCAGCTTTACCGGGCACAGTGTCTGCGGACGCTACGTGGCGAATTTGGCAGTCCTTGCCTCAGTGGTAGGAAACCCTCTATTGCTACGAGCCCTCCCAACTCTGATCATCACCACACTTAGGTCATTTTGGGGATGGATTTCAAACAGAAGACATGGAGCTGAAGTCTCACCAGGCTCTAGGCAGCCCGACAATGCGCCCATCGCCCATCGGCATCGGACCTGAGTTTGCAAAATGGATTAACACATTTCAGTTTCCAGTGCTACCAGTCTCTTAGCCTAGAAGAATAAGAAATAGTCTGTGGGTGGAGGTCTCTTTGAAAGAAAGACCCAAGCTGGTTAAATGCTATAACTGATTAAGCACTTTCAAAGCAGCACTTAATGGTAGATGGGGGAACAGAGAGGGGCCGGCTGCGCTCTGGGGGTCAAACACCCTCAGCCCTGGTGGGCCCTGCTAGCATCTACTCTACTCACCACAGGGTCTTTTACAATGTCTGCCAGTGTGATGATGTTGGGGCCGCCTCGCAAATTCTCCAAAATCTTTATTTCACGCTTGATTTTCTTCTTCTTTACTGGCTAAAAGGGTAAAAGTACATCAGTGAAATAACGTACTTCAACAGATAATGTAATACATAAATGGCTTAGTATGCGCGCTCCTTGAAGGAAGGAAACGTTTCAGACTCATCTGTGAATCCCCTTCTCCCAACCCTCTGCAAGGCACTCTGTAGGCTACCTAGCAAACGTTGAATTGAAAAAAAAAAAAACAAACAAACAACTTTCTATTCCAAAGACCAGACCTCCTCTGCAGAATTAGCCTTTAATTTCAATCATCAGTCTTAATGTTAACTTTTTATAACTACACAGAATAGGGTTATAAATAGTAATAGGACTAGGGGATATCTTGAAAAACCTTCTTACCAATTAGGTTGAAACATGGGCTTTTCCTGGTCCATCCTGTACGTCTATAAACACCCAACAGGGGTGAGGGAAACAGGACCAAGATAAGAACAGCCAAACCATCTTTGTGCCGCAAAAACTTGTGGGGTAAATGTGGGCCTTGAAGTCAAGACCGCCTAATGCGAATCCTACTTTCATTACCTGCTAGCTGTGTATCTGTGGGAAAGGTAATAACCCGTCTAAGGCTTTCCTTATGTGTAAAATGATCAAAAAAGAGTGTACCTATCCCGTATGACTGTTTCAAGAATCAAATGAAATATATGAAAAGAACTCAGAATCTGAGGGGATGTAACACCTACCTAGCCTCGTGATCAGCACTGCCCTCTCTCCATTCTAAAACGACCACCCTGCAGGCCCTACAGCACGTCACCCACACCCCTCTGTCCTCACCCATCACTTCCACACCTGTCCTGGGACAGAAATGGTTTTCATTTCTCTGAGGAGGGCTTTGATCCAACTGTACCTCCTCCACCAAACCTTCCTCCTAAACAGTCTAAAATGGTGCTGGTCCAAAAGAAATATAATGCAAGTCACATATATATTTTAAAAAAGATAAAGAAACAGACAAAATTAATTTTATTTAACAAAATATATTCAAAAATCTTATTTTAACATGTAAATCAATATAAAAAATTACTAATGAGAAATTTTATATTCTCTTTTCCCTTTCTTTTCGTATGAAGCCTTTTAAATCTAGTATATTTTATCCTTACAGCATATTTCAGTTGGGACCAGCCACGCTGCAAATGCTCAAAAGCCACATGGGACCTGCGTCCACCATATCAGACCATGCAGCTCTTTCCTGGGGTGCCAGTCACCTCAGACTACTGACACACTAAACATAATTCTCAAAAATTGTTTTAAATTTGTATCATTTCTTCATTAATAAGATCACTAGCTATTAAACTTTGATGATCAATAACCTGGGGTTTTTTAATACACAGATTCCCAGGATCTACGTAGATGTGCTCAATCAGAATCTGTATTTTTTAAAAACTTTGAGCCATGCCCTGACTGGTGTGGCTCAGTCAGTTGGACCTTGTCTTACAAGCTGAAAGGCTGCTGGTTACATTCCCAGTCAGGTCACAATGCCTGGGTTGCAGGCCAGGTCCCCAGTTGGGGGCGCTCGAGAGGCAGCTGACAGATGCTTCTCTTGCACATTGATCCCTCTCTCCCTTCCCCACTCTCTCTAAAATTAAATGCTGATCCTTACACAATAGAGGTAACAATTCACTGAAAACAAAAGCACAAAATATAACTAGCTCTGGCTGGTGTGCCTCAGTGGATGTGAACCAAAGAGTCGCCAGTTCAATTCCCAGTCAGGGCACATTCCTGGGTTGTGGGCCAGATCCCTGGTAGGGGGTGAGCAAGAGGCAACCACACATTCATATTTCCCTCTCTTTCTAAAAATAAACTAATAAAATCTTTTTAAAAAAGCATGAAATATAACTAAACATAGATAAAGTTAATATGAGGCACCAAATCAGCATCAGACTTAAAAGACAACCTTTATTACCGCCATCCCCGCCCCTGCTCTGCTACAACCTAGCTATATGACTACGTCAAATCACTTCTCTTTCTTTAGTTTCCTGACCTGTCAAATGAAGATAATCTCTGTTGATTTCAGAGAACACAATAAAATAAAGGTATTGAAGCACTCCAAAAACACTTTCAAATGCTACTTTAAAAAGGCAATCACTATTACTTAAAACACATCTAAATTCCAAATTTCCCTGAAATTATCATCTCTCTCTTCTTGTACTAACCTTGAGAATTTTAACAACAACTTTTTCATTATTTGTGATGTTGATGGCTTCAAATACTTCACTATATTTACCCCGGCCTAATTTTCGAACCAGCTGGTAGTCATCTTGATTTCTGTGAACAGAGAGTCAAAGTCACAATCATTTAAGCAGTTCAAATTATCAAGCACTAATTGAACTAATAAAACTGTATTACCAGTAAGGATAAAAGAAGTAAGAGGTATTTCACATAATTCCTAAATTGGTTTCCTTGTATTTTTTAATTGGGCCAATTAAAAATGTGTGTGTGCACTCCACATCCTTTCAGCCCCACACTGTTTACATCTCTGACACCCCACACAGAGACAGCTTGTTTTAGGGTTCATTATGTATACTTGTTTCCAACAGTAGACAGCTTTCCCTTGGAAAGCAATTTTTATATATTCCTGTCTCCTACTGCCTGTCCCAGTGTTGGCACTTAGCAGGAAATAAACACATTATAAGAATATTTCAATTAAGCACATTTTGGGAGCAGCTGACAGTTATGGGCTTTTTTTTTTTTTGCAGATTAAAAATACCTTTCAAATGTATAGTCTTGACCTCCCTCACACCTGTCCTCCAAGGCAAGCCCTGAGGACAGTGCATATAATGGAGTTTTGCAAACTAGGCTACAGGTAATGAACTAGTTAGAGGGTCCCTTCCTCTACTTTTGCCCATATTTCTTCCATGAGCACTAAACATCAGAGGGAAAAAAAAACGCCAACATTTTCTCTCTGCCTCTGCTTACAAGTTAGAGAACTTTTCTCTAAATGACAAACATGGTCCATTTAGTGAGGCCTAAATTCTCTTTACTCTCAGCTGGAAACACTGAGAATCCAACATGAAACAACCAGCCATTCATTTCCTCAAGCAGCTAAAAAGAAAGTAAATGAACAGAGAAAGCAAAGGTACTAAGGACAATGAACAGCGCAATAACCAAGGAAGGTGCGGGGGAAGAGGACTCTTATTTCTAGTTGAGCTTTCCTCCTATGGGTAGGCACAGAAAACAAAAGCAAACCAGACAGCACCACGACAAACACTCAAAAGGGGTATTCGGTGCCATTTTAACAGAATTTAGTGCAAAGCACTCAATTTGCATAGAGTAGCTGAAATTTCTGTAAAACAGAGGTACTCCTAGAGCCCAAAGCCTGTGATATAAAGGGAATGGTTACATTTATCAATATGGTAACATTTATTGGTATTGTACCACTGGTTCTTGATGCTGTCCTTAAAGCACGTTGCATCCTCAGGCAAGGGCAATATACCCAAATATGATTAAAATACACCCACAACAATTTTAGGAGCTTATATTTATCCACTTACAGGCCATGGACATCATATACGGACAGATATAAAATGTAGGCTGTAAGTTATCAAATGGTTTTCTTTTGCATTTGAATGTCAAAATGCTTTTATTACAAAAAAGTATGACCTGATCAATTACATACATACCATGTTAGGACAAGAAACGCAAACACCCAAACAAGACTGCACAGAGAATCAGGAGGGCAAACGCAGCTGTTTGGGCAGAGTCAACTGTTCAAGATGGAATTTGGGCTGAATTCCATGTTACACATGCCCAGTCTCATGATGAGGCAAGTGTTTAGGGTTTAATTTTGCTTCCCATTAGAAAGAAGACACCTTCCTGGAGAACTGTTTCATCCTTCACAATCATCATGGGACAACGGTTCTCTGACCTCAAAAAACATTTTACGTAAGAGTTTGGTGTTTTCGAAGTCTCTTAAAGTATTCTCACCTAACTGCAGAGCCCTTAGCTAAGGCAAGTGGACAGGCAACTCCCGATTATCCGCTTTGTATACAGAATATATAAATCAGAGAAAATAAGACTGAAACGATTCTTAAATAAGCCCATCAAAACTGTTAATTTGTCAAAGCAATACCTTGCTTCTTCATTGCAAAAGAAAACTCAAATCAGACTTCAATCTTGAGGTTTATAAATGCACAGCCAGTGAGGTTTTCTGACATAAATTACTCAACAAACCCACAAGAGTCAGGCCCTTGGGTGAGCATAGTGAAGTAAAAGGAAGCAGTTACCCCCATTCCACCACATGTGACTCGTAATCCCAGTACTCCCGGGGTCTGTGCGTATTAACGTCTGTGTAAACTCTGGCCCTGCTTGGCACGGGTCCCGACATGTCAGACAGGTTGGCGAACAAAGCTGAACTTGATGTTTGGAGATCTGGCAGTCACCGTGTTCAGAGGCAGCTGGGGGTGAGGGGTGTTAAGACCTTGTTTCAGGCTGCTTTTCTTTACACTGCAGAAACAAAAGGCACAAGGGCCCAGGAATCATTTTTTAAAAGCATTTGGGAAGAAAGAAAAATCACCTTACAACAATGGCCTTAAATATGCCTTTGGTTCTCCTACCTGTTAAACCAGTGAATGTATACCAATGGTGTCACAGTGATTCCCTTAACATAAATCAAAACCTATTGTTAATCCTAACTCTACTCTTCAAAGTAGCTTGTTACCTCCTCAGCTAAAGTTAGGATAACCTGGAAGGGAAAGATGGCAGTGAGAACAGACCCCATAGCATCACTACTATCCACACATTCTATAGAAGCTGGCAAAACCAGTACCTTTCTTTTCACAGCTTTCTACAGCCAAAAGGCTCTGGAATGGTGGCAAAGCCAAGAGTATAGACCACTTGATGAAACCAGGAAGGAAATAAAGACTTGCTCTCACACATCAAAGTTCAATGTCATTCTACATGAATCCAAATCATTTGGGGGACCCTATTCAATTACCAGTTGACCCCTGACCACCGTTTGAAAGATACACTTGATTTCATTAAATTTAAAAATAAAAATCAGTTAATTTCCCCTTAATTTATTCTATACAGGTACAAGTTTAATAAATACTCGACCATTCTGAGATTCCTGTAACATTTGTTGATTCCTCTTACTCTGTATTTAATGAAAAATGTATTGAGTCTCCAGAGGTCATCACCTCAGGAGGACACAGCATCACCTGTGCAGTTTTCTGGTCAAGACTGTGTAGCCTCAATCTAATCACTAGGGAACACGGGACAAACCAACCAAGCACGACTCTGTTAAAAGGTGGGGGGCAGGGCAGGGAGATACACTGTGCTCTTCAAAAACATCAATATTATAAAAGACAAAAGACAACTAAATACAATGTCCTACCCTATCCTGTACTGGAGAAGGGTGGGCAATGCTATTAAAAGACAATACTATCAAGATCAAATGATAAAACTGGAATTTAGATGGCAGGTCAGGTACACTCAAGAGTGTATCACCCCGGCCCTGGCCGGGTAGCTCAGCTGTTAGAGCATCGTCCCCATACGCCAAGGTTGTGGGTTTGATCCCTGGTCAGGGCACGTACAAGAAGCAATCAATGAACGCATACATGAGCGGAACAACATATTGATGTTTCTCTCTCTCCCTCTCTAAAATCAATTAAAAGGAGTACATACTCACACATGATAAAGCAAATGGGGTAAAATATTACAATAGGTAAATCTGGGTAAAGGAAACACAAATGTTCTTTTTATTCATTTGTTAAAACATGTATTTTTACAAATCGTAGTAAAATATATACGATTTACCAATTTAACCATGTTTAAGTATACAGGCCAGTGGCATTTTTTTTGGTATACTCACTTCTTGTGCACCCATCACATCCTCTGATCTCCCCAGTTATTCAGCACCCCAAACTGAAACACCATGCCCATTCAACATCAACTTCCACCTCCCCCAGCTCCTTATAACCACCACTTTATTGTCCTGGGAGCCTGAGAAGGTAGGTACCTGGGTACCTACTCCAGGTACCTCATTTAAGTGTAATCAGAATATTTGACTTTTTACAGTTGGCTTACTTCACTCAGTATACATATGTTTAAGGTTGAGTAATACTATGTATATATAGACCACATTTTTACCCATTCATTGGTCAATAGACACTTGGGTTATTTCAACTTTCAGGCTGTCATAAAGAACGCTGCTATAGATGTACAAATATTTTTCGGAGTCTTTGCATTCATTTTGGGTATGTACCTAGAGGTGGAACTGCTGATTATATGGTAATTCTATATTTAATTTTTTGAGAACCACCATAGTCTTTTGCTCACTGGCAACATCATTTTGTATTTCCATCAGCAATGGAGCAAGGGCTTCAGTTTCTTCACATCCTTGCCAGCATTTATTTTTATAGTAGCCATCCTAATGGTGTGAAGTGGTTTTGATTTGCATTTCCCTTATGATCAGGGATGCTGAGCATTTTCTCATGTGCTTACTGGGTTTTTTTCTATCTTCTTTGGAGAGTTAACTATTCAAGTTCTTTGGCTATTTTTTAAATTGGACTTCTTCTTTTTTTGGTTGTTGAGTTGTAGTTCTTCATCTGTTCTAGTTATTAATCCCCACGGCAGTGTCCAACCCACGGCCTGTGGGCTGCATGTGGCTCAGGATGGCTATGAATGTGGCCCAACACAAAAATTATAAAACTTGAAACATTATGAGATTTCCCCCCATGGTTATGTATTGCAATGTATTCATGTGTGGCCCGAGACAACTCCTCTTCCTCCAATGCGGCCCAGAGAGGCCAAAGGGTTGGACACCCCTCCATACCATTTGCAAATATATTCTCCCTACTGGCTGCCTTTTCATTCTGTAGATGGTGCTCTTCGATGCACAAAACTTTTCATGCTGATACGCTCCAATTTATTTTGATTTCTGTTGTATACACCGTCAGTGTCACATCTGTACTATTTTTTTGGTCTCTCATAAATTTGAAGTTACTTCCAAATGAACGGGTTAAAATGAAGTTGGTGTAAGAAAACTGAGGCTCAGAAAGAAATATTTTTTTAACCCCCAGCCACATACTTAACAACAGAGCAAGGACCAGAAACCAAACTTCTGATTCTTGTGGCAGTGATTTCTTTTGCCATGCAACCCCACTAGTAAGGTAACAATAGCTAACGTCTACAATCACTCATTACCTGTCAGCCAGATACGCACATTCACTATGTGCTTTATGCGGATTTCTCTTAATTCTCACCACACAAAAGCGAGAACGTCATTATCACCATTTTACAGATGAAGAAACTGAACTAAAGGAGAGTTAAGTAACTTGCCCAAAGACAGGGCTGGAGGAGTGGACATTCAACCAGACTGTGAAAATGGAGATAACTGCAATCACCTCCCAGGTTTGTGGTAAGGCTTCAGTGAACTAATGAATGTTCAGGACTGTGCCTATTTGAGAGCTCTAGGAGACACATGTATGATGACGGCACGTTTCCCAATGCTGTATTTAAGCAGGAGTTTAACTACCATACACAAAGAAAATAAGCCAGAAGAGATGACTCGTTATGACCACGGTTTCAGTGGTTTAAAGCTTTAAGAGGATGAGCGAGAGACTGGAATGGGAATTAATGCTCTACTGGGGAGTTTAATAAACACAATCAGTGATACCCCCCCTTTAATACATGAAATCAAAAGTGCCATGTATTATCTATGTATGAGTTCTTCCATCCACAAAACTCCTGTAACTTGCCTCTGTTAAACTCCGGAGTCCCACAAGTACAAATTTAAATGGCCAGAAAACAACAAAACTGTTCAAGTACTTACTTACTAAAAAGTGAACCAAAACAGTTTTAAAAAAAAATAAATAAAGTATATTTTTAAAAAGATTATTTATTTATTTATCTTAGAGGGGAAGGGAAGGAGAGAAAGGGAGAGAAATATCAATGTATGGTTGCCTCTTGTGAGTCCCCTGCCGGGAACTGGCTGCAACCCAGGCATGTGCCCTAACTGGGAATCGAACCGCGATCGTGTGGTTCTTTTTCGCAGGCCCGCGCTCAATCCACTGAGCTACACCAGCCAGGGCCCAAAACAGTTTTAAGATTACTTCCAAATATTTATTTCTTTGGTTTTATAAAACCATCACAGTGATGGTAATCTAATTTCTTTACCTAATATTGGTTAAGTATAAAAAACACACACAGACATACTAAGCAAAAAAACCAGAAAGCAGACACTTTCTACTGTAACCTTTGTTCTTCCCAAGGAACAGGTCCTTTGTGCTGCGGAACTGCTGGCTTTTTCTGGGGTGGCTGCATGCCTGCATTTACAACAGTGAGACACTAGGAAGATGGATAAGGGTATGTATGTGTGTACACACGCAAGCAGCCAGAACAGCACAGACAACAGCTGAAGCCAGTAGAAATACTGTCCCCAGGTTATTTATGACTTTCAATGAAACGATACTGAACTTTTAAATTCCTAGCTTCTCTGACGAAAACATTCTCTCTTCAGTCTTCATATTCCTTTATAGGCATTTTTTTCCTTTTGCTTGATGTTTTAAACCTGTAAGCCACCCTTTATCTGTGGATCTCGAAGTTCTTCTACTATGCGTTTAGTAAGTTTGTAAGATCAACACAACTTTAGTAACTGGGATTAGATGCAATGGGGTGATGAAACAAGCAGTGGAGAACCGGTCTCAAATCCCTAATTGGCTATAGGACCTCACTGGGCTTCTTCCAGCTCGGTTCATCACTCATAAAACCTGCCCAACTGCACTTGCAGACTGAGGAGATCAAATGAGAGAGCTTCCAGAAAGGGCTCAGAAACACCAAACACATGTAAATTATTATTACACCATAGCTCCTTAGTGAAAACTAATATGAAGAAACCTATCTTTAAAGGGTTAGTCTTGAGCCTTCCCCTTTAACCGGAACCAGGTGTCCTATGTGCGGCCAGCCGAGCTGGCGTTCCTGGCCTGCTTTGAGGAGCGCGTTGGCTACAGGGAAGGGCCCACGGTGGAGATGAAGAGAATTCAGCCTCAGCTTCCAGATGAAGATGGTGACCACAGTGACAAAGAAGATGACCAGCCTCAAGTGGTGGTTTTAAAAAAGGGAGACCTGTCAGCTGAAGAAGTCATGAAAATTAGAGCAGAAATAAAGGCTGCCAAAGCAGACGAAGAATCAGCTTCAGCTGATGGAAGAATCATGTATCAAAAACCACTCAAGCATTCCCCAGATGAAAAGTACTCAGGTTTAACAGCAAGCTCAAAAAAGAAAAAGACAAGCGAAGATGAAATAAATCAGCAGGAACCAGTTAAAAAGAACTCACAAAAGCAAATAAAAAACAGTAGCCTCCTTTCTTTTGACAGTGACAATGAAAATTAATAAGTATAAACATTTTGAGCTCAGTCTTTAGAAGTATATGGGGTGTTTTTAAAAATAATATTTTCCTATCATAAAGATAATACAAGTGCATTATAGAGAATTTAGAAAATGCAAAAAAATTAGTGAGATAAAAACTCTGTCTATCCATCAATACTCCTCTGACTTGAAATGCTAAATCTGTAGACATTAACTCGTATAGTATTAACATTTTGTTAATTCCCATCTGGGGTGTATATGTATGTAAATTACAATTTTTAACAAAACTGAAAAAAAAAAAAGGGTTAGTTTCCATTCTTAGCTTTTGCTAAAATACAAAAACTATAGAAGCTGTGGTTGAGTCCCAGCCTCTGAGGGCCAACTCATGGGCAGACATGACATTACAAAATGAGGTCTCATTTCTCCCTGGAAACCACCCGACTCACATGGAAAATATCCCCCAACTCCCATTTATGGGCCCATGTACCACCCTCTTACCACCCCGTCCTCCTCTGCTCTCTTAAGGCCTTGAGGTTCTCCATGAAGAGCAAAGCGAGACTATTCACTAATGAAACTCAAGGAGATTCTCCAGTACTTGTCTGACCGACCCTGGCAGCTTTTGGTGCCGCACGAGCTGGAACCCAATTTATGAGCTAGTGGACTTGATTCTCCCCTGGGGGGACAACTAGCAGTTTTGCACCACCCCCACCCCGCCACGCTTCAGTTTACTGTCACACATACTGAATACTCTGCTTACAGTAAGCAAGCCATTCACATGAATTTCAAATGGTCGGCCTTCAGTAACTACACAGGGAGAAGGTAACAGGGTTCTTGAGCTCAGAAACTTCATATAAATAAGATGGTGCAAGGAAGAAAGGGAAGGGTGGTGAGCTGGGGATAAAATGGGGATGTGAAAAGATAGGAAGAAGTCATCAAGATTAACATTATTCAAAAATAGAATTTTACTCTTCTCTTTAAACATGTATGTATGTACAACCACATGCAGCCTAACAGGAAGGAAACACAAGGACAACCTAAATTTCTCCATCACTGATTTGGTTCTTTCATACATTCCTTCCTTTGTTCATCCCTTAAGTACACGAGCATTTATGATGAAAAAGTACTATGCTAAGCCTTCGGAATATAATAATGAGCAAAGCAGAACAAGGGTGAGACAAATATGCCTGTATCTGCAGATTAAGGATAATAAAAATTCATTGAAGAGTTTTAAGCAGAAAAGTGATTCATGTATATTTTTTAAATATTTTGCTCTGGCTGGTTATGGGACAGTCAGAGAACAGATTTATGGACAAAAGGCTGTTAACACTCACCTATGTGAGAGAGATGATGGACTTTTGACCAATGGTGGCGGCAATGGAGGTAAATGGACTAATGCGAGGAACAAAAATTTATGGTGTAAAAATAAACTCTGGGTGGACTGGATAATGGAGTAAAGAAGTGGGGGGTGAGTTTTAGATTTCTGGTTGGACAGCCTGTTGATGACACTCCTGGAAATAGAAAACATGTTGGAAGAGAGCTAACAATTCAGGTTATAGACTTAAGGTTAAAACAGCTTTGAGACATCAAAAAGGGTACTGAATAGGAAATTAGATATTACAAATCTGGAGATAAAAAACCCTCTCAGCTTTAAATATCTTAACCTCCCAGCAATTCCATGAGGCGGGCATTTCTTTCCTTAATCTACAGATAAGCTCAGAGGCTTGACTGAGAATATCCAGCAGAAATGAAGTTGGGATGCAAAGCCAAGTGGGCTGACCGCCAAGGTTCAAGTCTTTTTCATTCCTACAGAACTTACTCATTTCCTAAACCTCGTTTACA
This sequence comes from Sturnira hondurensis, assembly GCF_014824575.4. NCBI lineage: Eukaryota > Metazoa > Chordata > Mammalia > Chiroptera > Phyllostomidae > Sturnira > Sturnira hondurensis. Next base: position 30,308,909 of record NW_028076767.1, read on the forward strand.
GTCGTCTTCAAACCTTAATTTCCCTGTTAGTTCCATAGCTCCCCAAAGTCAAGATTTATGTCAAATCTTTTTACTTTCCCGTATGTAGCTGAAGGCTTTGCACTTTGCAGGATGCACAGTAAATATCTGTTGATCAAATCAATGTTAATTTTAATTTTCTCCCTTTTAATTGAATTTATTGTGGCAATACTGGTAATGTCGGCTTATTTTTTAAAAATAAAATAAAATGAAGTTGCCTCTAAAAGGCAGGGTGCCCCCAAACACTTAGCACCCGGCACACAGCCAGAAGGAACTAAAGGGTTCTTGAGCAATTGTTTCCTTTGCTTTCTCTCTCTCCTTCCCAGCATTATACATTCTTCTACTAAAGAACAGGGCCACAATTGAGATTTCCCCCCATAACAATAATAAAAATTGAACACTGGAGAAATTTTATTTTAGCAATTTTTATAATAGATATTTGGAAGGCTGAAAAAGTGCCTGAATGTCCTGAAGGTCAAGTCTCCTGTGCACTGTTCATAACATGTGCGTACCTCAGGAAAACCTAACTCACAGAGAAGTAGTACCTTCCCCAATAATTTCCGTTTCAAATACCCTTATTGAACTCTTACTGTTCCCATGTAACTGCATAAAAGACAACATAACTTCAGTGGGTAACAATTTCAGACCACTACACTTCTATCTAAAAAACCCTCAGACTGACTCTGAAGATATGGGTAAGTTTTGTTTGTTCAATGTTTAACATAACAGAAGCCAATTATAATAAACTTAAACTATGAAAAATTATCTTCTCAATAAAATTTTCCCTACTAAAGTCAGACCACACCTATAACCAAAGCCAATTACATGGATAATTTATTTCATTGCTTAACTTATTCTTTATTATATATTTTTTAAAAGATTTTATTTATTTATCTTTAGAGAGAGGGAAGTGAGGGACAGAGAGAGGGAGAGAACTATCAATGTGTAGTTGCCTCTCGTGTGGCCCAGTGGGGACCTGGCCTGCAACCCAGGCATGTGCCCTGATTAGGAATCCAACTAGTGACTCTTTGGTTTACAGGCTGGCGCTCAATCCACTGAGCCACACCAGCCAGGGCTTAACCTATTCTTTATAAGATGCAAGGAAATGGAAACTCCTTTAAACAATAAGTTTAAAATACACAGTGCCAAAATCAGAAATTTACTGACATAAATGGAATATAATAGAATTAATTTCTATACAAACTTCTCTTGCCCTTTTCAGCCAGTCTCTCTCTTTACTCTCTTCTATTCTATATGATTTCTACTTTTCAATCTGGCAGCTAAGAAGAAAATTGGGGGCCTAGTAAATGGTCTAATACCAGGAAACTGTACAAGTCAATTACTCATTTGTTCTAATGTACTTTTATAGATTAATTTTCTAGTATTAGAACTGTAAAGATTATTCTGGAACTTTAAATTTAAAAAGTTAAGTCCACTTTCAAACTGCAATAGTTTTATTAGTTCTTATAACCCTCATGTTTACCAGAGTCACTATCTTCAAAACGAAAAAAAAAAATAAAAATAAAAATAAAAATCCTGCTATTGCTAGATCTTCCACAGTGAATGAACCGAGTCTCATAATCATCCAGACAGGACAAAGATTTCTAAGGCAAAGGAGGAGGAATGCACTTATATTGCCCTGTCTGCATGATTTAGGACTCCTGTGGGCAGAACAGCAGTTGCGTGAGCTCTTCCTAGCAACCAGGCAGTGCATGCTGCTGAGAGAGGCAGGATTTGTGGAACAAACTCAGGGAAAAGTGTAACTACTCACATGTTCATGCTTTCTTATAGAAGCAGACAAATACTGAGTCTCACAAACTTACCTTTTCCCCTTTCAAAAGTGGCACTGTTTACCTGGCTGGTGTAGGTCAGTGGATTGAGCTCGGGCCTGTGAACCAAAGGATCGCGGTTCGATTCCCAGTCAGGGCACATGCTTGGGTTGCAGGCCAGTTCCCAGTGGGGGACCCATGAGAGGCAACCATACATTGGTATTTCTCTCCTCTCCTTCCCTTCCCTTCTAAAGATAAATAAGTAAAATATTTTTAAAAATCTTTTTAAAAAAGTGGCACTGCTTAGAAGGCCACATGACACCAAAAAAAAAAAAAAGGATTTAAGTAGTTAATACTACCTGGAATGCTTGTCTCAAATGTCCACAGGTGCCTTTAATTTCTACTATTCTTCTCCTTTTAAACCAAGAGCATAATGTTCACTCAGTAAGCATTTATTGAACACTTACTATGCACTAGGAAATGTGTGCCTGTGGCCCAGAAGGAATTCCTTCTCTAAGTCCTCTGACAAAAAAAAAACAGACCATTACTCTCCTAAGTGATCAGTGCTTAAATGAAATAAGGCCTAGTGCTCTGAAGGCACTGAAGGGAATTTAAGTCACCTACCAATCTGGGGAAAAGCTATCAGGGACAAAAATAACATCTAAGCTTAGTTTTGAAGAATGTACAGGAATTACTCAGGTGAAGAACACTGAAACAAGAAATTGTAAAGCACAATAAAATAAGCAAGTTAAGATTTTGAAAAAGATTTTATTTATTTATCTTTAGAGAAGGGAAGGAGAGAAGGAGAGAAATATCAATGTATGTTTTCCTCTTGTGTGTCCCCTGCTGGGAACTGGCCTGCAACCCAGGCATGTATGTGCCTTAACTGGGAATCAAACCAAGATCCTTTGGTTCACAGGCCCACACTCAATCCACTGAACTACATCAGCCAGGGCAGCAAGTTAAGATTTTTAAACAGCTATAATTTTGACCCTAAAACTGCCAAAGGCTGACACACCTTGTTATCCCCTATGAGAAGCAAATCGGATCAGCAACCTTTTTATATCTGATTTGGAGAATACTGGTACATTATACTTGACTGTTACAGTATGTGCCTAAAAGAAAAAAAATAGAACCATTAATTCACAACTACTGCAATTCAGATTTCATTCTCTTTCTTTCTCCACTCCTCATCCAAATTAGTTTCACTGCAGAGGTCACAGAGCAAAATGCCTAGAAAGGACAAATAACCAGGAGGTGTAGATGATCCTTGAAAGTGTGATTAGAGGTTCTCAGTTTTCAAAGTAAGAAACCAAGATTTTTCCAGATAATATTCCTATTTTCAGTAATGGCGGGCTTATTTGGGTCAACCCTCCCAATGTGAAGAACCAAAAAGAATCGATTAAACACACACACACGCACATACACACTGCCTCTTCTCTTTTCTCTCTTTCATAAATAAAACATATAAGCAATTATAGCCAAAAGTGAAGAGAAAATGAGAACCCAGAGAAGCAAGCAAGTAAGCAAGCCCAAATGGTCTGTTGATCCCTAAAAATTAGAATTTTGTTCTGACAGAAACCAAAGCCCAGTGCTCTAAGATAGAGAATCTGGCCCTGGCTGGAGTAGCTCAGTGGATTGGGCACAGGCCTGTGAAGCAAGGGGTTGCCGGTTTGATTCCCAGTCAGGGTACATGCCTGGGTTGCAGGCCAGGTCCCAGCAGGGGACTCATGAGAGGCAACCACACACTGATGTTTCTCTTCCTACTCTTTCTCCTTCCCTTCCCCTCTCTCTAAAAATAAATAAATAAAATATTTTTAAAAAAAGATAAAGAATCTGATAGGAGAATCCCTCCAGCATGAGCTGAGATTTCAGAGTTACAATCCGCAGGTGAGGGTGGATGGGATCAGGGTTGGGGCAGTGACAGATCCAAAGAAGTATTATAGCCCTATAGGAAGAATAGCAGATCTGAAGCTTGTTTTAAGGTGGTCCCTGGACCAGTGATGTCTACAGATACCCAATATGAATAAGCTCTTGGTGGAGAAAAGTACCTTCCTATGTTTGGCCCTTAAATAATTTCCACAAATAATTGTTAAAATACAACATCCATCTTGTAATCAAAGATAACTAACTAGGCATTAAAGAAAAGACTCCAAAGTAAAAAATGGCAGAAAAAGAATAGACAACAGAAAAAAACCCCACAGAAACTTCGGATTCTTATTGTACTCAAACTATGAAGTAACTGTGCTTATAGGATAAGAGATGTTTCAGAACATCTGCAGAGAACAGGATACTTTAAAAACTAGGCTAGAAATTACCCACAGTGTAGCAGAGAAGGCAAAACTAACGAAAAATAAGAGAAGAGTAACACTGTGAAAGGTTGGTGTACTTTTAATTGGTGCTACAATAAAGAAAAAGGGACAGGACAAAGGCAATATTTGAATAGGTAACAGCTGACATTTTCCCAGAAGCAACCAGATATAATCACCTTCCAGAAACCAACAAATTACAAACCAGATCAATAAAAAGAAATCTACAACATATAATAACAAAACAGCAGAAAAAAACAGAGACAAGGGGAAATTTGAAAAGCAAACAGAGAAGACAGATTACATTCAAAGGAGCAACATGAGAAACAGCTGATTTTTCCAAAAGCAACAATGAAGCCAAGACAGTTTCATACCTGCAGTGTACTCTGCCAAGTTAAAATTCTTTATCCAGTAAATATCTCTAAAAAAAAGAGGATAACATAATCCCATTTGGAAAGTTTGAGTTGGGAGAGAAAAGAATGAGCAAAAAAAGAGGACCATTTACGTGAAAGTTCCAATAAACATCGACATCGACTAATAACAGACTTTGATATTTACGGCTCCAGGTTATAATATCTATGATGGTATTTATTTACAGAACAAAAACACCATTCATTTTCAAACTAGAAATAGAGGGGAAAGTGAAATGATAAAAAGAATCCAAAAACTGATAGAAAAAAAAGATAAGAAAAAACCACAGAACATAAGACACAAGAGAGAAAAGTTAAACAGAAATAGGGCTAATTACATTAAATATAAATGAAATAAATTATTCAGGTAAAAGGCAAATACTGTGACAGGTTGTATTAAAACAGAAATCCAAAATGAACTAGAATAACCAGAACAGTTAAAAAGAATAAAGCTGGAGGAATCATCTAATTTTAAGACTATTACAAAGCTACAATTACAAAAATTAGTGTGGTTTTAGTAAAGGGATAACAGATCAACTGAACAGAATGGAGAGCACAGATATAAGACCCACATGAATACTGCCAATTGATTTTTGACACAGATACAAAGGCACTTCAATGGATAGAGGATAATCTTTTTTATAAGTGGTTTTGGAAAACTTGGACACCCATTTGCAAAATTATGAACTTTAACTTAAACTGTACACCTTATATATAAAAAAAGGACTTGTACCTATAATAAATTCAACAATATCCCAATTAAACAATTGGCCAGAGATCTGAAGATACCTCACAAGATATATACAGAAGCATGAAAAGATGCAAAATATTTTTAATCATTAGGGAAGTCTAATTAAAATCAAAATAAGACACACTACAGATCTATTAAAATGGCTAAAATTAAAAAAAAATAAAATAAACCTGACAATAAGATGAAGAGGATTCAGAGTAACAGAATCTATGTAATTGATTCCTGGTGGGAATGTAATCTGGTACAGTCACCTTATAAAATTACATGGTAATTTCTTATAAAGTTAAAATATTTTTCATATGACCCAGCAATCCCACTCACAGCTATTTACTCTAGAAAAATAAAAACTCATGTTCATAAAAGCTTATACATGTATATTTGTAGAAGCTCTATTCATAATCAAAGAATATTAACTATTCTTTATTAACTAAGTGGATAAACTGCGGTCCATCTATACAATGAAATAGTTTTTAGCAATAAAAAGGAACTAACCACTGATAGAATGTCTATGAATCTTGGTGGGGGAGGGAGTGTGCGGGTGGAGGGGAATGAAGGGGGGGAATAGAACAACTGTAATGGTATAATCAATAAAATATATTAAAAAAAAAGAATGTCTATGAATCTCAAAAGCAATATGCTGAGTGAAAGAAGCCAGTCTCTGGCCAGGGTAAATCCTTCCCACTGATCTGCCAACAGCAATCAAGGTTCCAATGTAAGAGGAGGATGTACTCAGCACACACCAAAGGCACACCTCAAGCACCCAGCTTGGGTGACGGGAGGCTGAGCCAATGGACACTACAGGACACCTCTACATTAGGTCACACTATGAAGACAGGTAGTCACAGCAGTTCTACCTCATACACACAAACACACACAGGGATGCTGTTGAAATGAGCAAAGAAACATGGCCCAAATGAAAGAATAAATGAAAACTCCCCAAGAACTAAACAAAATGGGGAGAAGCTCTATCAGATGCAGAGTTCCCCTCAGAACAAGAAACCCCCACCCCCGAAAAAAAAAAAGATAGTTTAAGCAGCCTCTGGGACAACTTTAAGAGGTCCAACTTTCACCTCATAGGGTGAATGCCAGAAGGAGAAGACAAAAAGCAAGAAGTTGGACATCTATATGAAAAGATCACGAAAGAAAACTTCCTTAATTTGGTGAAGGAAACAGACATGCAAGTCCAGGAAGCACAGAGAGTTCCATACTAGATGGATGCAAAGAGGCCCACTGCAAGATACATCATAATTAAAATGCCAAAGGTTAAAGACAGAAGGGGGAAAGAAACAGCCACGAGTGGAAAACGTATTTGAACAAATAATAAAGAACTTCCCCAGTCTGGCAAAGGAAATAGATTTCCAGGAAATCCAGGAAGCTCAGAGAGTCCCAAAGAAGTTGGACCCAAGAAGGAACACACCAAGGCACATCATAATTACATTAGCCAAGGCCAAAATGAAGGAGAGAATCCTAGAAGCAGCAAGGGATAAGGGGACAGTCACCTACAAAGGAGTACCCATCAGACTGTCAGCGGATTTCTCAAAAGAGACCTTACAGGCAAGAAGGGGCTGGAAAGAAGTATTCCAAGTCATGAAATCCAAAGACCTACAGCCAAGATTGCTTTATCCAGCAAAACTTTCATTTAGAATGGAAGGACAGATAAAGTGCTTCTCAGATAAGGTCAAGTTCAAGGAGTTCATCATCACCAAGCCCTTATTATATGAAATGCTAAAGGGACTTATATAAGAAAAAGAAGATGAAAAATATGAACAGTGAAAGGACAGCAAACACACAGTTATTAACAACCACACCTAAAACAAAAGCAAACCAAGAGGACAGCTAGATCAGGAGTGGAACCATAGAAATGAAGACCACATGGAGCGTTAGCAACAGGGGGGTGGGAGGGGGAGAAGGCACAGAAAATAGCATAGATGGTAGGTAGAAAATAGATAGGGGGGAGGGCGAGAATAGTGGGGGAAATATAGAATCTAAAGAAGTTGAGACACGTGGTTATAAACTAAGGGGAGGGAGAATGGTGGGGGAGGGAGTGTGCGGGTGGAGGGGAATGAAGGGGGGGGGGAATAGAACAACTGTAATGGTAAAATCAATAAAATATATTTAAATAAAATAAAATAAAATGCCAAAGGTTAAAGACAGAGAATCTTAAAAGCAGCAAGAGAAAAAGTTACCTACAGGAGAGTTCTCATAAGACTATGAGTTGAGCTCTGGCTAGTGTGGCTCAGTGGATTGAGAGCCAGCCTGCAAACCAAGTGATTGCCAGTTTGGTTCCCAGTCAGGGCACATGCCTGGGTTGCAGGCCAGGTCCCTGGTTGGGGGCATGTGGAAGGCAAAAAACATTGATCTTTCTCTCTCTCTTTCCCCCTCCTTTCCCCTCTCTCTAGAAATAAATAAATAAAATCTTTTTTTTTTAAAGACTGTCAGTTGATTTCTCTAAAGAAACTTTGTAGGTGCTCTGGCTGGTGTAGCTCAGTGGATTGAGCGGGGGAGCGGGGGAGCGGGGGGGGGTGGGGGTGGGGGGCTTCGAACCAGACGATCGCGGTTCGATTCCCGGGTTGCAGGCCAGTTCCCGGCAGGGGATGCACGAGAGGCGGCCATGCACTGATGTTTCTCTCCCTCTCTCCTTCCCTTCCCCTCTAAAGATAAATAAGTAAACTCTTAAAAATAAAAATAAAAGAAACTTTGTAGGCTAGAAGGGATTGGCAAGAAATACTCAAAGTCATCAAAAGTGGGGACCTACAGCCAAGACTGCTCTACCCAGCAGCAAAGATATCAGTTAGAATTGAAGGGGAGATAAAGAGCTTCCCAGACAAGAAAAAACCAAATGAGTTCATTATCATCAAGCCATCATTATATAAAATGTTAAAGGGACTTATTAGGAAAAAGAGGATCAAAACCAGGAACAATAAAATGGCAGAAAATACAAACCTATCAACAATTAAATCTAAAAACAAAGCAAATAAGAACAACAGAACCAGAATCATGGATATAGAGAGCATTTTGATGGTTGCCAGATGGGAGGGAGTGTGGGGGAATGGGTGAAGAGGAAAGGGGATTAAGAAGTACAAACAGGTAGTTACAGAATAGCCATGAGGATGTAAACTACTGTACAGGAAATGGAGTAGCCAAAGAACCTAAGCATGACCCATGGACATGAACAATGGTGTGGGGATTGGCTGAAGGAGTGGGGGTACTGGGTGCAGAGGGGCAAAGAGGGAAAATTGGGACAACAGTAATAGCATAATCAATAAATACAATTTATTTTTATTTATTTATTTTTAGAGGGGAAGGGAGGGAGGGAGAGAAACATCAAGGTGTGGTTGCCTCTCGCATGCCTCCTACTGGTGACCTGGCCTGCAACCCAGGCATGTGCCCTGACAGGGAACTGAACTGGCGATCTTTTGTTTTACAGGCTGGCACTCAATCTACTGAGCCACACCAGCCAAGGCAATAAAATATAATTTAAAAAATTTAAAAAGCGAGTTTCAAAATATTATATATTGTTTGATTCCATTCACATAACATTTTTGAAAACATAAAGTTACATTAACTGAGAATAGAATGAAGGCTGCCAGAGAACAGGGTTGGGAGACCTGGTGTGACTAACACGGGCTCAGTGTCCTGGCTGTGATGGTGGTTCCTTCCTTCTACGTGTGTGATATAGTTCACAGGACTGAAAACATGACGAATCAATTTTATTGTATATTAACTGTAAAAATTAAATTTAAGGGGAAAAAACCCTATCATATCCCAAAACACTGTCCTAAAACACCGAATAATTTAACACAGGATAACATGAACAACTTTATGCCAGTAAATCTGAAATTCCCAGAGGAAAGACTTGCCAAAACTGACACACACGTGCGAGCACAAACCCCGAACACTCCCATAACCAGTCCAATCTGTATTGTAACTGGGTATCACTTCACAACCTCCGCTCTATCCTAATGTCTTTCTACTGCACAGCATAACACTTTCAGAACACTTCTAAAAAGTCACAAACGTTGTAAATGTTAAGCAAGTGAGTATTGAATACACTCCTCCCCTCACTCCCTACCCTCTCCAATACCCTCTAATCCTGCTTTCTAGGGGGACTCCTCACCCTCCAAGAATCAGTTTTACATCCAGATGAAGCCTTTCCACAGCTCTCCAAAATAAGGAAAGCACTTCCTCTGGAGCCAAAGCACCTCCGAGTACTCATGATGTCAGCACGTGTATTTTGTTTACACACTTCTCCCTCAGCAGATAATGAACTCAAGAACCTGGACTCTTACTTCTCTTAGTATATGTGCCCTGCAGTTATCGCGATGCCTAGCATGGTGTTGCATAAATGTTTGAAAAACTGAATATCAAGACAGTAGTAAGTAGAAACAATATTTGGGGCAAAAATTAACCTTGCTTACATATAGACTTTCTCCTGTTCAAAATTAAGAAAACCTGTTTGGCTGTATGGTAGATATTTAATCTGTAACTGATTTTAAAGATGCTCTCAGTCTTACATATAAATGTTAGCACACACTAATGCCAGAGATACAAACCATACTATCACTTCCCAAAGAGATGCGAAACCAGTCAATATGTGAAAGATGCTTCTTTAGGCCATAAGCTTCCACGAGGCTATGTCATTTACCCAATGTGATGAGCACAGTGCTCAACAATCCTTGACAGAGCTACAGAAAACATTTAGTACTGTTACTGAAAGACATGAACCTTGGAGCCACTAAGAACAAAATATGACTTTGGATCTGTCATTTCACAGCATCTGACTACAGTGAAGAAACTGCGGAATATAAGGAATGATACTCTCTCCCACTCCTCCCTTTACTGCCCCGGAAGTAGATTACAGAGGAGACAACCATACCTCTTGAGGTGATGGATAAGCAATAACTAGTAGTGCAGGCCGACCTAGACTTGGCAACAAAACACAGGCTGGAACTGAAGGTGGCAAACACTGGCTGGTTTCCAACTATAAATGTACGTGAATGTCTATGATGAGCAAGTCACTGCTTCTTGGGATTTATACTGATCACTTCTAAACCTACCAAGTCCAAGACCTAGGGACTATTCTTCCCATGTTACAGAAGGCAAATATATCACAGTAATTGCTACCATGTCACAGAGAGGTGATTTAAAATATTCCATTTAGATTCACAGCCTATTCATTCTGCTCTACAGCAAATACTTACGTCCTATTTGGCTCACACAGTATGTTTCCTCCCCAATTTTTAAAATTCAGGTAAAATCCACGTAACATAAAATTCACCATGAAAAAATTCACCATTTTAAAGCGCACCATCTAGTGGTGTTTAGCATATTCACAATGTGCAATCACCACCACTATCTGACTCCGGAACATTGCCCACACCCCCAAAGTCACCCAATACCCCACTGCCCCTACTCCCGAACAACCACTCACCTGCTTTCTGTTTCTGTGGGTTTGCCTATCCTGGATATTGCATATGAATGAAGTGATGTAGTATGTGACCTTGTATGTCTGGCTTTTTTCATTTTGCTTGTTTTCCAGGTTCATCCATGTTGTAGTTTTATTCACAGGAGTTCATTCCTTTTCATGGCTAAACCCACCACATAGACATGTCACATTTTGTTCATTCAGTGATCAGTTGATGGACATTCAGGTTTCCACTTTTCAGCCATTATGAATAATACAGCCATGAACATTTCTATACAGGTTTTTTCAGTGTTTTTAGAAAGTGAATCAGCTATTAAGTTGAATTAGATGTTATAATGCTTTGTAATAGCCCTGGCTAATGGCTTAGTTGTAATAGGTGGCTTATTTGGTTGAAGCATTGTCTCGTACACCAAAAGGGTTGCAGGTTCGATCCTGTCTGGGAGCACGTGGGAAGCAACTGGTCAATGTTTCTCTCTCCCCCTCCTCCTTTCTCTTTCTCTAAAGTCAATGAACATATCCTCAGGTAAGGATTTAAAAAATGTTCTGTGATGCTTATTTTTAAGTGTGACTTAGTTGCCAACACTGACCTCGAAAGAAGGGAGGTAGGTCTGTCTGGTAACGATGATTTTGTATTCCTGCACTGACAAAGTCACTCTGATCTGCTGAGCTATGAGTATCCAACAATGGACTATAAAACCCATCCACTGGAAACGAGACAGGATAATTCTCTGGAAACCTGGATAATTCTATTAATTTAGCTTACTGGTCCAACTTCTGTGGATATCTGAGTTAGCAATCCCTGGTCTACACTAAATATATACAATTATAATATATAAACTGACATGCTAAAAAAGGTAACTGGGAAAAAACACGAGCAAAGAAAATGGTCAGTATTATCACAAGCAATGGCAAGCACATTTAAGTTCTCAACTTAAAAGACAATTTGTTCCTATCCTGGCTGGTGTGGCTCAGTCCACTGAGCACCAGCCTGCAAAACCACTGACTTGCAATCAAACCACTGGGTTTGATTCCCAGTCAGGGCACATGCCTGGGTTGCAGGCCAGGTCCCCAGTGTGGGGCGCATGAAAGGCAACCACACATAGATGTTTCTCTCCCTCGTTCTCCCTCCCTTCCATCTAAAAATAAAATACTATTTGTTCCTTGGGGGAGGGATGTGGGGGATAATAGGGGAAGGAAGGAGAACATGTACAAAGGACCCACAGACAATGGGGTGAGGACTATCTTCAGGAGCAGGGGTTGGACGGGGCAGGGGAGAGCAACGGGGGAAATGGGGCCAACTGTAACTGAACAACAATAAATAAAAAGACTATTTGTTCCTTGATTTAAGTTTCCATTAGGAACACTTCACAGTATGTTGGGATTTTGTTTCTTTTCTTTTTTAAAAATTTTACTTATTTTTAGAGAGATGGGAAGGGAGGGAGAAAGAGAGGGAGAAAACCATTGATGCCTCTCACATCCCTCCAACTGAGGACCTGGCCCCCAAGCCAGACAGGTGCCCTGACCAGTAATTGAACCAGTGACCCTTTGGTTTGCAGGATGGTGCTCACTCCGCTGAGCCACACCACCCAGGGCCACAATATGCTTTTTGTCAAGAAATACAGAACTGCCCTGACCCATGCAGCTCAGTTGGTTGGACATCGTCCAGCAAAGTAAAAGGTTGCCAGTTCAATTCCTGATCAGGGAACCTACTAGAGGCAACCAGTCAGTGTTTCTCTCTCCCTTACCCTCTCTCTAAAAAAATAAATAAAATCTTAAAAAAAAAAAGAAACACAATTGACGGTAGATTTACGAGAAAAAAAAATCTAACGGTCAAGCCCCCTCTGTACTCCAACAGCAAGCACTCTTGGCTTCCTTTCCACCTAGCACTGCCACTGTGCCGTTCACGCTCCCACCCCTAACTAAACAAAGCTCTGAGGGTTCTAAAAACTGCATCCTTGGGAGTCTGGGCATGTAGAAGATGGCCCAGAGACACTTGTGGGAAGAATAATGCTGTGGCAAATGACAAATCAGGCAAATGTTACAGTATTAAAAGTAATAAAAAGGGAAAACTAGTATTTGAACAAAGCAAATTATGACACTGAAAATGCAGTTCATCAATGAGATCAGAGGTCCACGAACCCCTTGTAAGTATATATCAAATAACACGTGCAGGCACATTTTTAAAAAAAACAAGATCTATGGCTTTTATTATAGGCTCAGAGGAATCAGTAAACCCCAGCAAAATTAAGAATCGGTGAGTCAGACAAAAGGAAACGAACATTTTTAACACTGTAAAACATCCATTTTAAAAGTTAACTTGTGAATTTACACAAATATTAAACAATCAGATTTCTTAAACTAAGTATACCCTATTCTTTCCTGAGGGAAGAGAATAAGACAATGTATCTTAGACTTCAATTTATGTTCCAGCCTGAGCCTGGAGCTTGATGAATGATTAACAAAACGTCAGCCTCAGTCAGTCAGGTGAGGACACAGAGTTTACACAAGGGAACTTTACCTTTGCTTCACATTACTGCTTAAAAAATAAGAACCTGAATTTCTTCCTAAGTGTCCAAACAAATCATATAGTGTCTTACATTTAAGTATATCCCTTGCATTATATATGAAAAGCAAATTTAAGGATTAGAGAGATACTTAAAAAGGGTCTTTTCTGAACCCAAAGCCCAGATTTTAAGATTGATGGCCTCTTGAATCTTAAAACTGCTAAGATATCATTACTGAACTTTTAAATTAGTGCTCACAGCTTTTTAAAAACTCAGGACACAAGAGAAAAAAATAATACTTGTATGGCACACTGGAATAATTGATACTTTCAGACCTAAGGTCACTGACTCAGATGCCCTGTACCTGCCACAAACGGCCAGTGGAGTGACAGGATCAGAATCTCCACACATCTGTGAATCCTGATATATACACTCACTGAAAATTTCTGGTTTAAATGACCTATGGAGATCATGAGCTAAATAGTCAAAGTCGACACAGGTTGAGAAAACTATTTCATAACTCCCCTTATTTCAAGAGCTATGCGATCATCTTTGCACCTTTCACGTTTTATCCAGATATGACAACTAATGAGCTACTGTCTCTTCTGGGAGATCATGTATTTGGAAGTCTTTGGAACAAAAAACCCAAAACAGCCCTGGCTGGTGTGGCTCAGTGGATTGAGCGCGGGCCTGCGAACCAGATGATCGCGGTTTGATTCCCAGTTGGGGCACATGCCTGGGTTGCGGGCCAGTTCCTGGCAGGGGACACACCAGAGGCAACCATACATTGATATTTCTCTCCCCCTCTCCTTCCCTTCCCTTCTAAAGATAACTAAATAAAATAAAATCTTAAAAAAAATTATACAGAGCTTAAAAAAAACACCCCCAAAACAAACCTAAAACAACAAACACAAACTAAACCTTTTAACCCTAACTTGGAAGAATGAGCCAAAAGAAATGAAATTATCTCCTCCCCAGCCCCCACGCTTTATGATTCTCCTTTCCTGTTTCAACTTAAGGTGGTAAACGTGGCCAAGAACATTCTTTCTCATCTATCAGACTACTGCCAAAGAAGCTGTGGTGGTGTTTTTTAAATAGGAGAAAATTATACAGGTAAAAATGGTTAACCAGTGGCTCCTTAACAGGTTCCCTAACCCATTCTGACCTTCAAATCCCAAGACTCCAAGTGCACACTGAGTAAGCAAGAAAACAATCTGTTGAAAGCCAACAAGGTATTCCACCCCCCCCCCCCCCACAAAGAGCTGAATTCAGAACTGTAAANCCCCCCCCCCCCCCCCAAAGAGCTGAATTCAGAACTGTAAACATTCACAGTTAACACCTGACAACCCATTAAGCTACTTCGTGCTTAAACTTACAGGATATTTAAAACACTACAATTTTAACATATCACTCACTGAGCATTGTTTTTATTCCCATTGACAAAACTGACAACATTGTTATTTTAGAAGGCAAACATTTCCAAAAAACATTTCCATAAAACAAACCAGCACGTATGGAGTAACAAAATAACAAAACAAAAACATTTGGACCCTCTGTGTGAATTTCATTTCTTCACCTTTAAATCAGAAGAGGAATCAAAGTTCCAATGCTACATGAATAATAAAGCAACAGAGGGGCCTTCCACTGGAGGGAAGCACTATCCGAAAACCCAAGCAGTGCAACACGAATCCATGCAGTTCTACCTCAAACAGCTGACAGAGTCTCAGTCCAGCACTGTCTCCGATAATATAGAATATAATGAATGATGGGGAAAGATGTCATCGTATATATTTTAAACAGGCAACGCAGGAAAATAAAGTCACAGTCTGATACTTTATTCCACTGACCACAATTCTTTGGAAGCAAATACAGAAAACTTCAGTTGAGACCCAGAGTAATCTAAAGTATAATCCAGCATTTACGTATGTAATAATTACTGCTATCATTTGAACACCTCTAATAAGCCAGGCCTGGTATGAGATGCACACCTCATTTTAGTTTGCAGGCCTGCGCTCAATCCACTGAGCTACACCAGCCAGGGTCCACATCTCATTTTAGAAACGAACACATCTAGAAGTTCAATGGCCTGACTCACAGGATTACTAAGTGGCTAGGGCCAGATCTGAACCCAGCTCTGCTTGGAATTCAAACTAAATAATTATTTTCACTAATTCAACTCTCCCTAATTCTGCATGCTGATTCAGTAACAGCCTATCATAAACACGATGAAATGGGCTGGTTTAAATGTGGAGGCAAGAGGAGAAGGGTGGAGCATGCGAGCTTCAACAATGAGAAGTCTTCATTATTCTCTTCACTATGAGGCCACTATGGTATAAAAACCAGGCTTTAAATGACGGAAGAAAAAACTCCAAGGATACGGATATTTGTAGTCATGTTATATAACAAGTCATAAACACCCAGAACACATTAACCACTTTAAACTACTGATAAAGACAGGTTCCCTCCCTACCTAAGGAGTGTATGATTTAAGAATACAGAACAAACAAGAAAGCAAATTAGTACATTACCTAGGAGAACAGGATACATGGATGATGTCAATGCGGATAAAGTTCTCCAAACTGCAATCAAAAAGAACCACCAAGAAATAAGACCACTGAGTCAGGTTCACAAGACTGCAGGACAGCAAACTTTGAACATTCCCCAAATCAGAGGCGGGGTTCACTCGTCTGTCTAGAAGCAAGAGAACCCAATATTCACGAGGCCCAGAGAGCCACTCTGGTAATTCGCACTGTACACGAGTAACTGAGGCAGCTACACTGGGCTTGATTGCATAGTGACCCACCCTTCCACAACAGCAATTCAGAACCTCCCCGAACCAGCAGGCCACACCAGAAACAGGAAGTCCAGGTCAAAAGGCCTCATTAAAAAACAAGTACTCCTGGCAGCAGAAAATGAAAATAAGGAAAAAAGAGTGGTAGCACTGACAATGGACATAGTGTCTTTACTGGCAGTAAAGGGTAAGAACTCACATTAGTCAGGTAGCCAGCATTTCAGAAACTTATCTCTGTTAGCCCTCACAGTAACCCTGAGATAACATTATCTGCTGCTCCCGTCATTAATCCTCACTTGTGAGGGTTAATAACTAAGTACTACTAACCCCCATTTTACAGGTTAATAATTAAGTTGTGCAAGGTAGTTATCTCAATTGTTTAGACGACAAAAATCTAGGCTCGAGAGACCTTAAGTAACGGCCCCCAAACTTGGGTCTGCCTCACCCTAAAGCCGGAGTTCTCCCCAACAATTCTGTGCCCCTGCACAGCAAGCAATGTCAGTTGAAAAATTCTATTTTTCAGAATAGAAAATTCTATTTTTCTCATTTAGAAGAATGAGAAATTCTCAACTCCCTCCCCCAAATTTCTGTAGTTGTTTCAGAAACTACCTGAGATACAAAAACCAATCGGAGTTTTCATTCTTAAGAAAACATCTCAGAATGCTAAGTTGTGGACGACATATGCATTATTACAAAATGTCCTCAGCTGTAAACTTGAGGATAGGGACAATCTAGAGACCCTTAGCACAGCACCTGTCTGAAATGTAGTAGGCACTGAGAGAGGGAGGGCCTGCTGAATGGGTAACATCTCTGACTGGTTACAAATTGCATAGCCCCAAATAGCTATTTTGTACTTTGAAATAGGACACGATTTCATTTCTTTAGGAAAACAATTTATCAATTTGTTTTTAACAGGTTTGCTTTCTTAAATTTTGTAGAACATTAATGAGGTAACTAAATTGAGAAATGCCCATTAATGCATCCGTCGTAACTTCAGAAAATTTCAAGTGCTCATTTTTCCACACAGATTAACTTTTTAAAAAAATCCTCACCCGATGATGTGCTTACTGATTTTACAGAGAGAGAAGGGAGGGGTGGGGTGAGAGACAGACATCAATTTGAAAGGGAAATGTCCAGGACATGCCCTGACTAGTGGTTGAACCCATAATCTTTCTGGTGCAGAGATGATGCTCCAACCAAACAAGCCAACCTGCCAGAGCCCAAGCAAATTAAACTGTTTCAGCTAACAAAAAATTGCTAGAAAATCCACAAGACCAAAAAGTGTAAAAAGAAGAAAGAAAAAAAAGCAGCTAATATAAAGGTATTTAAGATGTGACCCATCTAAAATTACAAAAGATTATTCTAAGTATACCCTGGTATTTAACCCTAAAACCTTCATTTCAGATAGCACAGTATTTTCTATGCAAGAAAACACTATATCACTAATGTAAAAAAAGCTTGCCCACCATAGCAACTGTTGCTAAGTCTAAGACACAGAATTTGTAGAAACCAGTGAAATGCCACTCCTAACATGATACTGTGAATTCATTCACCTTAAACTTTTTTTTTTAAATATTTTATTTATTTATCTTTAGAGGGGAAGGGAATGAGAGAGGAAGAGAAATATCAATGTATGGTTGCTTCTCGTGCATCCCCTGCTGGGAACTGGCCCCTGCGGGGAACTGGCCTGCAACCCAGGCATGTGCCCTGACTGGGAATCGAACCGCAATCGTCTGGTTCGCAGGCCCGCGCTCAATCCACTGAGCTACACCAGCCAGGGCTCACCTTAAACTTTTAAAAAGATTCAATTCTTGATCTCTATAATGTGAAAAAGTTTGTAACAACTTTTTTTTCACATTATAGAGAAGTCTATAAAAAAAAGTCTCTAACAACTAAGTCTGCTGATTTCTATGCTGGAGCATACCAAATAGTTAAGAAAAACTGTCAACTGTCTATAACCAAATGTAAATATACCCTTTGTTCCAATGACAGCAGTTCCTTAATAACCCTAGAGGAATTTCTTCATTTGAAAAGCTAGCTGGCCTAGATTTCTCTCTATTAAAAAACAATTAAATGATACACTACTTTTTAAATCATCCATCTTGGGAATTCAAAGAATTTAGGTATGTGAACAAGCTAATACTCTTGTGAAACGAACTTGAACTTGGCCCAGGTCACAAAATAAACTGTGATAGACCAAGGATCAAATCCCGCTTCTCATTTTAAAACAAGTATCACATGCATTATTACCTTAAAATGCTAAGTCCTTACCTAACCCAATGCCAAAGCATACCAGTTCTTAATTTCTGAACTTATACAGATTGTACTGTGATGGTTATGCAAAAGTCATACAGCTGTCCAAACAATAATCATGCATAACACTTAACATCTTTTGGGCACTTACTCTGTTGAGTACTGTGCTACATGCTTTACATGCATTACCCTGATACATTATCCCATGAAGAAACTGAGGCACAGAGAGACAACCGGTACAAGGTAAAATCTAGAAAAAGGACAAAGCAAGGAGTGGTGCACAGGGATATATAGTAAGTCCTGACTTAATGTCACCTCTAAGCTACAGCTTTAAGTGAAATGACATATATGGAAACCCAATTTTGCCCTGGCCAAGCAGCTCAGTTGGTTAGAGCATCGCTCCGTACACCAGAAGTTTGTGAGTTTGATTCCGGGTCGGGGCCAGTACAGGGGGCAACCAATTGATGTCAATCTCCCTTCCTCTCTCTAAAATCAATGAACATATCTTCAAGTGAGGATTAAAAAAAAAAAAAAGGAAACCAAATTTTGCCACAGGCTAACTGATATAAACAAGAGTCAGTTCCAATGGCATCTCACCAACCTTCCAATGAAAGGATTTATTCCAGGACCTGCTGTAGTTCAGAAGTCATCCATCCCCATCACCTGGACCGGGATTCTAGGACAGCTCTAGGGCTGAGATGCTTAGTTGAGCCTTGGTTAACCTTCATGTGACCCAATTTCCTTTTTTCTAAACCCAAAAGTCCAACAATAATCTCAAAAGTCTTTCATATCCTGCAATGCTCTAATTTTGTAATCAGGTAACTAATTCAAAAAGAAACAGTCTCATTTCCTCCATTCGCTGAAGTCTCCCTCAGTAAAGTTGAGAGTCCACATTTCTCAACTTAAAGTTGAGAGTCTAATTCAATAGGCTGAAGAACGAAAACAGTATATATATATATTTAAAGCTAGAGGACTCCACTATGCAATTATAATCTCCAGATCTGACTTTTAACCTCCAATGACAAGGACCAGGAGAAAGGACCTCACTTGGTTGGGATGGGAGGTGTGAAAGAACAGACTGTGTGTATTGGTGGTTACAAATTCTTAAAAACAACCACCCATTTCTATCTCCTCTAAAAAACAAAAACAAAACAGGGAATAAATCTTTAAACGGTTGTCACAAACTCATTGCTTTATGTGGCCAATAAAAATTAATGAAGAGCCCTGGCCAGTGGGGCTCAGTGGATTAAGCGTCAGCCTGCAACCCAAGAACCACTGGTTCAATTCTCAGTCAGGGCACATGCTGAGGTAATGGACAAGGTCCCCAGCTGGGGGGCACAAGAGGCAACCACATATTGATGTTTTTTTCCCTCCTGCTAAAAACAACAACAAAACAACAACAAAAAAACAACCCCACTTTTACCCAACATTTATTATAGACATGAGAGAATCATTAATTTATAGAGGTCCTAATAAATGGTCTGTAGCTCTTGAATCTACATTCTACTAAGCTGGTCAACTAGCCCCTTCAAATTGCAAGTAAGGACAGTAACAGATACTTAAACATTAAGGAAGAGGTATAGGTTCCACTCAACCCCATTATTCTGCAGAGTCTTCCAGGACCAAATCACTTTACAGAATAATCTTTGCCCCTTTGTTCTCCAGAAAATAACTCCCCAAAGATTCTTTTTGTAAAAAAGATTTTATTTATCTTTAGAGGAAAGGAGAGAGGAAGAGAAACATCAATGTATGGTTGTGTTTCGTGTGTCCCCTGCTGGGAGTTGGCCTGCAGGGAACTGGCCTGCAACCCAGGCATGTGCCCCAATTGGGAATCAAACCGCGATCCTCTGGTTCGCAGGCCTGTGCTCAATCCACTGAGCTACACCGGCCAGGGCAAGATTCTTAAATAAAGTCAGCAAAACCTTTCTATTAGTTCTCTGTTGTTGCTATAACAAATTATCAAAAACAATATAAATATTATCGTTTCTACAGATCATAAGTCAGGTGAGCTTGGGTGGGTGGGTTCTCTACTTAGAGGTCTGCAAGGCAGCAAATCAAAGGTGTCCACGGGGCTACATTCCTTCCTGGGAGAAATCTGTTTCCAAGCTTATTCTGATCAGTGACTGAATTTAGTTCCTTTTGGTCAAAGGACTGATGTCCCCATTTCCTTGCTGGTTGTCTGCACACATTTCTTCTTATGCTTTCCATGTGGCCCCCTCCAGTGACGGCAGGCTGAGTGCCTCTCATGCCTCAAATCTGATTCCAGCTGGAGAACGTTCTCTGCTTTCATGTGATTAGACTGCACCCACCCAGACAACCCAGGATGATCTGCAATAGAGTAATTTCCTATCTGCAAAGTCCCTTTGCCACATAATGTTAATATAACTTAGACTGCAGGGATGAGGACATGGACATCTTTTGGGGGTGGGAGGTGTCATTTTTCCTACCACATCCACCCTCTGGCCTCCCGACTAAAACTCATCAAGTCAAAAGTATCCAACGCCATCACCATCTAAATCAGGTATAGATGTGCCTCTGACTATAATACAGGCATAAACACCACCCCCTTTTTAATTACAAAATCTTTTATTACAAAATCATAAGCATGTAATTCTACAACATAACAATATCACACCCAAGCACACCATATGACATTTTAGGTGAAATGTTCAAATTTAAACTATAAATGATTACACCCCTATTATCCTACCAACCACACTCATAAACAGATGTTACTTCTGCCGGACAGACCCTGTACATTAACTACAATCCCTGTGGGTCAGGCACAGAGCAATGTTATAAACATTCCAGTCCAAACAGAGAAAATATAAGAGAAACAGATCTGTTGGTCCATAGCAGTTTCAAAACCTAAGCAAACTCCTCAGTTGTACGCAGCTCTACCTCTCTGGACCCTTAGTTCCAAGCCCCGCCCCCCCCCCGCCTTTTTTTGCAAAAAGCAGCACAATTACACCTGAGTAGCGTTAATAGCCTGCTTCCTGCAAGAATTTAGAGGATTCACAGCCCTCTTTAACTTGCTACTGTCTCTTTCAATCTAAGCGGTCACTGTTTCTGATAGTATAAATTCTCAAGGACCCAGAAGGCTTTATGTGAATTTCCTAAGTTCACTCCATTAGTCAGACTCACATCCGATACAAACTAACCAGGGTCCAACTTCAAGACTTTGCTTGGAAAGCTCCTCAGCCAAATATCAATGTTTATCACTTACTTTATTTTCCATGTAACTACAGGACACAATTCTAAGCTTCTTTGCTACTTTGTAACAAGGATCCTGTTTGCTCCAGTCCCAATGCATACCCCACTTCTACCTGAGTCCTCACTAGCAGAGGCGTTAACACCCATGTTGCTAGTAACCATCTGTTGTCCCTAAGCCTATCATACTCAAACATTTTCTGACCTCTGTCACTTCCACATTTTTAGGTAATAGTACCCCACTTCTGGTACCAAAATCTATAGTGTTCTATCGCTGCCACAACAAATTACCACAATGACTTAAAACAACAGAAATTTATTATCTCAGTTTCTGTAGGTCAAAAGTCTGGTGAACTTGACTATGTCTCCTGCTTAGGGTCTTACAAGGCCAAAATCAACGTGTACTCCTTGCTGGAAACTCTAGGGAAGACTCCGTTTCCAAGCTCATTCAAGCTGTTGGCCAAATTAAGTTCCTTGTGGCTGTAGGACTGAGGCCTCCTTTTCCTTGCTGGCTGGCTGGCTGTCACCAGGGCTCGTCTTTGCTAGTAGAGGCCACCCACATTCCCTCTCATGGTTTCCGTGTGGACCCTTCTAACAAGAAGAGCAAATGGAGTTCCTCTCATGATTCAGATCTCTCTGATTTCCCTTATGCCCCCACCCCCCCCCAACTCCTGGCTAGAGAAAAGTTCTCTGCTTTTAGGGGCCCACGTGATTAGACTGGACCTGCCTGTAAAATCCAGGACAGTCTTCCTATTTTAAAGATTCTTAACCTTAATTACACCTGCCACGTTCCTTTTACCATGTTACTTATGTAAAGATTCTGGGGATTAGAACAGGAACATATTTTTTTGGCAAGGGAGGGAGGGCATTCTGCTATAAACCCAAACTATGTAAGGCTTTAAACTCAGCACCTAAAGAAAAATTTTCCTTTCACCAAGAGTATGTAAAGTAAAGAAAGGTGTATGTTCAGAGACTGAGACAACAGTAAGATCAAGGATTCACCCTGAAGAGAATGGCTAAGTGATAGGAAAGCTTAAAAATACACTATGGAGAAGCTGCCGCCACTTGTTTTCATCCTCAAAGAGCAAGGCCATTCATCAGTCCATTAGGCAGATAGTAACCCAGTGTATGCGGTTAAATGCACTCTTCTCTCCTCTACTGTGTCCTTGAGGACACAAGAGGGCACAGCTAGAAATGAGTTGCCCCAAGGTAACCTAACTTTGTAACCATTCTAAGCAAACTTCCAAGCCTTTCTCCTTCCTCATTCAAGTCATACACCATCGTCATCCAATAGAAATGCAACTCACCTATTTCAAAGTCACAAAAGGACAAACCTATTCAGGTAAAACTGCAGGTGAACTTTTTAAAATGATGAGGGAGAACTAGTACTGGTTCTGATCTTTCAGTCCAAGGTCCACCAAGCTGGTTAACCCAAAAGACAACGAAACAAAAACACCGCAACAACTACAAAGATAACGTTGTGAGGGGTTACCTATTGTCGGATTCTTGACTATAAATTTCACACAGAATGGGGCAACCTCAAATATACCAGCTAGTCCCTTTTAATACTGGTTAGGGTATGATCTATCGAGCACTTACTATCTGCTAAGCACTGGACACAAATCTTACTCCTCACCATTATAATTTAGAGAATACTATCATACCCACTACACAGACAGAAAAATTGAGGATTACAGAGGTTAGGTCACACGACTCTAGCAGTAGCACAGATATTTGAGAATCCAGGCAGTCTGGTTATTTACTGCTGGGCCTATACTGTAACCCCTTAGACGGGGGGGGGTCTTCCAACTCTTGGAAAAAACTTTATTCTCTAGCTTTCATTTCTTCTCCCCACACACCCTTCTCACACCACTCAGTAGCTGAAAGATAATCGAGTCTTCTCAAATTAACCTGCCACCTCCTTTTCGGAACTCATTGCTTCCCACAATAGCAATAGCCAAGAAGCAACTTCTCCTGACCCTGACTTTGCTTCCCAAAAACAAACTACAGAAGCTCCACCCATCACCTGCCTCGGCTAAAAATGTTCCAAAGCCGGGGGTTGGGAAGGGAGGCGGGGAAATGAAATAAAAGTCCTACTCTTTCAAAAGGTCACTCACATGTATACTGTTAGCCAGCCTTTAAATTCTACATCTCTCTCCTCTTCCACCCAGTCTCCCAACTACCCCTTAACTCCAACTCCAACCCCGTCTACCGCACTTCGTCGTTCCCTCCTCCTTTCTCCTCCGCAACCTCGCCCCGAGTTCCCTCCACCTTGCAGCCCAGCCAGCAGGTGGGAAGCCCAGCCTCACCGTCAAGGACCCTTGGAAGGCCCCCACCCCAGCTGCTAGGCTCCCAGGGAGGATTCACCCCACCCTACCCAGCAGGCACCACTCCCCTCGGAACCGGCCCCCAGCATCCCCTGCAGCCCCACCCCTTAAGCTTCCTTCCCCCACTCTGGCGACCCCCTCCTCCAAGTTGCCCCCTAGTCCCCGCCCCAGTGCAGCCCTCTTCCCCCTAATAAGCTGAACTCCTGAGTCCTAGATCCCACCCTCACATCGGCATCTGCCCCCAAATCTCCCTCCCCGCGCTGGGTCTGGGGGTCGGGTGGCCCCGGGCCTCCCCGATGGGCTGCAGGCGCCTCCGCTGGTGTGTGTGTAGGGGGGGCAGGGGAGGGCGACGGGCCGCTCGGGGGTCTGCTGGCAGCTCAAGGGGCGGTCGCGCCCGGTTGCCCATCCTGGACCAATCCCCACCCCACAACGGCATCGCCGGGCGGCTCCCAGGGTACCTGTGGTGCAAGCGGCAGCGGTAGCGGCCGCTCTCCCCTCTCCTCACACAGACAATATGGCGGCGGCGGAGGAGGAGACACACGGCTCGGCCGCCAGCCGCAGGGACCAGAGCGAGGCTGCAGCCGCCGCTGACGGAAGCGGAAACATCCTCCTACCAGCAAGAGGGGCGGGACTACTTCAGACCCCACCCCTAGCGGAATCTCGCTGAAGGCGGCCATGCCGGAACGTCCTATTGTAGCCCTGGGTCCACTTACGGACGAGAGCGAAAATTGGAAGGCGTTCTTCGCCTAAAGCATAATTAAGAGACTTGCAATAATTGAGCGTGTCTTATTTCAGTACCTTTAAGAACTTACGAGGCAGCGAGCACCAATTTCTCCCTAAATGTGCAATTGGTTTGACCCAAGCTAAGATGGCGGTCCCTAGGTTTCCCGCACTTCACCAAGCTGACGAGTCCCATCAATCTAAGAGCTGGCCCGCCTTTCTTGAAAAGAAGCATGCGCGACCTGCAGAGCTGTAGAGCGAAGCATTCTGGGAATTGAAGTCTCTTGCTCAGACCCCTCGTCCAGGATTAGGGTTCCAGTAGCCCATTTTTGTCGGCTCAAACTTCGAGTTCGGAGCAAGCGAACGAAAGTTGGGTCCCGGGAGTGGGGTGGCGCAGGAGTCTAGGAGATGACGATATCAGCCTTCTAGAGACGGAGACCCAACCCTGCCTCCCACAGTAAACCTTCCTAAGAGCTTCTCATCCAGAATAGCAGTTTTCACCCTTAGGTCTGCCCCCACCCCTGTTCTTGCCCTGGTTACATCCCCAGAGCAGCCATTGGACACTTTCTACTCTGCAAACCTGATCGGGGCGACTTCTTGGTTAAAAATCTCCCAAGATTCTCCTTTGTGCACCAGAAGTAGCAAATCTCTCCTGTTGACATCCAGGTATCTATATCATTTGGACAACCCCCCTTCCCACTCCCATTTCTGTCGTCCTCTCTCAAGTTCCTGCTGCTCCCACCCACTAAAACTCCAAATTATTCCTGAAATTTACCCGTGTTTCTTCCCTCCCTTCGCACTGACAGTTCTGTTACTGTTACTTCCTGCATTGGATAACTTACAAAAGTCCATCCAAATAATTTTTTTAAGATTTTATTTAGTAAAAATAAGATTTTATTTATTTATCTTTAGAGGGGAAGGGAAGGAGAGAGGGAGAGAAATATCAATGTATGGTTGCCTCTCGTGCGTCCCCTGCTGGGAACTGGCCTGCAACCCAGGCATGTGCCCTGACTGGGAATCAAACCGTGATCGTGTGGTTCACAGGCCCGCACTCAATCCACTGAGCTACACCAGCCAGGGCCATCCAAATAATTTGAGAGTCCTTTCCTCTGAGGATCTTCCTTCCCTGAGCTCCCCCAGACTGAAGCCCCAGCATTCAGCAGCCCGGCTGGTCCTAGCCTCCCTCCTCCATCAGACTGTGAGCCCCCAGTGGACTGGGCTGGGTCTGATGATCGCCCTGTGCCCTGCAGACCCTGCTAAAAGCTGGCATATGTAAGTGTTACTGAGATGATTCAAGAATTAGTCTCACCTCTGATGGGGCAGAGGTGTGAGGGCTGGAACAAGGGTGAGGAGGCTGGGCTATTTTGGTACTACCAGCTATTATCCCAGAGCTGCCTCAGAATAGCCGCCTGGCCAAGGGATGAACCTCCGCACCACTTCCAGCCCTCCTTGGGCAGTTTGTCAGCTGACTGGCATCTCTGCTCCCAAAGAGACAATTTCCTCCCCCATGGGATGGCATGAGGGTGGTGGCAGCTGCAGACCTACAGTGATGGCCTCAGGAGGGTGGCGGTGACTTTTTTCTGGGCCTCATTGTCAGACAGGTCTGTGATAGTTGATCTCCGTAGGCTGGGAGCGCACAGTAATGGGTGCCCTCAGGCTGGTGATTGTCCCTCTCTGGCTTCTGCTTCCCCACCTGTGGACTGAGGAAGTTAGGGAAGATGATCCCAATGTTTCTGTGAAGCTGTCTTTCAAGAAATGGCTAGCCTTCCACTTAGCTCTTGGGACATGCCTTTTTGGCTCTCATGGCTCTCTGTTCCCCACCTTTGTTCACATTTTAGTTTATAGCTATTAATCACTTACTATGAGCCAGATATTGTGCTAAGTGCTGGGGATGTGGTATGAGCAAGACAGACACCAGTTCCTTATGGAGCTCACCTTCTAGAGTGAGAAACAAATAATGCACAGGTAAACAGGTGAATCAAAAAAGTAATGTTAGGTAGCGATAAGTGGTATGAAGGAAAAACAAATGAGAAGAAGGTAAGGTGGGGGAGAGCTTTAGACTCAGTGGTTCAGATGGTTGCTCTGAGAGCGAACACTTGTAAGTGCAAGGTTGCTGAGGTAGGAAAGAGCTTGATAGATTTGAAGGAGCCCAGGGTGGCTGAAACACTGTGAACAAGGGAACGAAGTAGGAAATAGGGTGGGAGAGGTGGGAAGGGCACTCAGACAATGGTAAGGAGTCTGGGATTTCATCTGAAAAGAGTTTGGGTGTTTCCCAAGACTTAGCCCTCATGACTTTCCTATGATCTTAGCCCTTCCCACAGCGTTATTTTTCCTTCTTTCACCCAATTGTAGCCTCCATTCATGACCTAATTTGGAGGGTTTACCCAGGCACACACATATAGTCTCTTTGTACCATGCAGGACACAGTGAGACCCAACTCCTTCTTTCTCCCAGGCCAGCCTGCTCTGGGTCTCTGGGCCCAAGAAGCTCTCAGTCTCCAGTGTCCACTAGTTATGGAGCCTCCAAAGACAAGCTCAGTTATCTTTCACATTCGCTCTTTCTCACCCCCCACATCACGACTCTCAACTTCCTTCAAACAACAACAACAACACAGTTAACGGTGCCGACAGTAATTGCCCTGTGCCACCCTGAATGTTCATCATCTGATTTAATCCCCACATCAGCCTGAAGAGGCAGGAACTCAAAGTATCCCATTGTACAGATGAGGAAACTGAGGTTCAGAGAGATTACAGCGCATGGCCAAGGTCATATGCCAGAGATGGAGTTTGCATTTCAACCTGGGTCATACATAACCCAACTGCACTAAGAATGTAAATGTATCAGCTTTCTATCGTTGCTTAACAAATCATCCCAAAACAGAGTGGCTTAAGTCAACAATCACTTATTTGGTTCTTTGTGTAAATTGGCAGTTTAGATTTATTTCAGATGGGACAGCTCTGCCCTGGCTGGTGTGGCTGAGGGGTTTGAGTGCCAACCTGCAAACTGGAAGGTTCCTGGTTCGATTCCTGGTCAGGGCACGTGCCTGGGTTGTGGGCCAGGTCCCCAGTTGAGGGTGTCTGAGAGGCAATGGTGCCTGGCAATGGAACCAGGCAACAGTTCCTCTCTTTCTCCCTCCCTTCCTCGTTCTCTAAAAGTAGATAAAATCTATATTTTCTAAAAGCTAGGATAGATCTTTTCTGTTGCCTGGGCTTATTCCTTCATTTGCAGTCAAAAGTTGGCAAGATGGCTGGTCCTATATGGCCTCCTTCACAGATCTGGCCGCTGACTGGCCCTGTGGCTTGACCGCCTTAGTTCTCCTTCATGTGGCTTCTTCGGCAAGCTGGCTGGGGCTTCCTTGATCGGTGGCCTCTAAAAGGACGAGAACAAAGGCAGCAAGGCCTCTTGAGGCGTCGGCTAAGAAGCACCATAGGATCACTTACACTGCATTTTCTTGATCAAAGCTCATAATGTGGCCAGCTCACATTTAAGGAGAGAGGAATTAGACCCCATCTCTTGATAGGAAAAACCTCAAGTCCCATTGCAAACAGTCTTGTGTTCTGTACACGGGCAGAATTGTTGTGGCCATCTTCGCAAACCACATATCCCACTAAGTGACCGTATATAGAACTGGTTAAATAAATCATGGTATAGCTGCGCACGGAGCTATTGACAACAATAAGAGCTCATTGTTTTGAGCACATATTATGTGTCAGACACCATACAACCTGCCACAGGTGTACTAACTCATTTAGTCCTCACAGCAGCCCTCGGGGGCAAGTTCGATTTGGATCCCCTTTCAGAGAATGAGCACACCGAGTCTCAGAGAGGTTAAGTAACTTGTGCAAGGTCGCCCAGCTGGTAAGTGGTAAAGCCATGAAGACGAATGAGAGCAATTTAACATCCTGACGTGTAAAGCTGGCCCTGCCATACTGTTACGTGATGAAAAGCAAGAGACAGAGCGAGTGCTCGGTCAGAACACATTTGAGACACACATTAAAAGTGAGTAGATGCATATGTGTTGTATAGTTTTACATAAACGAAGGAAAGGTTTACCACAAACTTATCACAAACTTTAAGGGAACTTATCTCTAAAGAGAGGAGGGGGAGGGAACTTGCACTTGAAACACGTTCTGTACAACAAACATGAATTTTTATTTCAATGCTCTGTGCAGAAAAAAAGTCTTTTAAAAATGGCTCTCACCCCTGTCTTTTTCGATTTGATTTTTACGTTTATTGTGGTTGGTTTTCTTCCTTTTTTGGACACTGCCCCAGCCCAGCCCCTTCTCAATTCTGACCTGACGTTTTCTGGCTGCCCGGGGTGCCCCTCTGCCCCCCTCCCCCATGCACTCTGCACACTGCGGCTGGAGGAAAGTTTATCGACCCCCATGCCTCTTTCTTGCTCAAAAGTTTTTAGTGGTGTCGCATCGCCTTCAGGGGAAGTCCAATCCTTTTGGCCTGTAAACTTGAGTCCAACCTGGTTGGATTCCTCCTCTGTCATTTTCTGGCAGTATAAACATGGACAGAGGAGTTATTCGACTTCTCTGGGCCTTAGTTTCCTTGCCTGTTGAATGAGAGAAAGGAAAGAAGGAAGGGAGGGAAGGAAGAAGGAGGAGAGAGGTAGTTTGGTTGGGAGAGAGGGAGGGGGAGGGAGGGAAGGAGGGGGAGAGAAAGAGAGAAAGGGGGATATAGCATAAGATGTCTTCAGGCAAATTAGGTGAAGGTTTTAATTGCCCCCACCCCCGCCACCCTGGAATTTCTGCCTCTGCCACAGAGGTGGGGCTGCCATGGGCACATTGCATCTTTGGAAACAGAATCCCAGTCAAAGTTTCTATAGGAAAGTAGAGGCTAAGAATAGTTTTCTATTTTGGTGTTCAGTTTGTAGCAGATTACATTTTTTTTTCATGAACTCCATCTCTTTTGAATGATAGGAGTTAAACAGGTAGGAGGAGGGTGCTCTGTGTCAATTTAGGGAAGCAGTGGCCCTACCTAGTCTGCAGCAGCACACAGACTGGTCCAGAACAGTGAAAGGCACATGGAACAGGCCTGAGCTGGAGCCAAGCCCAGAGGAGTCCAGACGAGATCGGCCAGACCCAAAATGGCTGCAGATGAGAGAGGGAGAAATCGATGTTTCCTGCTGTCAGCCAAAGGCTTTTGGGGTGGTTTTTTATGCAACGTAATTATAGTCATAGCTAACTGATATACCCATCTTGCATGGCTCTCATCAAGATTAAATGAGCCATACATTAAAGCCCTGAAGAATATGATGGTGAGGGCACAAACCACATGAGCCATTATTATCAGGGGGTGCAATGGTGAACGAAAGGAAGTCCCTGTCCTTACATTCTACGGAGAGATGTGTGGTATGTCAGATGGTGACAGCCGGTTTGGAGGAGCATAAGACAGGGAAGGGAAAGGGGGGTGCTGAGGTGCAATTTCGAATGGAGTAATCAAGGGACACCTCACTGGGCAGCCGATTCTGGAGCAAACGCCTGGTCGAGATGAGGGAGCCGTGGAGTGTATGGGAGCTGCTCGTTGTAAACACAGGGAGCAGGATGGGCCAAGGCCGTGAAGTGAACTCATGCTCGGTGGGTTTAAGGAACAGCAAGTAGAGAGGGTGGCTGAGCTGAGTCATCAAGAGGAAGATGATACTGGGGAGATACCCCAGGGCTAGATCATGCACAGCCTTGTAGGTCAGTGTGAGGACTCTGGCTTCTGCTCTGAGTTTGGCGGGGGACATTGGTGGGGTTTGACCAGAGGGAGGACAGGGCCAGCTGTGAACGTCTGCTGCAACGCTCCAGCTGCTGGGCGTGGGGTGGGGACGGGGTTGCACCAGGGAGACCAGGCCTGAGGCTCCTGCCACAATCCAGGCAGAACGTGGCGATGGCTTGAACTAAAATTAGACTCGGGTTATTTTGGAAGCAAAGACAAAAAGATGGGTTGAGTATGGGATGTTTGAGAAAGAAAGGAATTGAGGATAACTCCAAGATTTGGGGCCAGAGGACTTGAAAGAAGGAATTTGCTCTTGATTGAGATGAGAAAGGCTTTAGGAGGGGAACCTGGGGGTGAGGGGAAGAAGGGAGGGACTAGCGGGGCCATTTGGGGCTTGATAAACCCGAGGTGCCCGTCAGACTTCCAGGTGGAGATGCCCAGTTAGAAGTTGCATGCGTGAATCTGAGCCCAGGAGAGAGGTCCAGGCTGGGGATGTCGTTTTGGAAGTTGTTAGAGGCCGAACTGCTTCTTCCTGAAATTCAGATGTTGAAGCCAGGACACCCAATGTGCCTATATTTGGTAATAGGCCTTTGGGAAGTAATTAGGTTAAATGCAGTCATAAGGGCGGGGCCTTAATCAGATAGGACTGCTATCCTTATAAGAAGAGGAAGAGACAGCAGAGTTCTCCTCCCTTCCCCTCCGAGTATGTGTGGAGGGAAGAAGGCCTCACGAGGACACGGTGAGAAGGCAGCAAGCCAGGCAGAGAGTTCTCACAAGAAAGCAGCCTTGCTGGCACCTTGATCGTGGGCTTTCAGCTTCCAGAACTGTGACAAATAAAAAAATAAATCTCTGTGTTTAAGCCAGGCGGTCTGTGGTACCTTGTTCCGACAGCCCGAGTGGAGGAATACAGGAGTCCTCCTTGTAGAAATGGTTTTCAGAGTCACGGGACTAGGTGGGATTTCCCGGGGAGCGAGCACAGACCGAGGAGGGAAGAGGACCAGGGACTCAGGCTCCATCGTTAAGAGGCAAGGAACCAAAGAGAGGCCTGGGAAAGAGCAGCCAGTGAGTGCCTCTCCAGAACTGAGTAAGGAAAACATTTCAAGGGGGGAGACTTGGTGGTCTGTGTCAAATGCTGGTGAGAGGTCAAGAAGATGAGAGCTGAAACCTGATTTAGGACAGTGGGGGGCGCTGTCGCTCTGACGGGAAAGGCTTCGGGCAGAATGGTGGGGGCAGAATGGTAGGAGTGGAAGGCAGATTGGATTGGGCTTAAGAGAGAGCAGGAGAGGATTTAAATACTCTCGTGCAGAAAGACAAAAAGGAAAAGGAAATCTATTTTTAAGAGCAGAAAGTCAGCTAATCCATCTAGAAGAGTAAGAATTAGAAAATCACCATTGAGCCCTGGCTGGTATAGCTCAGTGGATTGAGCGAGGGCCTTCGAACCAGGTGATCGAGGTTCGATTCCCAGTCAGGGCACATTCCTGGGTTGCAGGCCAGTTCCCAGCAGGGGACGCACAAGAGGCAACCATACATTGATGTTTCTCTCCTTCTCTCCTTCCCTTCCTCTCTAAAGATAAATAAATAAAATCTAAAAAAAAAAAAAAAGAAAATCACCATTGAACAGCCACCGTAGTAACCATCGTTTCAGGAGACATTCAGAGACGCTGCAGTCAACAGCAATGGAGAAACAGCATATTTGCATACTTTTAGCGTTTTCCTCACTAGATAGTCATCAATTACAAAGGGCAAAGTAGTAACTACAGTGAAGAAGCCCAGCGGACACCTCAACCAACCAATCAAAATGAGCATCATTAACAGGGCAAATTGACACCCTGTGCCCACCTGATAGGAGGCACTGAGAAGGGCACGGTGTCCTATCAGTTGTATTTCTGCCAACAATGCTTCGCCAATTCCTGAGGAAACAGGAGACGAACCCCAGTTCAAGGGCACTGCTACAAGGTAACTGGCCTGCACTCTTCAAAAAGGGCGAGGTCAGGGAGAATGACTGAGGGGCAGCTCTCAGGTTCAGGGGGCTAACGAGACACGAGAACCTAAGACGCCGCGTGAGATCCCAGACCAGGAAAAAGTGGCCTTCACCTCCTAGGAAGGATGTTAGTGGGATACCTGATGCAATCTGAGCGAGGTCTCTGATTTACGTAATAGTATTGTATCCGCGTAAAAATTCCCGATCTTGGGTTTTCTAAGAGAATGTCCTTGCTTTTAGGAAATGCACACTGGTTTTCAGGGATAAAGGGACTCGCACCTACAACTTACTGCCTAAGAGTTCACGAGGAGGGGGGAAGAAAGAGAGAATGATAAAGATGGTAAACTCTGGGTGACTGGTATGTGGGTGTTTTTTGGTACTATTTTTGTACCTTTCCTATAATGGAACGAGAGCAAGTAGAGAGACACTAGGCAGTGGGTACAGACGAGTTTATGAGGGGTGTTGCTTTAGGACCGAAGATCAAAGTGGGGTCAAGAGCAGGTCCTGCAATGCAGAAATATTAGCATATTTTTGTGTCGATGGGAATGATTCAGTAGATTGGAAATAGTGACAATGCAGGAGGAGAAAGACGGAGAAAGATGAGATCTACACATAAGATGGGGCTGAGCCTTGGGACACAGATGGTTGGTCCACGGTCACGGGGGAGAGGGCAGAGTGTGTATGAATGGCAGCCGTGTAGTGGTGGAAGCTTGTGGGAGTATTTTCTGATTGCTATCATTTTCCCTGTGAAATAGGAAGCAAGGTCTTCAGCTAAGAGTGACAGGGGGGGGGAGAAGGTGATGGAGGTTTGAGGAAGGAATTGCCGGGGGAAATGAATGGACCAGGGGACCACTGTGGAGTTGTCAGGCAGTGTTTAAGATCCCATTGGGGCTAGCCACCAGGAAAGTTAGTGAGCCCAGTCCACGTGGTGTGGTGTGGTGTGGTGTTCAGGGGAATGCGCGCAGAGAGAGGGACAGAGCGTTGGTGTCAACCGCTGTGGGTTTAGCCAGGGAGGGGCAGACGCCTCTCTCGGGAGTGTGCAGGGCACGGGGATAATGACACCCCATGGGCTTTCATCACGGAGGAGGGAAGCGAGGCTCAGTGGATCAGAGGCCCAGGGGGGCTGGAGGCTTGCCAGGGTTGGGGT
Source organism: Sturnira hondurensis (assembly GCF_014824575.4). Classification (NCBI taxonomy): domain Eukaryota; kingdom Metazoa; phylum Chordata; class Mammalia; order Chiroptera; family Phyllostomidae; genus Sturnira; species Sturnira hondurensis. The sequence goes on from NW_028076767.1 coordinate 30,342,233, forward strand.
ACCGGACAGAGGGAGCTGGAAAGATAGTTGGGGAGGGTCACTGAGCGGGCTGCTTGAAACTGAGGTGGTGGGGTGGGAGCGCAGGCACCAGATGTGACAGGTCAGTGGCTGCGGGTGGACTGCCATGGTGGAGAGGCCACAGGTTGGTGCCCCAGCCAAGAGCCAGCCACTGTGCCCGGCCAACACCTGGCTGCAGCAAAGAACTGTCCGGCTGGTTCTTTGCAACAGTGAAGGAAAGAATGGTCGTTTGAAGCCGCTAACTACCGGAGTGCTTTGTGATTTGGCAACAGTAACCAAACAGAATTGCTGGTTCCCCCGGGGTTTCAAGAGCGGCTTAAGTCTTAATGCCCTAAGGCTTTTTTTTTGTAGTGAATAACTTCTCTACTTCTTCCCTTTGGTCGTTGGAGACCCCAGGGTTCTGAGAGGGTTAGTGACTCACCTGAACCTGCACAGCCAGTGAGTACTGAGCTGGGAGCCCAGGCAGGCGGCTCAGAGCTTGTTTTCTCACTAGCCCAGCATCCCAGCTTCCCACTCCCTGCCCGGTGCTTGGAGTCTGGCATGTGCGGGCTCGTGCTGAACAGTGAGTTGAACTGTGCCTGGGACACCCCCTGCCTTCCATTTTCTCCCTGTCCACGTGGTGGAGATGGGCCATCCCCCTCCTCTGGGTGGCCGTTTAGTTTGCCAGGCAGTAGGTTCTCCCGAGTACCTTCTCTGAGACAGACACTGCTCTGTGTTCTCAGCACCCAGAAGGAAACAAATCAGGGTTCCCTTGGTTCTCAGACCAGTGGGGAGAAGATAATTAGATAATCTCTTCTTGCAAACTGGGATTAGTGCTAGGAGAGAGCAGCAGGTGGGGTATGAGAGAGCAAAACAGGAAAAGCTGACCTAGTGGAGGGAGGGAGGGAGGGAGGAGGAGGAGATTGCCTGCTGAAGGCCAAGGAGGGCGTTGATAATGGGCGGACCAAGGAGGAGGAGCAGCGAGGGCGCAGGTCCTAAGGCAGGAGAGTGCCTGGCGCATGGAAGGCCCGTGGAAGAGCCCAGTGTGCCCAGTGCGGGGTGGAGGGAGCCTCGTGGGAGATGAGATCAGAGGGGTGGGTTGGGTCCTGTGCACCACGTGGAGGAGTTTGGCTTAAGAACAAAAGGGAGATATGGAAGGTTTAGTGAAGGGAGTGCCTTCTTATGACTTTATATTAATATAAGATCTCTCTCTTGCCCTGGCTGGTGTAGTTCAGTGGATTGAGCACGGGCCTGTGAAGCAAAGGATTGCGGTTTGATTCCCAGTCAGGGCACATGCCTGGGTTGCAGGCCAGGTCCCTAGTAGGGGATATGCAAGAGGCAACCACACATTGATGTTTCTCTCCCTCTCTTTCTCCTTCCCTTCCCCTCTCTCTAAAAATACATAAATAAAATATTTGCGGGGGGGAAAAAGATCTCTGGCCACTGGGTGCGGAGTGAGGAGGAGGGGAGCAGAAGTGGCCTACATGAGAAGGGACAGTGGCACAGGGTGGACGTGGTGGAGATGGAGAGGATGAGGTTGATGTGGGACGTGGCCTGGAGCTGGAATTCACCCTGGGGAAACTGAGGCCATGCTTCCAAGGCCAGCACCCCTTCAGCTCTGCCAGTCCGCTGGGGCTTTCAGATACTTCTGCCTTTCGGGGTGACAAGTGGGCAGGTGGACTGGAGGGTGGGTGGCCAGGGAAGAGGAGCCCCGACCTTTTCCTGGTGTGATACAGAATCGGGCTTTGAGGGAACCACAGGGACCTCACTGGGCAAACGGAGCGGGTCCCTAGAGGGCCAGTGACACACTCTCCATTTAGTCTGAGAGGACACTTCCCTTTGGGAACCATAGTTTCTACCTGGGTAACATGGAACAGGAGAGGCAGTACCAGCTCACTCTGGTGATGTCACCCCAATTTCACCCATGAGAAAACTGAACCTCAGAGAAGGGGAGTTACTGGCTCAGCGTCACCCATGAGTCAGTATCACAGCTAAGAGGGGAACCCAGGCCAGAACCTGTGCTCCTGACCTCTCAGCTCCCCCACATACCTCTCCACCCTCGCCTGGGGGCCTTCAGGCTTGGAGATATTCTGCCCACCCAGCCCGGCCTTCCCAGGAGGCCCGGGAGCTCCAGCGCCGGACACTGGGTTGTCAGGGGCATGGGCTTGGATTCGATTTCGAGTCCCACTCAGGACCTTACTTACTCTGTCTGAACCTCAGTTTCCCCCTCTGTGAAATGAGGTAGGACTGCACACCACACAGCACCTGGCGGGGCGCTGTGAGGACCCGATGCTTTGTCAGAAGCCAGCCGCTGGCCCAGCCTGGTGCCTCTGAAGTGCCTGCCGCCACTGCGATTGTCACGCAGCACATCTGTGGGTCGAAGCCCTAGGGACCCAAGGTGCTCTTTACCAACAGTTGTAAAGCTTCTTTTCTTTTCCAACATGAAATTCCTGGATAACATAACCTGCTGACTCACATCATTTGCAACATAAATAATATCCTAATTGTAATATAAACAAGAAGCAAATGGCAGTAATTTAGAACAAATGAACAGGTAAATATTTGGGCACAATGTACAGGGAACTTCACGAAGCAGTTGGGAGACCCTGGCTACGGGTGGAAGCACTTTGGGTCTGCAGGTCGAGCTGGGAGCTCTGCTGACGCCAGCACCACGGCCTGGTCAGGGCTGTGACCGTCCAAAACGCCAGGGGGTCTAGGTAAAGCTCTGAACCAAACACAAACTGGTTGGGTTCCAGCTTACGTGGAGGTCGCTTTCCTCGCAGCGTCGCTGTGCATTCAGACCAAGCAATTACACTCTGTGCTGGGAAAGGCTAAATTACAGGGACTATGGAAAGATCAATGGTTGCGAAGGGTTTACGGGGAGCTGGGGCCTGGGGGGTGAGTAGAAGGAACACGGGACATTTTGGGGGCCAGCAAAATCCTTCTGTGAGATTCTGTGATGACGAATACAGAGCGTCATGGATTTTTTCCAAACCCGTAGAGATGTGCAACACCAAGAGTGAAACTTCTGTAAACTGTGGACTTTTGTTAGCAATAGTGATCAATATCGGTTCTTCAACTGTAACAAAGGTAGCACAAGGTGTTAATAACAGGAGACGTCACTTGTGCTGAGAGGGAGTCTGAGGTACTCTGTCATTTCTGTACAATTTTTCTGTGCACCTAAAACTGCAGTAAAGAAACAAAGTCTAGCAAAAGTTAACAAAACAGAACAAAAGCCCCCCCCCCCCATAGTATCTGCATTGAAATAGAATTTGGTCCCAGGCTCAGGTCATTGAAAACAGGATTTTCATCTATGCCGATCACTAAAGGGAAATTGGAATACTGCCCAGGACTTGGGGCCCACTGCAGAATGTCTGCACCCCTGCTCCCCTCCTGCTGTGAGCCTGGGGCACCCCCAATCACTGGGGGCCGCCCATGCTCCTGGTGGTGCTGCCCCACTTAGGACCTTTGCCCTCTGTCCCTTTGCCGTAAAGAACACCCTGCGAAACTCACAGCCACCTGCTTGCTGGTCTTGAGTGGTGGTGACATGGCCGCCTGATCGAAAAATCTCTCCAGCCTCAGGAACCCCAGAGCGCCACTGTGGACACAGCTCACCCTTCAGGTTCCAGAATTCCTACTTCAAACCTAGACCCCAGCCAAGCCACTTACCCGTCATGTGAGCCTGAGTGAGTCGGAGCACTTCTCCGTGCCTCCGTTTCCCCACTGACGGGAAGGAGGGTGATAATACTTGCCTCCCTGAGTATATTCATTTGTTGGGCAAAGACCTGTGGAGCACCTACTGTTCGTACTGGGGATACAATAGCAAACGGAAGAGACACACATCCCCGCCTCATTGAAACCCAGAGTCTCACAGGGAGGATAGACAAAAAATCAGACACATGTGTAAGATGACGTCAAGGACGAAGAGAAAGAAGACAGGGTCACGGGCAGAGGGTAGCCTAAGAACTCCAGGGCTTCCCCGGGGAGGGGTATTGGAACAAAGATTTGAATGAGTGACGGAGCAAGACAGGCGAGTATGGAGAGTGTGGTGAGTATGGCCGAAGAGCATTCCAGGGAGAAGGAACCGCAAATAACAAAGCCCTGGGGTGAGGACATGCTCCGGGTGTTTGAGAAGCAGCAAGGAATCCAGTGTGGCTGGCAGGGAGTGTGGGAGAGGTCGGGGAAGAGCAACTGTGTGAGGAATCTGGGCTGACGTTAGTCACTGGGGAAACCCTCTTGTGTTTTGTGTCCTTGCCTGTGAGAAAAGTAGACGGGCACACTCTAAAGCCACCGTTCTGTCCACGACCCAGGTCCTTTCTGGGCAAAGTGGCCTTCCTCTTCTCCCTCCTGTTAAAAAGGGAAGCCACAGTCAGGAGGTAGTTCCCATAAAATGTCACCAGGTGGCGACTCTAGGTTGTGTTTCTAACACGGATTGACTCCAGAGCCTGTTGAAACACCAATGGCTGGACTCCACCTTCAGAATCGTAGTTCTGGGGTGGGGTGCAAGAATCTGCATTTCTCCTTAAAAGTTTTTATTTATTTATTCATTTTTAGAGAGAAGGAAGGGGAGAGAGACATCAGGGTGTGGTTGCCCCCTGCATGTCCCTCCCCCGCATTTGGCTTGCAACCCAGGCATGTGCCTTCATGGGGATTCGAACAGATGATCCTTTGGTTTGCAGGCCAGCACTCAATCCATTGAGCCACACCAGCCAGGGAAGAATCTGCATTTCTAACAAGTTCTAGGTGCTGTTGATGCTCTTGGTTCAGGGACCCCCACTGTAAAAGTCCTTGATTGGAGCCCTGAGTTAGAAACACAGGTGAAGTAATGGAGGTGTCTGACTCCATTGCTCCACATGGTCCTATACTATTTAGAATTAAATCTAGGTCTCTTGCAGGCACCCTCCCTCCTTATCCCCACCACGGTTCTGGTCCTGCTTTCTTCCCTCACCTCATCTCCTGCCAGTTGCTAACTATGGCCGGAATGTTCCCTGAAGCCTGTTCGTGCCTCAGGGCCTTTGCACATGCTGTGCCTCCCCTGCGGGACGCCTTCCCCCAGCTTTCCCCTTGGCTGGCATCCTCTCATTCCTCACGTCTCAACTGGACTGACCTCTCAGAGGAGGCTCCCTCGGACCCTCTGTAAAGCTGGTGGCCCTGCGTGTGTTCGTCTTGTTCTTTTCCTTTTTGGTACTTGTGGTGATTTTTGATTATTTAGCCTCTATCTCAATTAACCAACCATCTGTCTTCTGTCTAGACTTTAGGCCCTTGGAGGCAGGGACTCTGTCTGTCTTGTTTCTGCTTTTCCTCAAGTGCCCAGGACAGTACTGTGCAGCAAATAATGATTGAATAAATGATCAAAAAAAAGTGAAGGGATTAGGCAAACAAGCCAACAAACAAACAAATCTCACAGACACAGAAAATAGTGTGGGGGGAGGGGAGACGGAGTGGTAGAAGAGGGTCAAGGAGGGATGAATGGCAACAGAAAGAGGCTTGACTTTGGGTGGCGAACGCACAATACCATATACAGATGATGGTCTGTAGAACTGCGCACCTGAAACTTATGTAAGTTTATTAACCAGTGTCACCCCAATGCATTCAATACGAATTTAAAAAAACTCCCCCAGGCTTTTCTAGAGAATCAGCGGGGAAACTGGGCACTTCCAGACTGTGTGATGTATAGCATCACCTCACCCTCGTCCCAGGCCGGATGGCCAGAGTGCTCTGGAAGGAAATAAAAATGAGTAACACCATGTTCGCAAATAGTTTCCAGCCTTGTGAGTGTTCTTATCCCCCTGTCCCCCTCATTTGGTGAGCATTGGCGTTGCAGCTCGGAGTGCTGGGTGGTGGGGCAAAGACAGGACGCAAATAACCAGCCGAGAGGCACTCAGCACTCTGAAATGCAGAGTTCTCCTACCTCCATGATCGCACTGCATTCTCGGGTTTTAAAAAATGTATCTACACTCGGAAATAAAACAAAAGGAGGATGGTGTGTCCTTTGAGTAACACGCTGCAGCGTGTTGTGCAATAAGCCCATTCAAGGGTTAACTCGCTCTCTAGGGGAACAGATCTTGGTCTGACGTGTCATTTTTTTATTTATTGGGGCCCAAACTCAGGGAAATTATGGGCTCACTTGTAGCTTTAAGTTGCAAATCATTTTTCTCCAGGAGAAGAGATCGCCCTGAAGGTTCCGTTTCTTCTGTCCTGCAGGACATTAACCCGTTCCGCTTTGCAATCTTCATTCAGCATTTTTGTCTTTCGTTGGCTGTAAGCCGTTTAGACTCTGTCTTGTCCACCGAAGCCGTTCGCTGTCCTGCTGACGAGTTAACACTAATGAATTACATACGGTTTTGGCACATACTCACTTTTCACTGGTATTTCAGCCACATTTTTCACTTTTAGAAAATTAGCTTGAGGGACCCGCACCAAGTCCGTGAGAGGGGTGGTTGTCCCCACTGTTTACAGGGGTCTAATGAAGCACCGAGGGGTAGAGTGATCGTCTTCATGAGCAAAAGCGGTAAAGCTGGGACTTGACCCTTGGTGGCCCTGACCCTCGAGGGCACCCAATTCAGGTGCCCTGTGCTGTTCTGGGCACTTTCTAAACTCATCCAATTTAATTCTTACAACTCAACAAACCCAGAGATGAGGAAACTCAGAAGAACACGGGATGAAATCACCCAATGTCGCTGAAGTCTTCGAAGGCCGATGTCCAGCATTTTGGAGTCAGACAGACCTGAGTCTCGACTCCTCCTGGCTATGGGGCCTCGGGCACGTGGCTCACCTAATTTCTGCCAAGGGAATAAGAGGCCCTCCCATGTGGGAGCTGCTGGCCGTGTTCACAAACACACCTGGGCCTGGGGCCCCACACAGAGCCCTTAGTAGCTCAGTGTCCTGAGCTTCTCTTGTTTTGGAATCAGGAGGGAAAGTGAAGTTGATCTGGCATTGGCCGTGGCCGGGCGGACTGGGATCAGAAGAATTCTGGAACGGAACGGCAAATGCCTGGGGAAAAATGAGGGAAAGCAGTTGCTGAGCAGGAGTGTGGGGGGCTCAAAGGAGTCCCCAGGGTGCTGGGGTGGGGACAGGCATGGAGGGCTGCACAGACCTCCAGTGTGTCAGTGGGGGAGCAGCAACAGAGCTTGGGCTTTGAGGAGGAAGCCCGAAGCTTCCAAATCTGTAAAAGAGAATAATAATGACTCTTCCCTACCTTGGATTACTGCGAAGCCCCGGGGGATGGTGGGCTTAGTTGGAGGTGCTGTATTACAGTGTTCCCCGGGACTTGACTCTTGTCTCAAAGCAAATGAACCCTCGACTGGCCTTTGTGAAACCTGAGGATGTTATTGATCATGTAATGCCAAGGAGGGTGGTAGATATCACCTGCGATAGCTTAGGGCCACTGTTCCCAGTGGAGTTCTGGGCTTGCTGGGTCAGAAACTGGCACGAATACACAGCCGAGAGTGGTTCAGGGCTTTGCAGTCCACAGTCCTTCCACATTACTGCATTGCATCTTTCTGCAGCACAGAGAGGTTAAGCAACTTGCCTAAGGCTACACAGCGAGCAGGTGGCAGAACTGGGTCTAGAGCACAGACAGCTGAGCTCCCCAGCTGGCACCTGAGTGGAGATGGGTCGCATAGCAAAGTGGGTCACACAGCAAGCCTCGAGAGGCCTGTGGAGGGACTGGAGGCTTTTCTGGCCATGCCGGCTCCCCCTGTTCTGCCTCTCTGTCCTCTGGAAGTTGCAGGAAGTGAGGAGAGAGGCAGGGGCGGGGTGCCGAGCCTGAGGGGGAGGATTTAGGACCCAGGCCATGAGGATGGGGAAGAAGATGGAGGAAGCGACCTCCTTCCCTCCCCTCCCCCAGAGCAGCTGAGGGGAAAGATAACGCCTGAGGAGATGCAGCTAGGGTCCAGATGAGGACGAAAGGAAGAAGCTGGGAGGTGGACGGAACAGCTGCAAGGGGAGGAAGCAGAGTCTGGAGTCCCAGGGGACGGGGACAGCAGTGCAGAGGGGGCAGTCCAGGCCCTTGGAGTGGGGTGCTGGTCCCAGACCCCAGCCACTCCAGACTTGACAGGTAGCAGGACCCTGAACAGAGCAGATGCCCCCATCACTCCTGTGCTAGGTGATCCTGGGGCCACTGAGGCAAGCCCAGGGTCCCTGCCCTCAGTGACTCACTGAGCCCAGCTGAATGACCGGATGGCCACTGTCCATGGCACGTATTTCTTTGTTCGTTTATTCATTCATTCAGTAGATATCTATGGAGGACTCACTGTGTGCCAGGCTGGGTTCCCAGCAGGAAACGAAGTCCTTCTGAAGAGAGACTCACTTCCTCTTCAGGGAGCTGCCAGTCTCGTGGGGAGATAAACAAAACACAGAAAACAAATCAGCGTCCAGGCTCACATCGGACTGCAAAGCCAGCGAATGGATGATGAGTGGTTGGAGTAGAGTGGTTTTCTGAGGGTGGTCCAGGAGGACTTCTCTGAGGAGGTGACATTTAAGCAAAGATCCCAAGGAAGTGAGGTAGCAGCTATGGGAATCTGGGGGAAGAGAGTTGCGGGCAGAGGGAACAACCAGTGCAAAGGCCCTGTGGCAGGAGCATGCCTGGCAGGGGGGAGGGGGAAAGACCAAGAGGCCAGCGTAGACAGAGATGAGTAAGTGGTATGAGTGATGGAAGACGAAGGCAGACGGGAACGACGAGGGCAGAAGCAGGGAGCTCGGGGAGGCTTGTGCAGCTGGCTGTCATTGAGGACAGAGGCTTGGCCCACAACCGGGAACGCTAAATACGAAGGGCAATAAAAATGTCATGCATGCTTACTACTAGTCAGGCACTATTCCCACTGCTTGGTATTTACTGTTCTTTTTAAATCCTTGCTATAACTTTTAAGGTAGGTAGTTTTTTTCTTAATGTATATATCTATTTATATTTACACAGATTACCTACCTCTTCTCCCCCTTTTTTGTTGAGTCAAAATGTAATCACATACAATTAACCGTTTAAAGTTGGCAATTCGGCGGCATTGACTGCATCCACAGTGTTGTACAACCACCGCCTCTAACTGGTTTCGAAACGTTTTGTTGCAACAAGATCACCCTGTCCCCGTTAACGGTAAGTAGTGTTCTTATCCTCATTTCGCAGGGGCACATGGGCAGGTGGAGGCACCAGCCTCAGGCCACACAGCCAGGAAGAGGAGCAAGCAGGTGCTGGGCCTGCCCTCAGTACCTGTCCAAACATCCTCTGCTTTCTGTCCCTGCTCCTCAGGTGCAGCTCCGTCCCAGGCAAAGGAGAGAGGGCGCGCCCTGGGAGGGCGGAAAAAGCCCTCACTCTTGGGGTGGACCCCTCCAAAGCAGGCAGATCTCACTCTTGCCAGCACCGATTACTCTCTTAGCAAAGCTCTGCCATCTTCTCTGCTCCACGGACTCACTCTCAACCCTGGCACCCACCCACGTCCTGACACCCCTTCCGTGTAGATCCCGCTTCTCCCCCGATCTCCAGATTCCACCATCCAGCTGTCCATCAACACGCCTTAACCTGCTCCTCCTGCATTTCTCCCCGACTCAGTAAAAGGGCCGCCCAGTACCTGGGGACCTCCTGGTGTCCTCCCACCTCCTCCCTGCTTCTCGTCCACCAGCTGGTCCTGCTGGTGCCATCTCTAACATACATCTACTGTGGAAGCCCATCCTATTTCTCCCACCCCACCACCGCCCTCATCTTTCAGTTCAATGGCGATGTCAGGAGCCGCATCCAGCCATGTACAAAATACTCATTTCAGACTCAAGAGCAGATGGCCAGGGGTGGGTGTGGGCTTTTGAGGACAGAGCTGGGAGCCCCGGGTCTAGATGTAGGTCCTGCCTATGCTGCTACTCGTTGTGTGATCGTCAGCCAGCCACACCCCCTGTGCAGCCTCAGTTTCCTCCTCCCCACAGTGGGGGTGGCTAAGCCTGGCTCGCAGGGCAGTGGAGGAGGTCCAACGAGATAACTTTGTCCACGGAGTGGGGAGGAGAGGCCTCCACAAGGAGGCAAGGATTTCACACCACAGGTATTTATTGCACATCACCTACGTGCCAGGCACTGGCTTGGTTTGGGGGACCTGATGGCCAACAGGAATGTCACTGTCCTTGCTCTCAGAGCTCTAATGGTGTCAGGGGGACAAGAGACAGGGGAGGGTATCCCTGGCAGGAGTGTGGCACACAATGGGGTGTAGAACTTGGGTGGAGAGGAGGTGCCAGCCAGAGTTCCATCTGTGGTGGCTGGTGGAGCAGGGACGGGGGAGGGGGAGAAGCCGTCTGCTACCCTAAGCCATAGGAGAACACAGGGGAACCTCAGATAGCAAGTTCAGGCAGGGCTCTTGCCCGGGCAAAGCTGGCGCTCCCTTGGCAGAGGGGCAAGGAAGGAGCCCCGGCTACCAGGCTGTGGGGAACCACCTGCCTGTTCCTGTCACATAGCACCCCCACCTCGTCTGGGAGTCTGAGACTCAGGCTAGGGACCTCCCCAGCAGGGACATCCCTCCCCAGGAGGCCGGGGCCCTGACAAAATGTTTGCGATGCTCACGACATTTCCAATCTGGCCCCCTTGTCAATTCCCTGCTCAGCCTCTGGGCAATCTCACTTCGTGAGCCCCCGGGGCTCAGTTCTGAGCCTCTGGGCTGGTCTAGGCCACGCCCTGGCCTAGCAGTTCTGAGTGTGTGAGAGAGTGTCAGTGAGAATGAGTGTGAATATGTCAGAGTGTTGGTGAATGTGTGAGAATGAGTGTGATTATTGTTTGAGAGCATGAGTGTGTGTGAGAGATTAAGATAAGTGTACGTGAGAGAATGGATGTGAGGGTGTGAGTGTGAGTGTGTGAGTGTGTAGCGCATGAATGATCTCTTCTGCTAGGACCAGGCAACTGGGCTAATGGTCCATTTCCCCCTTGTCTGGAGGGCCCCTCCCGGCCCCCAGCTGCCCTGATGGGCCAGGTCAGCCCCCCCCAGGAGTCCCCAGCCGCTCCCCACTCGGCTTTCCTTGTATTGTGCAGCTCCTGGTTCCTCGAGGAAATGGGGCGGCTGTTGGGTGCGGGGGCGGCCGCCAGCAGCCCCACCCCCTTCCCCCCATTGTCACTCCTGGCTTTGGCCCTTAGCCCCTGCTGCAGACACTAAAAATAGTCTGGCTCGCAGGGAGTCAGCCGCACCCCTGAGTGGGCCTCCCTGCTTGCTGTGAGGTCAGGTTGCCAGCACAGAGCTGCCCTGGGTGTTGGGGAGGGTGCCTGGGGGTAGGGTAGGGGGGAGCAAGTGACCTGGGTCAAACCACATTAGTGCTGTGTGAACTCAAGTTGCTTGCTTCCCCTCTCTAAGCCTCAGTTTCCTCACCTGTAAAATGGGGGTAAGGATTCCTGCCTGCACGGGCTGCTCTTGAGCTTGCACAGAAGCGTGTCTGGGTCCCCAGCCCTCTGCTCTTGTCCAGCCTGGAGACTGGGGGCACCTGTGTATCTGGACGGCCCGAGGAGAGAGGGCGGAATGCCATGCCTTCCTCAGACGGTTTACTGAGTGAACCCTGGCAGCTGGCGGCCGTCGGTCTGCGCCTCAGAGATCAGTGCGAGAGCGCACTGTGATTTGTGTGGCTGGCCTGGGACTCAAACCTGCGTCTCAGCCTCTGAGGGCTGTGTTTTTTCCGCTTTAAGGGGCTGCCTCCGTGCTGATGACTCTGAGGACTTCCTGGCTGGGATAACCCTGCCATTTAGTCCAAACACATGATTCATTGAAAAGAAAGATGAAGACACTGGGTAGTGGGCCCTGAAGGCTGAGCTTGGGGCTGTGGGTTGGGGACCTACCCTGGAGCCCCTGTGAGTGGACAGTGGCTCTCAGATGCGACCCGTGGCCACGGATCTGGGCCTGCAAGGGAGGAGACATCAGCATGCCTGTCTATCGCTGGCCTCTTTCTCGCCTTCTTTCTTCCTTTGTTCTTAGTTTTGTTTTTTTGCCATGACATAGTTCAAACATGGCTTCCTTCACATACCTTCAGAGTCTCAGACTCTTCGAATTACTCTTGTCACGTGCTTTTGTGACTGTGTCCTCCACTGATCCCAGGTCCCGGGGCAGAGACCCAGAGACTTGATTGTAATTTCCTGTGTCCCCAAACAAACACTCACGGCAGGTGTGGTCATCCCCCCCACCCTGATAATGTGCAGATTTGTCTCCATTCACGTGTATTTTGGGACTTGTGGGGGGGCACCTTGTCACCTAGTTCTGTTCATAAATCTTGCCCATTGGTTTTGGTTCCCCACCAAGTTGCTTTGTCTGTTTTGACGGTGGGGGAGATTAAAAAAGTGCTTCCTCCTTGGACCCAGACACCTTCCCAGAATCTGGACTCTTTCTGAAAATACATGTATATGAAAAAAATGAAACAAAACAGTGCTCCAGGGGTGGGGGGCTGGGTCTGCCTCAGACCGGGGAGGTGATTTGGGGCCCCTGCAGCAAGCAGACTTGGGTACCCAGCCTGGGGCTCCCGCAGACGCCGGTGTATCCTGCTGTCCTGCCCGGGCTTTGCCCTGTGCCTGACATTGCTCCAAGTCGGTGTGCTGAGTGCTTCCCCACTTGAAGATAATGACGGTGGCATAGAAAGAGGGGGTCCTTAGCTTTTTGTACTATCAACCCCTTTGACACCTGGCGACAGGATGGGCCCCGTCTCCTTATCATTTTAAGCACATAAAGTGCACGGCTACATGTCAGGGAACCCACTTCACTGAAATGCTATAACAGCAACAGGAGCACGGGTTTGGATGCGGTCACAGGTGAATTTCTTTGACGGCACATTCAATAGAACGTGTGGGTGCAGGTCTCAGGTCTTGAGGAGCACATACAATCTGTGTGGCTGTCTGTGCCGCTGTGCTGTCATACCGAAAATGTCTTCAGCTTCTGTGGTGACGAGGCTGCTGCAGACCCTGCTGTGGCTTATGATTCACACGCGCACTTGGAGGAAATGCTGCATCTTAGTTAGACCTTCGTGAGTATGAGGTTGTTATTTCTCCCCTCCGGGGCCACAGAGTCCCTGAGTCTGGGACCCCAGGTTAAAACCCTGCTACAAAGCGTGGCTGTCCCTCCTTTTATTCAGCCAGTCTCTTATTGAAAAGCCACCCTGTGTTAGCCTCTCTCCACAGCTTGTCATTGCACTGCTGGGGAAACTGAGGCCCCGGCTGATGAATGGACTGGGGTGGCAGAGCCCAGAGCCCCGACTCCTGGCCGAGGTGCTGCCCAGTGCTTCCCCCACTGGGCTGGGGGCAGGGACCCGGCCTGCCTGCCAGCAGCAGGTTGGCAGCTGGTGTCCTGTCCTGAGAGTGACCCGGCCCCGCCTGCGCCCTGCACCCCACCCTGGCCGGCACAGCTGTGGATGTGACAGGAGACTTGGCTCCGTTTCACCCAGGCACATTCCTGGCCCAGCCACACGATTTTTTTTTTGGTGGCTCTTTCTCCCACACCCCCCACCTTCACCCCCCTTTTCCTAAAAAAGGCTCTGTCTCTCCCCAGAGGGCCCCTTTGGGCGCGGCTCCTGGAGGGAAATGTGGCCTGGATTTCCTGGAACACACGGAGCTGGAGTCCCAGTGCTGGGAGGAGGGGAGCTGCTGGGAGCAGAGGAACACCCTTCCCCCCCCAACACAACTGGGTTCTCTGGAGAAAGGGGGTCAGCTGGAGCCTACATATTCCCATTCCATTGGGCCCCCGGGGGAAGAGGTACCTCCTGCTGCTGTAGTGATGGGGAGCGAGGCACCCTCCTAGGGAGCCACGGTTCTGTGACTTTGGACAGGCCACATGTTCTCGCTGAGCTCTGGTTTGCTCAATCCTTAGAGTGGAGCGTGTGATCTGGGCCTGCCGAGGCTGGTGGCCAGTCCTGGACCCCGAGGGCCGGCATCAGCAAGCGGGGTGTGTGGGGGAGCTGGGGATGCAGGTTTGGGGATGTAGCTGGGGCAGGAGCCAGACTGGAGACCTTTAGTCCTTCCTTCCTTCATTCCTGTGACAAATACCTGTTGAACACTTACCATTGTGCGGGCGCTGGGGCTCAGCTGTGAGTGAGAGACCAAGTCCTCCGTGCCTTCTTGGGCTCACAAAGAGCAGACAATAAATAAATGCCCCTGTGTGGTTAGGCGGAGATGAGCACTGTGGGGCAATAGAAAGCAGGGTGCAAGGGTCTGGGGAGGGCCCCTGCCGGAGCAGAGGCATGCACGGAGCAGAGAGAGCAGCGTGTGCTGAAGGCTTCGGCCCAGCGAGCGAGGGCAGGAGTGAAGGAAGGACAGGCTAGGCAGAGTGGGAGAAGAACAGAGAGAGGTGTGGGGCCTGTAGGCAGTGGCAAGGACTTCCCTAATTCATGGGAAGCCACCAGCGACTCTGATCCTGCAGTGGCACAGTCTGTAAAGTGAGTCACCTGGGAGAGGCGTGTGTGGAACACCGGCTTGGAGGCCAGTCGGCTTGGAACCTGGCAGAGCTCCTTGCTGGCTCCTGGAGCGTGGACGTGAGGTTTCCCTCCTTGTGCCTCAGTCTCCTCCTCACGTGGACGGCTAAGAGGAAGGACCCTGAGGGGCACAGCTACAGCTCTCCAGGGTGGGAGCTCCTCTTCTGTGAGTCTCCGTGGAGTGCAGCGTTCTCTTGGGGGCGAGGTGGTGCTGGCAGAGCCAAAGGCTGGCTTTGAACTCTGGTGTGGTGGTGGCTTTGAGCGAGGCCGCTCAGCTCTTGGGGACATGTGGTTATGAAACCTTGGGTGGGGATATGCCTCAGTTTTCTGTGGCCCTTTTCCCTTTCTGGGTACAGAGCTGGATTTAGGGAAGCCTCTGGGGCTAGGGAGGGGGAACAAGGAGCCACCTTGAGATGTATTGGGGGAAGGGCAGGGGTCCCCTTGAGTTCCTCTGTCATCTCGGGATGCCCTGCCAATCACTGACCCTTCCCCAGAGGAAGCTGGGGCCCATCTGGTGTGCTCAGTCACCTCCCCTCTCCCCTGCTTTAAGCCTCAGTTTCCTCATCTGCGAGGGGGGCACCGAACATCTCAGCCCTTGCAGCAGCGAGGAGGTTTGGGGAGCGGTGGTTTGTCAGGCACGGGGTCTTGGACAGGACCCTCCTGTTGAGGAGGGAACCCCCTGTCTGGGCACTGTGCCAAGCACTTCCATGCAGCAGCTGAAAGCCAATGGATCATCTTCAGTGGCTTGGCTTTGCTCTCCAGATAAAGAACCAACTCCTGTCCCAGGTGCACACACCTCCCGGCTCCTCCTCATTAGCACCAACTTTGTCCTGGTGACCAGGCTTTCTCATCACTCCCTGTGCCCTTTCCCTTTGGCCTAGTCACCTTTCACTCCCTCTTTAACTCAGTCGGCTGCCTCTTCCTAGAGGAAGCTCATAGGGACCCGTCGCCTCGGTTGGGTCGCCGATGCCTGGTCTTCATGGTGATGCCTGCTCTCCTGGTGGCATTTGTCACTGGTGTGATCGCACATATTGGGGCCGTTGCCTGGTCATTGACTCTGTCCATGTTAAGACTGCGTGTTCCCTGTGGGCAGGCACACTGTCTCATTCACAGCTACATCCCCAGCACCCAACACAACGCCAGCACGTAGCAGATGCTCAGTAAATGCCTGTTGGAAAAATGGAGGGATGGGATCCTCTGGACAAGCAGAGGGAGGAGGTGGTGTTACTCCCTGTTTTCAGATAAAGCACAGGGAGGAGGTTAGGTAACACGCCCCAAGGTCAGACAGCCCAAATCAGATGGTGTCTGGCGGGGGGATGCCTCCCCGCCAGCAGGGCGCAGAAGGTGGGCAGGTGGGGTTATGCAAAGAGGAAATAAGACCATTTGGACAGGGTGGGGGTAGAGGGGCGAGCCCCACCCATCCGTGTTTTCTCCTCAAGGATGATGGTTTGTAGCTGTTTTCCTCAAGGGCGACTCAGGTGACCTTCAGGTTGGGGCCTGCGGAGGTCCCAGGGGCTGGCTGGGTGGAGGGCCCGGTCTGGCTCGGGCTGCTTTTCTGGCCCCTTTGCCGCCTGCTGGCTTCAAGCACAGATTACAACTTCCCCTCCTCAGCTGTCTTACGCAGGCCACCTCCGGCTGGCCATTGTCTCATTGTTTGCTGAGGGAAGCTCCAGGAGGAAATTAACCTGCTGCTCACCCCAAGAAGGGAGTTTCACCCCTCGTCCCTACTGGGAATGCCCGGGGGCCCTACCCCTACAGAAGGGGGCGGCGCAGGGAGCAGACAATGCAGCAGACAAACTCAAAAGGCATGAGCTCCCAGACAGAGAAAAATGCAAGCAGAGGCTACCGTACACTCAGGGGCAAATATTTACTTGGCCCCATCATGGGCCGTGCTGTGTGTCGGGGAGCTGAAGACACAGATGTGAGACAAAGATCTATGAAGGACCCTGTGGCTGATGAGATGCCCTTTGAAGGGGCCTCAAAGCCAAATGGCTCTGCTGCCAGGCAGGTAACAGAAACCTGAAGGCACATGAGCAATAGGGAGTGGTGGAGCCTGTGACAAAATGAAAACTGCTCCTGTTAAAGGCCTTTAGTTTCCAATTTCATTTTAACAAGGTGCTAATGAAACCGAACGATCCCCCCCGTACAGATGCAGCCTGCAGACTCCCAGTCTGGACTTTAGAAGGGAATTCTTATTCTGGGGTGAAATTGGATCATTACTTGTTATTGATGTCCCTACACTTCATTCCCTCAAACCACTGCTAGCTTTAGCTGTAGCGACTGTGGGTACTTTCCAGCATGCTCACAGCATCTCATTCCAAGTGTCTGTCAGTCTTTTGGTTTCTCTGAAGCCTTGGGAACTCTCTCAACCAGGATTTGGGAGGCACTGATGATGCACCTGGGGAAACGCTTAATCACTGGAGGGTGGGGGTTGGTGGGTAAGTTTCTCAGCCTTTCACCCATTGGAGGCAATTCCCCTTGGCTGCTCAGATGGCCTGAATGGGACAGGGCACTGGTTGCCGGTATTGGGACCTGGCTCACTCACTCACCTTTATTGCCCTTCCTTGCAGAGTCCTCCAGCCTCCTGGGCTACTGGAACCCAAATCCCCGCGTCTGGCTCTACCTTCAGGGGAACCCAACCTGAGACAATCTCTAATATTCTTTCCAAATAAAGTTCACAATTCTAACCTTACGTGATTCTGAGATTGACTATATTAACTCTGTGATTACGCATTTTCATTAAGTTCACCCATCTGCGGTTCCAGAATGACATCATGTTTCCAGTGATGAAACACACCTATCAGCCATGAACTCAGGTATGCAAGAAATGTGACCCTGCATTTTCTGTAGCTGAATTTTGCTTCTCCGCAGCTCCTATTTTTCCTGATGCCAGAAAATGCAAACTTCAGTCAAGCCTAGGAAAAAACCCAGTCATTTCAGATTTGAACATGATAGAGTGAGTCAAGCTTTCCCCTTCCTCCCCTTTTTCCTGGGTGGCAGGGGCATCTCAATATTGGTTGAGGGAGGAGAGGGGGTCTGTGACTGGTATTTCTCAAGCTCCAGCACCCACCTGGCCCTGCAGCAAGCCTCCTCCATCAGCACCCACCAAGAAAAGCTCCACCCAGGTCTATACTTTGGCCTCCAGGGGCAAAGAAGCATAGTTTCTCCTGTGTCTCTAACTGTGAGTAGAAGTCACATCCACTCTGTTTTCAATCGTCTGGGGCAAGATTTGAACATTTTTTAATCTCACAGGCTCTAGTATATGAATTCACTTACAGATCATGATGTCAGTTATACAAGAAAAAATAGGGTGGTGGAGAATGCCTCTTTGAGGAGTTCTAATTTAAGTCAAGACTGGGAGTCTAAGGTCAGGGGAAGCCATCAAAAGGCTTAGCAGGAAAGGGAGATGTCTGAGCTGTATCTGTGGCTGCAGAACATTTGGTGACATTGACGGCATTTCCTGTGTTTTCTGGGTACACCTTACCTTTCCCCTGTTTGGTAGTGGCCTCTGTTACCTTAGAGGGAGGCTAATGGGACAGAAATGAAAGAAATCATATTCTGAGTCTCAAGGGCCAGAGCTTTAGGTTTGCAAGAGTGTGGGAGTTTAGTCAAAGCCCTGAGTGATCTGCGGGTATACCGCTTCTGTCATAACTGGTAGGGCACAAAGAATAGAGGAGTCAAATTCGTTTTTCTGTTTAGGAAGTAAGATAAACACGATCGGGGAGGTGGGGAGAAGGGAAGTGTAGCAATGATCGGACTTCTTCTGCAGCTGCAGATGGCCCCACAGCTGAAGACTACATCTCCCAATCTCCCTCGCAGTTGGGCCAGAGGACCAGGTTCTGACACGGGATGTGTAAGTCAATCCTACGGTGTGCGCAACTTTTGGGTCATGTCTTTTAAGAAAAAAGGGACATCCTCCTACCACTCTTTTTCTCCTGTTTCTGCCAGCTGGAATTTGACGTGGTGGTCGGGGCTTGAGAAGCCAAGTCCACGAGATGGAAGCTGCATGAGAAGGAGGCCAGAGCCGCAACAACACGGGAAGAACCGGGTTTCTGATACCACGGGGCTCTATGTCAGCCTGGACTGCTTGTCCTCTGCTAGGGAACGGGAGAAATCAACTTCTCTCTTAAGTAGGACACAGTTAGTTGGGCCTGTGTTACAACGACTGAGTTAGCATCCCAAGTCATACAGTGCCAGACACAGGAAACTATGGAGCATGTAGCAACTGGAGTGTGACCTTGAAGAAAGAATATGGAAACCTTGGGGAATTTCGAGGGATCAGAGAGCAATGAGGATAATGACGAATACCTTTAGGGCTCACGTGGAAATAAAATGAGTTTGTATATGCAGAACACCAAGCTCAATGCCCCAGGTCGAACCTAAGGGAACCACAAACCTGGATGTCTGAGTGGGTATGCAGGCCCCCTGGACCAGGGCACTTTCTGCACAAATAAGGAAGTGGGGGAGTAGGTGACTGAGGGGAATGAGGAGAAAGAAGACACCCAGAATTGACCAGGATTAGGTTTTACCCAGTGGGATGGAGGCTACTTATTTGGCTGGGGGCTGCACTTATATCTGCTTCACATTGTACTATTATTACTATTATTCCTAGGCCCAGCCCAGCAGTTCCAGGAGGCCGAATCTTCTCAATAAATGTTTGCTGAGCACCAAGGCTCAAGGCTTAGGCTCAGGCTCAAGGCCAGCGGGGGGCTGGGCTGGGGTTGTGTATGCCTTCTCCCTGGTGATCTCACTGCGGCTGTAATGGGGTTGAACTTGGTGATGTCTATGGTGGCTCTTTCTGCATTGATGTTCCGTGATTCTCCTCGGTGTCTGACACTGGAGGGAGTTCAGGAAAGGCGTGGTGAAGTGTCTGTGTTCCAATCTGTGGAGAGAGAAGACACGAATACCTGGGCATACCCATATATATGCAAACTAATGTAGATAACCAATCACAAAGTACTGGTGATCTTCAGCAAGTCACTGTACATCTCTGAGCCTCGCCTTCCTCACATTTAAAATGAGGGTAATGATAAATACCTTTAGGAGGGCTCATGTGGAAATAAAACGAGGTAGTACATGCAGCGCTCCAAGCTCGATGCACATGGAGAAGGCTTAATAAATGGTGGTTTTACTGCGGATTGTGAATCATGGCAGGAACCAAGTGAAAGGGAGAAGGGCAAGGGCAAGTGTGGAACAGGGAGACCCCTGAGGGCCAGGGTATGAAGAGGCTCCCCTCCCCTCCCCTGCCCTCCCCTCCCCGCCCCCTCGCAAGCCATGACGGGTGCAGGGATTCGTGAAACTGTTAGCAGAGAGGCTGAGGTACAACTAGAGCGAGGAGAAAACAGACAAGGGAGCGAGGTGGAGCCAGGTTTGGGAAAATCGCATCCCCTGCTCAGCCTTCTTTTCCTCATCCGTGAAGTGTGCGGAGTAAAGCCTGTCTCGCCGCACTGTAGCAGGGGTCACTAGAGATGTCGTAAGCGCCTGAAGACGCCTGGCTCTGGAAGCACCTCGAACACCCATTTTGTTTCTTTCCCTAGAGAGTGGACTCACAAAATATCAGGGTTTGAAGGATCCTCAAAGCATACCCATGGTGCCGGACTGGTGTGGCTCTGTTGGTTGGAATATCGTCCTGGGCATGGAAAGGTTGTGGGTTTGGTCCCTGGTCAGAACACATGCCTCTAGGTTGCCGAGTCAGTCCCAGTTGGCGTGCATATGGGAGGCAGCTGATCAATGTTTCTCCCAACAATATTTCTTTCTCTCTCTCTTCCTCTTTTTCTCTCTCTCTCCCTTCCTCTCTCTCTAAGATCAGTGAATGTATCCTTGGGCAAGGATTACAAAGAAAGATCATGCATTGGTAAAACACACGTCTGTTCATGAACTACTCACACATCATCCATCAATCTATCCGGCTATCATTGACCCATTTTTATACATTCATTTAAACACCAACAATTCATTCGTCATCCATTTGCCATCCATTCAGCCAAATGTCCATTTATTCCTCACCCATCATCTCTTCTTGATCCATCATCATGAGTTCATCACCAAACCACTATCTGTCTCCACACCCGTCCCTTATCAACCTATTTATCATTCATACAGCCATTGAGCAGGCCACCCACCCAGCCGTCATGATTCCATCTATTTATCATCTATCCGTCATTCGTCTGTCTACCACTCACTAATCCCTGATAGCTATCCCACCATCTCTTCTGCATTCATTACTTCCTCATCCATTCATTCTTCATGCAGCTATCCATCTATTTGTCCCTCATCCATTCATTTATCCACCCATCCATCAATTGATTCATCTATACGTACATATGTACATACATACTTACATGCTTACATTCCATTCCATTGGCCATTCATCCATCCACCATTCTCATGCACCAAGTACCCATCCCAGGTGATCTTCCTGGGGCCATAAAGGGGTTCCTGTCACCCAGGAACATATATACCTCATTCATTTCTTCATATCTGTCATTCACGAGCCAATCATCAATTCACTAATGTATTCTTCTTCCATTCACCATCCATCCTTCATTCACTCTTTCTCTAAATATCTATTATTTATTAGTCACATCTATCAATGTCTATGCATCTTACAGCTATATAACTGCATACAATTCGTGTTACCATTATATTGTCTGTCTATATCCATCGATCTAGTCATCCATTCATGTGTTTCATTTTCCATATCACCTGCTGTGTAATCTGCACTAGGGATGCAGACTAAATAAATTACCATCTGTCCTCAAGTAGTTCAGAATCTGGTAGGGAAAGACAGACAAGCCAGTCATTACCCCTAAGCTGATGGCCGCTATGATAGAGGGATGATTGCACCTCGCACCATGGGGGATAACACACAGAAGAGAGCCACAAACTACTGAGGGAATGAAGAAAAGGCTCACAAAGAGGGTGGCACTTGAACTTGGTCTAGAGGGACCAGTGGAATTTCAACTGGTGCATTTGTGGGGGGAAAACTGAGCCCTGACATGGGGAAGTGGCCGGGCACATTCACACTGAGAGTTTGCAATGGGGCAGAGACTCACAGCCAGGCCCCCCCGTTTCCATTCCCCAAATCTGGGAGGACGCGCACATGGAAAAGCCCACCTCTGCGCTGTGGGAGAACGACGCTGCGGGATCTGCCGCAGACTGGGTGCGGGACCTTTCCACTCAGGGCTTGGCAGCGGCTGAAGTCCCAGGACTGGCAAGGATTCAACGAAGGAGAAAGCCTGGCCTTGGGAGGGAGGAAGAAAGATAGGGATGGGGTGAGGCGAGGAACACTTAGGTGTTAGCTTCTTAGGGTAAAGTCAGATCAAGAAAGAAACCCCTGGTTTGTCCCTGTTACCGTTACTCGGGTAATGAACAATGGGTCTGTGATTATTCTAACAGCTACGTTCTGTGGAGCAGAGACTGTGTGTTACGCGAGGTGCCATAAGCCCTCCATGCATATCGCATGCTGTCCCCCACCCACGGGAAGCCCGAGTAATCACTTTTATCCCCATTTTACAGGTGAGGAAACTGAGTCCCTGTGAGGTTAAGCTAGGGTTGAAATATAATCCAGCAACAAACTCGCTATCTTTTCCGTGCCTTTCTCTCATTGCTCTCCGGGCATGGCTCTGCGGTCATGCCAGTCTCGGAGCACAAGGGGTGAGCAGGGAAGGAGTGGTAGGAGAGGAAAGAGGAGAATCCTGCGTGGCTCAGACACACGGTGACTCCTTTAGCAGAACGTGTGCTCCATCGTATTGGAGATTTTTCTCTACCCCCAGACTCTTCAACAGTGTCAGGCGCATAGTCGGTACTCAAAAGACGTTTGTTCTTGCTTGACTTCTATTGCAAAGAAAATAGATGACCAATGAAAATAGAAAATGTAAAACATACAATACAGAAAATACAGAAAACACATAGGTTCATGTTTTAACACAAATCCGAAGTGGCAATGAAATAAAGAAGGCAGAATTTTTCTTTCTCTCGAGTCTGGGTGTGAACGATTCAGGACTGCCACGAGAGAAGGCGATCCAGGTCCCTCCCAGGCTTCTTTCCTGCGGTCCTGCCATCCCTACTGTGCTGCGCTGGCCAGATGACTCCCCCGGATCTACACACAGCCAGTGGGCAGGGGAAAGGAAGGGGCTCACATCACTTAGAAGATGCTCACATCACTTCTGCTCACATACCACTGTCAGAACATAGTCATATAGCTGTAACTCAATGCGAGGGGGAGGCTGGGAAATGTAGTCTTTATTCTGTGTGGCTGAGTGATGTGAGCATCTTCTAATTCGCCTAAAAGTCAGACGTTTTATTTCCTGTCAGAGAAAGGGGGAATGGATGTGAGGGGCAACCAGTGGTCTCTGCTACAGATGAGAAGATGTGTGGGTACCAGTGGTGTCCACAGTGTGCAGACGCCACAGGGAAAGATAGCCTCTCGCCCACTAGACTGCAAGCTCCCTCAGGGCAGGGGCCTATTTTAGACTTGTTAATCCTCACCCCACAATACATTTACTGATTTGAGAGGTGGGGAGAGAGACAGACAGACAGAAGGACAGACAGACATGGATTGGTTGCCTCTGGTGTGTGTGCCCAAACAGGGAATTGAACCCACAACCTAGGTATGTGCCCTGACCAGGAATCGACCCTGCAGCCTCTTGGTGCACAGGACAACACTCCGACCAGCTGAGCCACCCGTCCAGAACCAGGGGGCTATTTTAATCACCCTGGTGACCCTGGCAGCCTCTAGCTCAGACACACAGAGGAGAACCTCTCAGACCCCGGGGAGAGATTGACCATATGATGGAATCAGAACAAGTGGGTTAGAGGGTTATTGCTGGTGCCGACCAAAGTGGAGAGGATTAAAGGTCAGGCTGGCCGTCTGGGAGGCAGCCAGACACGGTGGAGAGACACAGGAAGGTGACTCGCAAGGGGGCTGGACTGGGTAAAGGGGCAGAGAAGGCTCTGAAAAGGCGGAGGGGGCATGGAGGTGGGGGGAGGATGGCTTCATTAACTCAGCTCTTCCCTCAGTGGGTGCTCAACAGCCCACGAAGCGCCTTGGCCTCTGTTATCTCACTGGTGAGGTTAGATAGTGCCTGAGTCCGGAGAGGGGAATGGGAAGGTGAGAGTGTTGGACACCATGAGCCCATTCCCGTCAGAGAATATCGTCAGTGGTTTCCTTCCTTCCTTCTTCCTCTCTCTCATCCTTCCTCCCCCTCTCCCTCCCTCCCCATTTCCTTTCCTTTCCTTTCCTTTCCTTTCCTTTCCTTTCCTTTCCTTTCCTTTCCTTTCCTTTCCTTTCCTTTCCTTTCCTCTCCTCTCCTCTCCTCTCCTCTCCTCTCCTCTCCTCTCCTCTCCTCTCCTCTCCTCTCCTCTCCTCTCCTCTCCTCTCCTCTCCTCTCCTCTCCTCTCCTCTCCTCCCCTTCCCCTCCCCTCCCCTCCCCTCCCCTTTCCCCCTCTCTCCTCTATTTATTCAATTTGTCCCAGAAATTTGAATCCTTCTTCCAGAAAGAATTTCATCTTGTACTGGTTGCTTCAAAGAGGTGTTCAGGTCTGTTCTAAACTGGGTAACACATAGCCCATTCTCTCTCTCTCTCTCTTCACACACACACACACACACACACACACACACACACATGTATACATCTATATGCATATAGACATATGCATCATGTGTATGTGTACAATCTACATACACACATATGTTTACATAGTCATATGTGTCGGGAGGTACTGTGCTTGTCTCTGGGGAGCACAGTGGTGAACCAGACAAGAGCCCTTGCCCTCATGGAGCTTATGGTCAAGAGAGATAACACAAAAATAAATGCACAAATAGCTATTATTATTGTTAAATTATTAAATCAGCCCTGCAAAGAAGCACGGAATGCTCTCACAGCATACTGACAACTCATTCTAGCATTCATTATACAAATATTTAACGAGACAGGTTATATGTTAGAAGGTAATTTTTCCAAGGAATAAAATCATGCCTCTTGTTCAAATATAAAATACACACGAGTCAAAGTGTTTATTTAAATTATTCAGTTATGAGGGAACAAGCAAGGGGCTAAAACTGGTTCAAAGGAGAATCCGAAGAGAAGATACCCCCACACACAGAATGAAGACCACTGAAATTAATTCGCTACAGATACAAAACTATTTTCTTCCAAGCAGACGGAGGCTGGAGGGGGGTGGGTAATTGCACCTCAGGCAGGTAAAACTTATTTGCATCTCCCTGAACGAGAATTATTTGTGTTACCTCAGGCTTGTTACAACTTATACAGAGAGGCGGGATAGGTCAAAGATGGAGGAAGTCAGGACCACCACAGGATCAGATACCCCGGACTGTGATGAAGACAGTGCATATCGTTCCATGGTACATCCAGTGATGTTTGTGGGCTTTTTTTTCTATTTCAAAGCCTTTTACAATTTTCCCTGATACAAATCAGACCTGTGCTAGGTATTGGTAACACAGAGGTAAGCCATACAGAGGCAGCATCTCTCTGGGGTGTGGTTATAATGTCTGCCATCTTATGCTCTAATAGTGGGGCACAGGGCTGGGGAACACACCATTTCTGGAAGCCAAACCGGGTCTTTGCCATTTTTGTCTAAAATCAGATTATAAAAGCACTTTGTGCCCCGAGAAAACCCAGGGCTCTTCTGTCTAGTTCTAAATCCCCAAGTAAATGATGTCTTGAGCCTTTCCTGCGAGTTACGGACTCTAACAAAAACTGCTTTATTTCCCTCCCACAGAACTCCGTCTGACAGCACGTGATTACCTTTGCAGATACGATAATCAGGTGAGAAAATTGCTGTTTTTTTCTACCTTGGACAGACTGACCCTTGGTAATATTTTTCCCTTGATGTATCTGTTACATTTTTTATTTGGTGATTTATTGTTCTAAAGCCTCTTGTCAAACTTCTTTTTCAGGTAAATGTTTGTTTGATTTCTAAATGTTTTTGTCTTTAAATTTTCTTTGAGACAACACCCCCCCCCAATGAACAACAACAATTACCAGATAATTAGGTTGTTGTAAGAGCTGTGACATCGATTTATGACAGAGAAAAACTAGGGACAAGAGGAGACTTGCTTTAGATCAGGGGCCAGCAAACTTCTTCTGTAAGGGACCGGACAGTAAGTATTTTAGACTTTGGGGGACAACCAGTCTCTGTCACAACTCTCAGCTCTGCCACTTTAGTGGGAAAGGAACCATAGACAATATGTAAACAAATGGGCGTGGCTGTGTTCCAATAAAACTTTATTTATAAAAACAGGTGGTGGGCCAAATTTAGAATATGGGCATTGTTGGCTGATCCCTGTTGGGAATCAGGCAAGAATTTCCCTAGAGGATAGTATTTAAGGCGACACTTGAAGAACGAGGAGAATCTGCCATTCCAAACAGAGAGGGCGGAATGCACAATGTCCCTGAGGTAGAGAAGAGTTTGGTGCATCTGAGGAACAGCAAAGGGGCCAGGGGCGGAAGCACAGTGACAGAGGAAGACCGTGGGAGATGAGGTCAGTGATGTTGGCGGGGGGGGGGGGGGGCTGGGTCTGTGATACCTTGTGGGCCACACTAAGGAGCCTTAGATTTGTTCTAAAAGCCAGCTATCACGGCGTTTAAACTGCGGAATGACTATATCCGATTTTAAGTGTAAAAAGATGACTCTGGCACCTATAAACTAGACGGGGACAAGACAGAGGGGCGAGACTAGCAAGTAAGCGGCCTAGTAGATGACAGCGACGTAAAAGATGGCCCTGGAAATGGGGAGGGTGGTTGGACTGGAGAGGCATTTTGTAGGGGTGGGCAGGTACAGGGTGGGATTCACCTCAGCATCAAACAGAGCCCCCTCCTCCCATTTCCTGCCACTCAGCGCCTGAACTCCTCTCCCTGGTGACCAGGCCTTCCTGATGTGAACCCCTGACCCTCAAAGAACGTGCGAGGTTCCACAGCAGAGCCTTCTGCCTCCTGACCTTGTATGAGTTGTGGGGTTCACTTGTCTGTCAGGCTACAGGCTCCCCCCTCCGGACGGTGAGTGCCTCAAGAACAGGATTACCACCAGTTTAAACCCACAAAGCGAACAAAGGCACTGAGTCTCGATAAACACTAGTGGGCCGAATGAATGAACCACAAACCACAGCACCTGGCAAAGGGTTCCGTGGTTCGTGCTGATGCTCATTGAACAGATTCCTTTATAAGAAAGGGAATAAATGAAAGGAATGAATGAATGAACTCACGGTGACTAACACCAAGTCTGCTTATAAAACAGACTAATAAATATTTGTTTTTATTATTTAAAAATTGAGTATATTTAAACCATATATACTCACGTGATTTAAAAAATATAAAAAGGGATATTATGAGAGTCTCGTTCCCACTCCTGGTGCCCACCACTTTTATTTCTGATCTTTCCAAGTTTCTTCACACAAATTTATGCAAATGAAAAAATACATTGTCTTTGCCCAAGGTCATGCTTGGTGAGATTGGCTGGGAGGGACTTGGCAGGGTCCCTACAAGTCTTGCTAGTAGGGACTTGTCCATCTCTCACTTACCCTGAAACTTGAATCAGATCCCTAAATTTGGGCTTCATTCTCGCTGGGGCCCTGACCTCCCACCTGGCCTGCAGGCAGGGGAGGCACAGACCCTTCGTGGGAAGCGATGGCCAGGTTCACTGCTTCCTAACAGTGGGCTGGGTGCCACAGGTGCCACGGGCACTGCTGCTAGGTGGGGCCACACCTGACTGAAGAGCCATGACACCCAGCACAAGACCTTCCTCCCCTTCCATTTCTCCTCCAACCTGTTACGAGGAGAACGTCTCTGCTGAACACTGGTGTCTTTTTAACACCTCGGGGAACACTTACTTCCCTTTCTAACAGGGAGCTGGCCTCCGCCTCGGGATGGCTGCAGGCAGCCAGCTCCGGCAAGAATTTAATGACATTGTTTTGTTTTCATTGTACTTATTTTTATGGTTACCTTCTATTTATGGCACAAGATGGTGCTTTTCCATTTATGGAGGGATCGAAAGTTCCCTTTGGAAATGAATATTTTTATGTTTTTGGAAGAGGGTGCATTTAAAGAAAAATGTTATGTAACTGGCAGCATCAGGGTACCACTTGCAGGTGGTACCCATCATGCAAAAAAAAAATTATAAAGAGAAATGTGAAGGGCCAGGGAGGATGAAATGCCTGTCCATCAGATGCTTCTCCCATCCTGTGTTACACAAAAAGGACCACGGAGGCACAGGGAGGGGAAGGAACTTTCCCAAGGTCACATTAATGACAAGGACGGAGAACTGGACCGCCTGATCGCCCTGTGGTGGGGACAGCCTGTGCCGGAGGGTGGGGCGGGGGGCAGAGGTTGGGGGTGTTCCCCTCAGCTAGGCCACCACACTGGCCAGGGTTAGGGTCCTTGGTAGCTGGCCAGGTCACAGACTGAGTGCAAAAATGGCCTGGGCCCTGAGGGAGAGGAGAGGAGCCCATTGGTGTCATTGGACACTGACCATGTGCTGGACCCTGCGCTGGGTGCCGGGCTTTGCCCCACGGGGAGTGAGGGATTCGCGGGAGAGTTACACCCCACAAAACTAACTCAGGTTCCCGGAGGCAAGTGCTCCAGCAAAGACGTCGCTGATGACCTCTCGGGGTTTTGCCCGCAGAGTGGTCGTTTCTCCATTTTCTTTTGGGAAATCCTCCCTCCCCCGACTCCTGCTTGTTGTAGGTCAGGCCAGGCAAACCCACACCCATGGCGAAGGTGGGCCCATGACCAGGCTTGGCCAACCAGAGCACTTCATCCCTCTGGCCATAAAGAGTGACATAAATTTGGGCACGTGGCCCAAGGCAGGCAATGGGGGCCTTCCCTGGCACTTTTGCGGAAACTGGTAGGAAAATGGTCCACTTCAGATGAGTTTCTGGAAGGACAGGTCATGGTCCAGAGTTGCTGGCAGCCATCTTTGTCACCAAAAAAGGAGATGGTTTCTGAGAATAAAGATGACATCGAGGAAAGCAGGATGAGTGACAGAGATGGCTAATGGTATGACATCATCTGGAGACAGTCATAGAGTCAGGGCCCTGAGCTCAGTTCTGGAAGCCAATAACACATCTTTTCTTTTAAAGACTTTATTTATTTATTTTATAGAGAGGGGAAGGGAAGGAGAAGAAGAGGGAGAGAAACATTGCTATGTGAGAGATACCTCAATTGGTTGCCTCTCTCACGTCCCCAACTGGGGATCCAGTCCCCAACCCAGGCGTGTGCCCTGACTGTGAATTTGGACTGGTGACCCTACAGTTCACGGGCCGGTGCTCAGTCCACTGAGCCATACCAGCCAGGTGGGTGCTCAATCCACCAACCACACCTTTTTTTTTTCCCATTAGCTACTTTGAGCTGGATTTCTGTCACAACCGAAAGAGACCTGGCCAATTCCAGGCAGAAACACAGGAGAGTGGCTGGTATGGTGAAGGTTTGTCTGGAAATCCTTTCTTGTGGGGGTAGGATTTGGGCAGCATTTTGAGAAATGAAGAGGATTTTGAGGCATGAAGAAGAAACAATATTTCCAAGGGGGGAGGAGCTGGGGCAAAGGCTCGGCAGTGACTTAGAGAGACCTGCGCAGAGTCCGAGGGGCTGGGAAGAAGGGGAGGGGCAGGGAAGCGGCGGGAGAGCCACTGGCGGGGAAGGGATGCACCTGAATTGTGCAGAAAATTGCTCTGTTCCTTTGCCTTCATCTGCCTTCTCTGGAAGGACACCCTTCATTAGTTAATTTATCCACAACCATTTATGGAACACCTACTATGCACCCGGCAATCTCCAAGGACAGCATAGGCAAAGTCCCTGTCCCCTTACAGTTTCTATTGCAGTTGAAGGAGACAGGCAATACACATGATAACTAGATAGATAAGTATCGTAGAGTCAGGTGTTAATAACTCACGAGGAAAACCTAAGACAAGGGGATAAAGACTGGTGGGAAGCTGTTTGGATGATGGAACTGAGTGGTGGTGATTGTTGCACAACATTCTGGATGCACTTAATGCCATTGGGTCGTACACTTAAAATTGGTTCTCAGCAGCCCTGGCCGGTGTGGCTCAGTGGATTGAGTGCCGGCCTGTGAACCAAAGGGTCACCGGTTCGATTCCCAGTCAGGGCACATGCCTGGGTTGCGGGCCAGGTCCCAAGTTGGGGACGTGCTAGAGACAACCATACATTGATGTTTCTCTCCCTTTATTTCTCTCTCTCTTCCCTTATCTCTAGAAATAGACAAATAAAATCTTTAAAAAAATGATTCTCAACCAATATTTGTTGAACAAATGAATGAGTGTGGAATCCACCTTATAAAACGATAACCACCACCACTACCGCAACCAGCCCACCCGGGCTGAGCACTTGCTGGATGCCAGGCTAAACACTGCAGAGTCTGGGTATGATTTATTTTTCACAGTCCTGGGAGGAAGCCATCACAATTAGGCCCATTTTAAAGATGAGAAAACTGAGCTTCGGTGAGATTGAGCAATTTTCCCAAGGCCCTGCAACTCAGAAGTAGCAGAGCTGCCGGTCCAAGTTGCCCAGTTCAAAGCCTCCGGCACGCCGCACAGCCAGGGCAGGTGTCTCTAGGCATTGTCGCCTCTGTGAGTGAGGTTTCCAGGGGCCCTTGGACAGGCGGCTCAGTGGTCCATGAGCTTCTTTTGGGGAGCAGGTTCATTGCTTTCATCAGAGTCCTGGAGGGGTTCTTGATAAGCCCTCCATTGCAGATGCCCTTCTGCCGAGAAAGAGGGAGAGTTTTAAATGTTGGACTGGTGAGGTCCCTGCTTTTAGAAAGGTCACTTTGGCCACTTGCTGCAGCATTGTTCCTAAAAGATTGGACGCAGACACAGACCCCAGTACGTGATGGCCAGAGGGAAAGGGGGTGGGGGAGGTAGAAGAGGGTAAAAGGGGAGATAAATGGTGACGAGAGGAGACTTGACTTTGGGTGGTGAACACCTAATACAATAGACAGATGGCGTACTATAGAACTGTACACCTGAAACCAATATAATTTGATGAACCAGTGTCACCCCAATATATTCAATAAAATTTTTAAAAAGTGTTGGGAACCATCCTTCATGTCCACCAAGAGTGGCCTCGTTAATTCTGTTAGGTACATGTCCCCCTAGAAGGGAATAATGCGCAGCTATGAAGGTAAATGAGGAACCTCTTTATGCACCAATACAGAATCATTCCAATATTTTTTTTTAAAGAAATGAAGCGAAGTGCAAACCAGGGTGTATAAAAAGCATCTAGCTTTGTTTTTCAAAAGAGAGAGGGTAAGATCACAGAATAGTTTCGGCAATATTCCCAAGGAAATAAATAGTCCATGGAAACCCAGCCTCGTATGGTTTGGGGGAAGATTAAATGAGTTAATACTAGACCACTGCTCAGCAGAGTGCCTGGCCCATAGCGAGCACTGGAGAAAGGGAGGGTTGCCTCAGGGGGCAGGAAGGAGGGGCCTGAGAGGTGGGGGAAGACATTTTCACCCGATGCTCTTAGGTGCTTTTTGAATCTGCTACTGTGGGCAAATATTTTTGACATTTTTTAAAAAGTTAAAATTAAATGTATCTAGTTGGATAAGAGACCATCTGAGCGTAGTCAGAGCCTGGCAGAAGGTTCCACCCAGAATCCCCGGGAACTAGCGGGAGCCCTTGGAGGCTGCATTGTGTGGTGTGAAAATCAGGACGTGAGGAGAAGGGGGGGCACCAAAACACCCACACCCCGGGGCCCACTATAAAAAGCACATTTAAAAACACCAGACTGGAAATGTTTTTTTTAATATTATTATTATTTTAAATAGCAAAAGCGAGTCCCCCCAGGAGGCGTGTTGCAGCTGCGGCTGCGGCAGTTCCCAGGTGATGTCAGTCCTGGCCAGGCGCCAGCCCCGGCCCCTTGGAGACGGTCTTGGTGGGTTCAGCTTGACTGTTTTTCCTTCCTGAGACTTGAGGACACCTTCCTGTCTCAAAGAAAGCAGCCTTTCCAGGGCTTTCTGAGACCCGGGGTGGAGGAGGTGGTGGGCCAGGGTGGAGAGGGGAGGAGAGGCCGGGGAGGGTGGGTGAGGGCTGGAGAGAACGGGGAGCCCGCATCCAGTAGAAGTGTGAGGGTAGAGACAGCAAGACAGGCCCAGCTCCTGGGTGGCTCCTTAACCCTCCCACGGGGCGCAGGAGGGGATGTCCTCCTTGGGAATCCATGGCCTGCCTCCCTGACCCCTCCCTCACTCTGCCCTGGCTGCTGTCTGGGGGACAGATTGGGGTGGGGTGGGGTTGGTGGGTGAGAGACGTTCCCACGGAGTTCCCAGCTGGTCAGCGCCTTTTTCGCTCCCTGAGCTCTGGGCCCATCCTTCTCTTCTCTGTGGTGAAGGCTTGTTGCCAGTGTCTTCTGAGCTTCCAGGCAGCGTGGGTTTTTTGCAGTCACACATGCCGCAGAGCTATGTTCTAGGTCCCATTGTACTCCTAGCTGTGTGACCTCAAGCCAGCCGCTGCTCCTGTTGGAGCCTCATCTGTGAAATGGCTAAAATCGACTTTGCAGGGTGGTGTGCAGCCCACGTGAGAGCGCGACGCCTCTTGGCCCTTCAGCAGGTATCTGAGAAGCACCCACTATGTGCTGGCACCGTGTGAGGCACTGAGGATGCTGCCTGCGGCATGGTGGCAGCCAGAAGGCGTGGCGCGTAGGGGCGCTGGCCTGGCACTGTGGCCTGGGGAAAGTTGCGATTGGCCTTAGAATCTCAGCATTTAGTCCCGGGGGGGGCAACAGAGGGTGGGCCCTGGACCCTGCACACCTGGTCCAAATTCAAGTCTGTCCTTTAGTGGCTGTGTGACCTTGGGGAGCCACGCCTCACTGGGCTGGGGAGGGGTAGCTAAGGGACAGGGCTCCAGCAGTGCCTGGAACAGCTGCTCAGAGGATAGACTGTCGGGGATGATCAGGTCACATTCAGGGGAGACCCAGGGACCTGCAGGTGCCCCATCATTCGTCTGATGCAGGGGTGGGATGGACATCTTTGCAGAACCTTTCACCCTCGGCCAAGCCTTCTCTTGTCTCAGAAGCATCATTTTTATGCTCCTCTCTCCCAGCCACACATCCCCACAAGCCTGGGAAGCACCCATCACATCTGTCTTATTCTCTGACTGTCCTTAGAGCCTTGCACGGTCAGTGCACGTTTGTTGACTGACTGACTGACCAACGCACCACCTTAAGTTGCTCTGTGAAGTTCAGCTCTACCCTATGCCTCCTTGCTGTGGCTAAGGTGATGACATCTGGAGCCACACCCCCTGGGTTCAAATCGAGGCTATGCCGCTGCCCAGCTGGTGAGCTCAGGCTTGTGTTTTTAGTCTGTGACATGAGGATGACAGCAACACCTACCTACAGAGGCTGTTGTGAGGCCATCGTACGGGTCCCTTGGAGCGGTGCCTCTGACCAGTGAGCCCCATTAATAGCACTGACTCTCTTACTTATTGCTGCTCTGTGACATGTCACCAGGCAGTGACGGGGACACGTGGGATCTCGTTCTGGCTCATCTCTGACTCGGGATGTGATGTTGGGGGTACCGCCTCCCCTGCTCTGAGCCTCAGTGTCCCCATTGGTGACTGAAGGGCCCTTTTATTTAGAGCCTCCAAGAATTCATGCTGGAGTCTCTCCGGTTCTGGGAGGGTCAGTGATGCTGGGGAGCCTGTGGGAAACGCAGCTCCTGGACAGCGCCCAGATTCTGATGCCCTCAGTTCTGCTGGGCCCTGGGCCTCTCTGGGCAAACTGGGGTAGGGGTAGGAGTCGGGTTGGGAGATGCCCTTTGCCATCTTGTTCTGGAAGCCCAGGTTTGGTTGGGCCCTTATAGGACTACATATGTACCTAGCGACATCCCAGGGGGCAGTGGCTGAGAGCCCAGTGGGGCTCTGCAGCCAGAACACCTGGTTCAGATCCACTTGATTATCAGCTACCACGTGACCCTGGGCATGCTCTTTAACCTCCCTGTGCCTCAGTTTCCTCATCTATAAAGTGGGGCAATAATTGTACAAACTTGTTGAATAATCTGTATTAATTAACTTAGGCAAAGTGTGAAGACTAAGGACTGACACATAGTAGGCCCTCAAGATAGTTGGCCATTTTTCCAACCTCAGAGGATTTGAGCATTCAGAAAAAAAAAATAAACTCTTAAATTTTACCAGCCTTCCCTCCTGCAAAGCCAGTCTGTCCCATTTTACAAAGTCCTCTGGTATATCACGTACAGGCTGTGCCAAGATGAAGAAAACCAAGGCCCAGAGATGGGCATACAGCCACCCCAGGTCACACAGGAGCAGTGGCCAACCTAACCCAGCCCATGTCTCCGGCCTTGCAGCTAGTTTACCCTCAGTGCCTCCTGGGTTTCCAGGCCCCGCTGGCCTGCCCTCTGACCCTGGCCCCCTGGGAGCCTGATCCCAGGCCCATGGGGTCTGTAAGTCTGGTCTGAATTAGACACGCTGAGAAGCAAAAGCTGGCCGCCCCCCCAGCAGACCGCCTGGCGGGCCTGGGCTCACAGCTGCTGAGGCTCACAGGGACATAAATCACGGTGGCAGAAGGCTTGGGGGCTGGGAACACCTTAGCCTCCCACAGGGCGAGGGGGCCTGAGAGTCATGGGCAGGGATGCCTGGGTCCACTGGGGTTATTTTCCACCCTCCGTTGGAGCTGCCGAGGCAAGGGAGAGGCAGAAGGGCCAGGACGCCATCTGGCAGGCCCTGCCCCCCAGCAGGCCAAACTCTGGACTTACACAGAGAAGCGACTGTAGTAACACAGAGAACTCTGCATACCCCTCACCTGGGTCCCGCACGTTCTCAGAGTTGGTCCCCTTTGCTTTATCCTTCTCTCTCGCACACACTTTTTTCTGGACCATTTGAGAGTGTGTCCCCTCTATCCGGTTCCTCTACCCACTCATGATCTCTCAGGGTGTATTTCTTAAGCACAGGGAGACCCTGTTATATAACCATACTGTTAGCAAATTCAGAAAATGTAACGTTGACACATCCTTTCCTCTGTTGTGCTTATTGCTATTTTGTCAGCTGCCCAGTAACAGCCTCTGTGGCATTTTCCCCTGCAGCGCAGGATCCAGCCCAGGGTCACGCATTGCATTTTGCTGTCCAGGTCTAGATCGTGGGTGTCACGTCCACATGAAATAAACTCTGCAGACGGGGTTGGACACAGATACTCAACTTTACAGGGATGTCCTAATGTTTTTTTAAGTCCTCTACTTAATGTTCTCATGGCAATGCACTTGGAACTTGCTGAATAGGCCATAGTTTTCAGAAGTCTGTTTTGTGTTTTTATTTTTTTAATCGAATACAAGCTGAATAAAATGGAAGTGGCTTTGAATGCTTGTATGGCCTGTTGCTGTCCCTCTCTGGGCTTTGGTTTCCCCACTGAGATCTCTGAGGCCTTCCCACTTGGGACTGTGGAATTAGGGAAAGGAGCCCTGTGTGCTGCCTTGGAGGAGGGAGACCTGGGTTCCTGGAGGCCCAGCACGTTGCTTCTTCTGTATCGGCCGAATCTCTTTGTTGTGAAATGAGGGACTGCAGAGCATTCTTGCTCGTGCTGATGCTCCTCGTATCTAAGAAGGTTTGGGTAGAGCGTGCAACCTGGAATGTTAAGCCTCCCCTTTAGGGTCTGAGGTGACCTGGCTGAAGTTGATCATCCACTCCCTTGACCCTGAGTTTCTTTTCCCTGATCTCTTTGACTCCTCTGGCTCTGAATCACCTTCCCTCAGGGAGCCTGGAGAGGCCTGGCTGAGCTGGCCCCTTCTGAAGGCAGAAAGTGTGTGCATTGGGGGCAGGGGTGTTAGCCAAATGGCCCCCAGAGGTACTGGTCTGCAGCTGTGCCTCTCCCAAGTCACGTGGGTTGGGCTGGCCTTGCAGCTCACGAAGGCTCATAGACATTAACTGTCCATTTCCCAGGAACTCAAGGAAGATAGTGAGCTGTGAAATGTAACGGAACGGAACACTATGCAGCTGGGAAAAAGTACAAGGCAGCTGTCTGAACACGGAAGAGTCTCCAAGATGCATTGTTAAGGGAAAAAATGCAGAACGGTGTGTAAAATGCTATGATTTGTGTGAAAAAAACTGTATGTGACTTGCCTGTATTTGCAAAGATTCTCTGTGCAGACACAGATACAGAATCCCCGAGACCCTGGTTAACAGTAATTGACTCTGAGAGCTGGAACTGAGGGGGTGGGAGGGGAGGAGAGAAGGAGGGTTCTTGTCAGCTTCTTCTGTAGTGTGTCTTCTGAACTGTGAACTCTGGAAGTGAATTATCTGCTTCAAAGGAAATACAACTGAAAGGACCCTGTCTGAGCAGAGCTGGAGGGGCTCCCGGGATGCTGCGAATGGCATTACTTGATCTGCACGCTGGGCATTCGGGTGTGCTTGGCTTGTGAAAACCCATTCATTGTGCTGTACACTGAACGGCATGCCCATGTTCCTGCACGTATGTTACACTTTGATACAAAGTTTTACTTTAGTATATGATTGTGTATGTTTCACAAAGCCACAGCACTGTGCTCAGCTTTGGGTTGGGTGATATCTCTAGGGTCTTGTTGCATTTGATTTTTTTTTACAATGAAAACATAAGCAGAGAAAGCTATAAAGACCTTTTTAGAAACAGTCATCAGTATGGACATTTCCAGAAGGACACATAGGAAACTGCTAACAGCAGTTGCCTGTGGGGAGGGGCCTGAGGGGGTATGTACCTTTCACTGTGCACTATTGGATACAGTTTCCTTACCCAGTGCATATATGGTCTATGAAAACTATTCGATAAGGCAAAAAAACCCCAACACTTATCATTTTGTCCCATCTGTTTTTGCTGTTTAGAGATCAGGGCTAGGAGATTCAGAGGGGTCAAGCAACTTTTGGGAGGTCGCCCAGCAAATCTGGTGGCAGCAGCGGGCTCCCAGCCCAGAGCACCCAAATGTCTGCTCTGCCCCCCACTCCCAGGCTTCCTGCCATTGACAAGGCCACAGTCTTTTTCCTGTGGCTTTGCCAGGGGCTGCCTGGATCTGGACCTGGGTAGGTGCAGGGAATGCAATGTGCTTTCCTAATTAGCTCCCGAAGGGGGAAGCGCAGCGGGATAGGAACACCAGTGTCCCTGGAACACTGGGAAAGCAAGGTGGAGGGCACTTGGAAAGCCGGCCTGAGCCAGGACCTAGGCCTCCTGGGGCTCCCCTTCCTCTACTCCTTGTACCAAAGGGATTCAATGTAGCAGTGTCACGGCCCACTCCAGTCGGGACTGGCAACCTCAGCGACCCGCTTTGTTCTCCCGGGGCCTTGCTTTCCATCTGTGAGGGGTGGGTGTGGCCCACCCCTGTGGTGTCTGGCACAGTGGGGGCGCTGGGCAAACCTGTTTGTTGATCTGCAATGGGACCCACTTTGGTCTGAGGGTCAAATGCAGGGGGTGGCAGGGCTGAGTGGCTATGAGGGAGGACTCTGGAGCCAGGCTTCGGTTGGAAAACAGTAAAAGAGCTAAATAAATTTTGAACATGAACATGTGAGCACACCTTGAGGAAAGGGCACTGCCTGACTCTGCCTGCCTTCCCCTCGCTCCAGCCTCCCGAATTTCTCTGATTCTGGCCGCACGGGGACAGAGCCTCCGTGGGGGAGCCAAGAACTTCTGGCTCCACTGACCACTGTCCCCACCACCATCTCAGCTGAATCTGTGAGATGGGGAGCACCAGCCCCCACCTTCCAGGGCTGCTGGGAGAATAACTGGGGTCACAGGGGCTGGGCACTGCCTCTGGGTCATCTCTAACAGGGGCAGGAGCTCACTGTAGGTATTAGAGAGCAACATACCTCATATCGTCACCCTGCCACGTGCCAGTCCCGCACCGTTAGGTGTCATCATTCCTCCGAACCATCTCAATTAAAACAGGGGTAAGAGCATCTCCTTTTGGCACCTGCTTCTTTGCACTTGTGGGAAACTCTGTGCCTACGCAGCCCTGGTTGTCAGGACAGGAGGAAGAGACTGGTTAAAGTGCAGGTACACCTCGCTCTATTGCGTGTTGCTCCGCAGCGCTTCACAGGGGGTTCCGAAGGCAAGACCAGCCACCAGCAAAAAGATTATGACTCATCTCATCCTGGTACTAGCTTTATTGCGGTGGTCCGGAACTGAACGTGCAATATCTCTGAGGTATGCCTGTTGGCACATTTATAAAGTGCAATTAGCAACCACTAAAGAAACAAGGAGACCCTCTACCTCTGTGTTTTGAGAGGACAGCCAAGTAAGGAAAGAAAAAAAAAAGCAAGGAGCAGACCTGTGTAATGTGCTACCGTTTGCGTAAAGAGTAGAAGAAGGAAATACATTTTTTCCTCTATTTGCTTGGTTATTCCTAGGGAATGGGGACATCCTAAAAAACTGGTGGCCAAGGCTGTCTGCAGAGAGAACAGGTAGGTGGAGCCACAGGGGTGGCTGTTGGTGACACTCGTTACCAACAATCTTTGTTTTCAGCATATACCCTCTCGTGGCTTTTGAATTTTGAACCATGTGGATGAATATACTGCTTATTCAAAAATGAATAAAATTAAGGTTTCTTTACCAACCACACCAGCCACCTAAGAGGTGTTCAAGAACGTTCTGAGAGAAGTTTGGTTCTCTCGACTTCTGGGGTGTCCCTGCCTCCCCCAGCCCACTCCCTCCAGGGCCCACGGTGGCACCTGTGACATCCGTGCCCCTGCCAAGGTCCACGAGGGGGGTCACCTCTGACTTTGGATGTCCCCAGGCCCTTCCCTTCCTCAGTTGGGAACATCTTTTATTTAAAAATACCTTTTATTTTAAATCCACCAATTCTTTCTCTCTCGTGTTCTCTCTCAAACACACACACACAGACGTGCACACACCCTTGGTCTCCAACAGTCTTTGTTTTTGCAGAAGTTCTGCTTTGTCTCTGACCGGCCGGGGCTGGGGCCAGCTGGATGGGTCTTCACAACTCTCCAGAGTGGGGCAGAGATGTCCCAGGGGGCCAGTCCAGAGGGTCATGGGCCCAAGCCATTGTCCTCTGGCCCCTACACAAAGGAGGGGTAGGATCGGCTCCTGGGGTCTTCTCCCCTGTTCAACCAGTGGCCGGCCTCTGGTCTCCTTCTCCAGGCTCCTGCTTGAAGCACATGCCACAGTGGTCTCAGCTCATCTCCGCGGTACCCGAAGAGGGGCCACCCCCCTCGCCTTTAAGCAGTTGCCTCCCAGGTCACGACGGCCACCCTACAGCAGAGGAAAAAGAAGTCCTGAGGTTTGACTAGATCACCGCGACACTGGGACTCACCTCTGTGTCCGGGAAAGTTCTCTGAAGCATAAGGCAGAAGAAACTCTGCCTTTAGGAACAGATGCGGATGACGACGAGGTAACATTGTTTAAGGACAGAGGCACACAGGAGCCTGTGTGCTGAGATGCTGAGAGACAGACGCACAGGACAGTCACTCACCGACTTTCCCACAGACGAGGAATTTGATGGTGGGAGACAGCATGGGAGAGAGGCGTTTTTACCTCTTCATTTCCTCCCCATGTGATTTGTTCCTTTTTCAAAAGGATCCAATACATTTAAGAATCACAGTTCTCCACACAAAAGGGCAAAACAACACCCACGGTGGTTATCCCCACCACCTGCCTGTATCCCCAATGGCTTACTCATTGACCTCGAAAGTGGATTATGGATTTCTCCTCCCAGCCTTCACTCAGGGTGTTCCCTCTGCCAGGAAATACGCTCTCTGGTCCCGTCTCCCTGGGAAGGTTGCTCCATTCCTGCAGTTGCCTAGCACTTCCTGCCTCTGGGGACATCCCACCAGGGTAACTCAGAAGGGGAGAGACAGGGGGTCCACATCAGGCTGGGAGCTTGGGGAACGTTCTTCATCTCTGACCCCAGTTCCAGCCCAGGGCCTGGCATGTAGCAGGTGTCAAACCATGTTGTTTGAATCAGTGAC
The DNA here is from genome assembly GCF_014824575.4 of Sturnira hondurensis. Taxonomy (NCBI): domain Eukaryota; kingdom Metazoa; phylum Chordata; class Mammalia; order Chiroptera; family Phyllostomidae; genus Sturnira; species Sturnira hondurensis. The sequence goes on from NW_028076767.1 coordinate 30,381,552, forward strand.
GCCCACTGGAAGATGAGCTGAGTGGCAGCCCCTAAAGCCACCTGTCCTTCACCCCAGGGGGCAGTCTCTGCCCAGCCTTCTGAGGTCTGACACCTGGGTTTCATCGTCACTGTAAGCCAGCAAGGTCACGGACAATAAAGGCCTCCCCTCTTTGGAGGCCTCCAGCTGTTGAGTGATTGGCCCAGAGGCACCCGGCCAGTTGGTAAGAGGCTGGACTGGAAATCCATGAAGTCTGTCTTGCTTCCAGGACATGATGGTGTCTGAAATCCCACTGTGCCTTCTCACTCCCTGAGCCTTGCTGGGAGCTGATGGGACAGGCATCTTTCTCAGCCGCCTAGAGAAAGAGCCGACCATCTGGGAGCTCTGCCCCCTGCCCCCCTCCGCCGCTGGGCCCAGGTTGGGGCAGATCCATCCAGATGTGAGCCCAGCCTCCCTCGAGGCTCTCTGGGCCCAGGGACAGCGTGTTCATTCACAGGCAGGGCTATTTTGAGGGCTGAGGCCACAGTCCCAACAGAGCCCGGGGCTTGGGCTTCTCAGACAAACTCTGGCAGGAGTGTCTGAGAAATGGGTTAGGCGTGGGGGCAGGGGAATTTAGTGCTGATCCCGGGGGACAGAAAAGCAGCCCCCTGCCCTTTCACTCTACGTCCTCAGGGAGAGCCACCTCCACCTGGGATCCAGTGGTCCCTAAGAGGCCTCGGTCCCGTGAGAATGCTAGGACTGTATACCTCCCTGGACCTCAGTTTCTTCATCTGTGAAATGGGGACAAAATAGATCTACTTGCAAACATAGCTGCGGAAGAGGCCTGTAAACTGCCAAGAACACTTGAAGAGGCCCTGACTAGGCCCAGCTTCTCTGTCTCCCAGGAACTCAGTGCCATGGGCCCTGGGAAGCACCATGGTCGGGAAGTGGGCTCCAGGAGACAGAGCTGGGCCTCGATCTCTGCTCTGCCTTGGATAAACTGTTGGACCTCAGGCAAGTGGCTTCACCTCACTGAGCCCTGTGTGCAAAGGGGAGTCACTGTGCTGATGACACACTGACCCAGGTAAAGCCCCAAGCAAGGTGTCAGGAACACAGTAAGTGTCTAGCGTCCGTCACAGGTAGTACTGCATTATCAACATCACCTGGTAACCGCACCTCCTCACCCTAATGCCTTCTGCTCCAGGGCTGGGCACACCACGTGGGGAGGGCCTTATAAGATGATCCCATCCACCTGCTCCCCCAGGTAACAAAAGGGGAAACAGGGGAGAGACAAGAACCCCCTTTCCGTCTCCCGCTTGCTGTTTCTACCAGAGGGCCACACCTAACCCCTCCTTACTCAGGGAGATGCTCCAGGAAGCTGTTTCCATGGTGAACCCAACACCGACCAGCCAGGTGGGAGGGAAGTGGTGGCTCAGAGTGAAGGGACGGGGTCTGGAGTCTTGGAGCTCTCTGGCCCCCAAAGCTCAGAAGAGAGCCACCCAGGGGCTCCCCAAGACAGACAGTTTTCTTCCAGTCAAGTCTTTGAGGGGCCAGAGCTGGCCAGGACAGCCCCTGTCACCTACTCCCAGAGGACCCTGTGAGTGATAGCATGGCTTGTGTAGCCAAATTTGGCTGGGTCCTTGGTTCTGTAACAGATCCCAGGGAAGCAGCCAGCCACAGGCCAGGGTTCGTGATCCGTGGGGCAGACCTGAGACCAGCAGAGAACCCCACAGCTCAGCTATCGTAGGCACATGAGAGCCCAGACACTCCTTCTCCCCGAGGCCTGCAGTTATAGGCCCTCCACACTAACTTTTCCCATGTCCCAGTCACGCAGGCCTGAGTTCGAATCCTGTCTCCATCACGGGCTATGTCAGCAGGTAGGGATACCCAGAGCACCTCCTCTCCGGTTGCTGAGGAATTTTAATGATCGCGTGTGCAGAGTGTTTAGCACAGGAGGCCGATGCTTGTCAAGACCGCTGTGACTGCTGACACAGTCCCGGCCTCCCCTCTATGCTCCACCACCTTCAACACCTTCCCTTTTCCTTCTCAAGGTCACGTTTCTGACCACAACTATTGAACACCTGGCCCTACCCTCTCATCTGCCTGCCTTCCCTCCCAAGCATCCACCAGGAACTTAGCCTGCTGGCCGGGGGCTTCCCCTGGGCTCTGACAGTCCTTTGTGCTCCACCTCCCCACCATTAGGCCACAGCATCCCCATCCTTATCTCCTTGACCTTGGCCCTGACACCACACTGGGATTCCCTACTGTGGTGAGTGCGAATCCACGGCCTGCTTCTCTGGGAATGTTCTCAGAGCCCACAAAAGGCACTGGCTGTTGGGTAGCTCAGGTTTGCTGAACTGAATGAATGGGTGAAAGGTGGCGCGGGAGTGTCACTGAGGGCCTTGTCTGCCCTTCACACACCAGGCAGGACTGTCTGCCCCCACTTCACACCCACCTGGAAGGGACTCACAGCTGAGAGCAGCAGGGGCCCTCGAGAAGGCACAGGTCTGAGACTAAGAAGGCTGACTCAGGGAAACCGAGGCAGCCCTGGGGCTGAGAGGCCAGAATGGGAGTCTGAGGAGCTACAAGGGGGTAGCCCGAGGCCAGGACATTGAGGCTTCCCCAGAACAGAGTGAAGCAAGCAGGGGACCTACCGCAGCCTTGGGAACCAGAGGCTGGGGGACTCAGAGGCCTGATTCCAATCCCCTATGTCCTTTCACTTTTGAAAGGGCTGTGGCCATTCTCTGCCTGCCTCCCCAGATTGATGTACATGGTAGCTGCTGGAGCCCAAAGTTGTCACAAAGACCAGATTCCTCATGGCAGGAAAAGCCCAGGTCAGAAAGGGGAAAGGCTGGGGATGAAGCAGGCTCCTCTCGTTTGGGCAGGAGAACCAGTTTTCAGCCAGAAGAGTCCCCTGGTGACCTCTGCTGCTACCCAGCCCCGTCCACCCCCTACCAGCCTGCTTCTCATCCTTACCCAGGACAGACCAAAGGAGCTTAACTCCAGCTCTGCCCAGCGACTCAACAGTGCCCTCCCCCAGCACTGCATCCTTTTGGGGTTGGTGCCCTCAGGGGACCCCCTTCTTCTCTCCTGCTGCTCATCAGCTGGGATGCTTCAGGCTCTTGGTTGCAGGTTTGCATCCATCCCCTTTTCCTCTCAGTCTCCTGCCCTTGGACCAGGTCTTTGGACAGGAAACAACTGTTTCGGGGTCGGGGTAGCTCAGGGCATCACATACCAAGCAAGCCCAGAACCTGTCTTCTGGTTTCCCAGCTGAGTACGTAGCTCATGGGGTGTCCAACCTTTTGGCATCTCTGGGCCCCACTGGAAGATGAAGAGTTGTCTTGGGCCACACATTAAATAAATAAACACTAATGAAAACTGACAAGCAAAAACACACAGGTTTTAAGTAAATTTACAATTTTGTGTTGGGCCACATTCATAGCCACCCTGGACCGCTTGTGTCCCACGGGCTGGACACCCCTGGACACCTTTCCGAGCCTCAGAGGCCCACAGGCAGGGTCACCACCTGCCTGATGGAGTTCTTGCAAAGGCACAAAAAGACGACCAGGAAAGCACATGGTAAGTAGGAAGCGCTCAAAAAATGACGACCTTTGTTGTTATTTCCTCATGCCCTCTTCCTGCACACCTTTGGTTGAGGGGCGGTTGCCCCTGGATGGATTTTTAAAATATGCAATACCTGGCCATTTTTCCCTTAGATTGTCAAGTTTAAAAACAATAACAACAGTGAATGAAACAGCCATCTAGTGTGAATGAATCAAAATTATACCTATTTTTTGTTAGATTGGCAAAAATATGTTTTTGGGTATGTCGCGGGATTTTAGGAGTTAGTTTATGCGTGCATGAGATGAAGAAGGCTGAAAATCACTGCTCTAAATCATGTGTGGCCTCTGGGCTTTGCTGCACCCTATCCGACTGGGAGACATTAAGCGGGTAGTTCTGTTCCATACCAAACCCTGGGCTTGGAGCACCACCGCTCCACGAACTCTACGTCGCTCCCCGCTCCTCGCTCCCAGCTCCCCTTCACTGGGGTCCGGCCCTCCTTTGCTCCGTAAGAGGCCCGTTCCCTGGCCCTCTCGACCCTGCGGCTGCAGAGCAAGGGCGCCACGCACTTACCCCCTTGCGCTGGTTGCTGAGGCAGAATGTGCAGATGGAGCGCGGCTGGCGGCCGCCGTCGGGGGTGGCGGGGAGAGCGTTTTTGCCACCGCCGGCTGCTCGGAAGCACGGCTGCCCGTCGTCCGCCGAGTCGCCCAGCAATAGCACGTTGGCCAGGTGCGCGATGTAGCTGGACGCCAGACGCAAGGTCTCTATCTTGGACAACTTGCGGTCCACCGGCTCAGTAGGGATGAGCGTACGTAGCGCCGTGAAGGCCGTGTTCACGCTCTGCGTGCGGTCCCGCTCCCGCGCGTTGGCTGCCTGCCGCTGTCTCACCACGACCACGGGGCCCGCGCTGCCACCGGTCCGCCGCCCGCCCCCGGGGCCCGGGCCGCGCCGCGCCGCCTCCAGGCCCTCGCAGCAGCCGAAAGACTGGTCAGAGGCGTCGCTCTCGCTGCGGTTCTCCTCGTCCTCGCTCAGCAGCCGCACGTCTGGGTACAGCACGTGCGCGCCGACGGGGCGCAGTAGCGCGAAAGCCATGGGCACCCGGCCGTGTCCCTCCGTGCGCTGCGTCCCAGCCTTGGCCGCGCCCCACCGTGCGCTCCCGCGCGCTCCCACGGCCCCGCCGGCCGCCGCCTTATAGCCGAGGGAGGGGCCAATCACGCGGCCGCCCCGGCCTGAGCGGGTGGGCTCCATCCTGGCCAATGGGCACGCGCCCGCCGTGCCCCGGCCAATGGCGACTTGCCTGCCGCCCCCGTTCCCCAGGTTGAAAGCGGCCCGGGAGCCGGTGATCCTCCCTGAAGGCTCCCAGTACCCCCAGGCTAGCCTGGCAAACGCCGGGAGTCGGAATGGGTCGGGTGGGAGATGAGCAGCAACAGTCTCGTCGCCCGCAGCCTAAGCCTGCAGAGAGTGAGAGCAAGTCCCTTCTCTCCTAGGCTTCAGTTTTCTCGTTCAGAAAGAAAGCTGGGAGAAAGCAGTTCGGTGTTTTGGGCCCTCAAATTCTAATCCTGTGGTTTTGCAACTTTCTTGTGTAAGAAATAGGAAAGGGGGGCGTTGACAGTACAGATTCCCGATTCCTCCGTGCTGATACAGCAGGTCTGGAATGGGGCCCAGGAATCCGCAGTTTGTGCGCGATGGGGATGTCCGCGGGGACCGCTTGGAGCAACACTGTAATCTTTCCAAACAAGGATTCGATGGTGTCACGTCTCTGATACAAACTTAAAAAAATCAACAAAACCAAAGCAGAGCAAAAACAAAACACAGACACCAGTAGGTCCATTCACTCATGTATTCATTCAACACACACTTGTTAGGTCCCTACTAAGTGTCAGGCATGGTTTTTTAAGTCTGAGGATACAGACTTAAACAAAACAATTCTTTTTTGCCTTCACAGAGTTGACATTTTGGTTGAGGTCCTACAGTGTGCCAGACACCAGACAGACACTTTACTCTTTAGAACTCCTCACCGAAGTCCTGGGGGAGTACCCCTGATTTCCAGATAACGGCTCTGGCCTTTAGTCTTACAAGGGGTGAGTGGGGGCACTAGCCACAGCCTGTTTGGCTTCACTATTGCCTCCCCCCGCCCCCGCCCCGCCCCGCCCCGCCCTGCCCCGCAAATCAAATGCAAGTTTCTCTTCCTCATTCTCCGCAGTCCCGCCTTGGACAGCTGCAGACTCCCTGATTCTCACACAGATCCCCCACCCCGACCCCAGGCTGCTCCCTCTGCTGGAAGACCTCCCCCACCAACAGGCTATCTTCCTTACTGCCTCCCTCCCTTCAGGAGACATTAGACTGCTCAGTCTGACAGGTCTTCCTCCTGGGAGGCCCTGGGGAGAATCCCTGAGCCGATGACGGCTGCTAGGTTCCTTGTGTCACTCGTGCTCCCTTGCCGGCTCTGTCCCGGGGACCAGCCAAGACTGCATCGACCCGGCCCGGACAAAAACTTCCTCTTCAGCCCAAGTGGCAGCTTCTGGAGCAGAGAGAGCTCAGAGAGTGAAGTTGAAAGGCTGCTAGGTGCTTTCGGACTCCCTCTTCCTTCCTTTTTTGAAGATGTCTCCCAGCGCTGCCACGTTGTTGTGCTTTTCCAACTTCCTTGACCCAGGCCAGAATGTGTGTGGTGGGCGGGGGGGGGGGAGTTGGGCGGTGGCTGGAGGGTGTCCCTTGGCTGCCAGGGGAGCGGCCCCTAAAGTCTTCAGGCTCCAGTGTGTTCGGAAAAGTCTGTTCCTACACCTGGCTCCCCCTACTCCTACATTTGACCGTGACCTTGGCCAGGATGGGCTTTGTGAGGAGAAGGAGGAGGTTGCACAGCCCCCTCTCCGCAGGGCCAGTCCCACTGCAGCCCCAGGCCAGGCTGCTGCTTCCTGAGCCGATGAATTATTACCGGGAGATTTCCTTCCCTGTCTGCACCTCCTTACAGGGGCTCCCGGCTCCCTTCACTTTCGCTTTCTCCCCCTTCTCCCCCTCTCTTCAGCTCTCCACCTTCAGGTGGCTTGAAATTCCTCTGTCCAGTCCCCTCCCCATTCCAACTCGGTGGGAGAAGCCAAACAGGGCGTGAACTGGGCCCCGAAGGGGGGAGGGGGTGGACTTGGTGAGCTCATTCATTCATTTGCTCCTCTGGCAGGTTTTGACACATGGGACCCGGGGAGTAAAATAAAACCATGAATGAGACTGAGCCTGGACTTCTGCAGCCCAGAGGGGAAGGCAAGTTGTAAACAAAGAATTCCGGGACAATGTGGTAGGAGCAAGCCAGGGTCTGGCATCGGAGGCCTGGTTTTGGCCCAAGGAGAGGTGCCTCTCGATGTCTGGGTTTCCTGCTCTGAAAAACTGGAGATAATAATAGTGCCCATTAGTAGGGCCGGTGATGGTTCCCTGAGTCGATGCCAAAAAAGCTAGGGCTGGAGACACAGAGAGGCTCACCACCTGAGAGGGGTCTGTGGTAGTGTCGTGGGGGTGGGCCCCAGCCTGAGGAGCAGCCTTGACTGTTCTCCGCTTTTTCCCTGGGGCGTAGTTCCTGCTACATTCTCAGCTCACCCACACAAGAGGCTTCAGCACTGTTTGCCCTCTGCTCCTTGCTCTGCTCCGGGTACACCGGCCTTTTCACTGACCCTGGAGCCCCCCTCTGCCTGGCAGGCACTGCCCCAATATCCTCTCAGCTTATTTCACTACTTCTTTCCAGCCTTCCCTCCAATCTCACCTCCTCGGGGAGGCCTTCCCTGACCATGGGGACTAAAACAGCAACCGCCTCTCCCACCTCCCAGCATCCTTCCGGCGGCTCTCCCACTACCCTTTACTCTGCTTTGCTTATTTCCTTCTGTAGCATTGATCACTGCTTTCACTCATTCATCCACAACTATTAATTGAGCACCTACTATGTTCCCAGTATAGTTCCTGGTTCTGGCAATGCGGAAGTGAACATGCTACACATTTATTTGTCCACTAGACTGTGGGGCAAGGACTTTGTCTTTTGCTCATCTCACTTCCTCCCATTACAACCATCAGAGGCAGGTATTGTTTTCATAACCATTTTACACATGAAGAAACCGAGGTTCTAAGAGAGGAAAGTGACTTGCCTGAGGCCACACAGTGGGCCAGTGGAGGAGCTCAGGTCGTTTGGTCTCTTGCCCCAAGCACATGGCCTGTCCAGTGGCCCAGAGGTACGTGAGGGCTGAGCAGGCGGCTGCCGGGCTGAGGGAACAGTGGGGCTTCAGGCCTGCTTCAACATTTGGAGTTCCTCCAAGGCACCAGCTTGGGCCATCTCTGAGCCTTTGCCCAGCTGTCCTTCCTGCCTGCGGGGCCCATCCCTTCCCTTCTGACCAGACAACCCCGCTCAGCCGGAGTTCTGTGCAGCCTTGCAGCGAAGCCTGCTTGGCTTCTCCACCCCAACCTTGGTACAAAGTCCTGTAGTGATGATCACATTGCATTTCGGCCTCTGTCCCTTCGTCTCTGATTCCCCACGTCTATTTCCCTGCCCCCACAGGGCACCCACTCTAATATTTTTTTAATGCCTTTTTTTAGAGCAGTTTTGGTTTACAACAAAATTGAGAGGGCACAGGGAAGTCTTATATGCCCCCTACCCCCACACATGAATAGCTTCTCCAGTGTCAACATCACTCACCAGAGTGGAGCATTTACTGTCACTGATAAAGCGACACCAACACACCATTATCACACAGAGTCCATAGTCTGTGTTAGAGGTCACTCTGGGTATTGCACAGTCTACGGGTTTGGACAAATGTGTACTGACGTATGCTCATCACGTACTATCATACGGAGCATCTCCACTTCCCTAAAAGTCCTCTGGGCTCTGTCTGCTCACGTAACCCCCATCCCTGAAACCACTGATTGTTTTGTCTCCCTAGTTTTGCCTTTTCCAGAATGTTCCACAGTTAAAATCTTCAGTTAAAATCATACAGTGCGAAGCTATTTCAGATTGATTTCTTCCACTTAGGAATATGCACTTTAGCTTCCTCTATGTCTTTCCATGGCTTGATAGCTCATTTCTTTTCAATACTGCATACTATTCCACTGTCCGGAGGTGCCATGATTTATTCATCCATCGCCTACTGAAGAAGAGTGTGGTTGCTTCCGAGTTTTGGCGATTATGAATGAGGCTGCAATAAATACCCGCATACAGGTTTTTGCATGGACATAAATTTCAGCTCCTTTGGGTAATAACAAGGACTGTGATTGCTGGGTCATATGGTAAGGGTATTTTTAGTCTTATAAGAAACCACCAAACTGCCTTCTAAAGTAGCTGTCCGTCTTGCATTCCCACCAGCCACGAGTGAGAGTCCCTGTTGCTTCAGCAGCGTTTGGTGGTGTCATGTTCCGGATTTTGGCCGCTCTCATTGGTGCGCAGTGGTACCTCGTTTTCAGGTGCATTTCCCTGATGGTGCACGATGTGGAGCGTCTTTTCATGTGCTTCTTTGCCATCTTGGATCTTCTTCGGTGAGGTCTCTGTTAAGGTCTCTGGCTTNCCAAACTGCCTTCTAAAGTAGCTGTCCGTCTTGCATTCCCACCAGCCACGAGTGAGAGTCCCTGTTGCTTCAGCAGCGTTTGGTGGTGTCATGTTCCGGATTTTGGCCGCTCTCATTGGTGCGCAGTGGTACCTCGTTTTCAGGTGCATTTCCCTGATGGCGCACGATGTGGAGCGTCTTTTCATGTGCTTCTTTGCCATCTTGGATCTTCTTCAGTGAGGTCTCTGTTAAGGTCTCTGGCTTATTTTTTAATTGGTTTGTTTGTTTTCTTATTGTTGAATTTTAAGAGTTCTTCATATAGTTTGCATAACAGTCTTTTATTAGACGTGTCTTTTGGAAGTGCATTCTCCCCGTCTGTGGCTTGTCATCTAATTCTGTTTGTATTGTCTCTTGCAGAAGAGAAGTTTTAAGTTTTATAATGACTTATCAATTACTTCAATCATGGGTCATGTCTCTGGTGTACCTTAAAAGTCAAAACCATAGATTCTCCCCTATGCTGTACTCTAGGAATTTTACAGTGTTTGTGCTTTACTTTCAGTCTATGAACCATGGTGAGTGAATTCTCTGGAGGGGTGTAAAGTCTGCGTCTCGACTCGTGTTCCTGCGTGTGGTTGTGGTTCCCGCACTGTTCGTTGGTGAGGCTGCGTTTACTCCATGAGTGCATCCACTCCTCTGTCCAAGAGCAGTTGAGTCTACACGTGGGGGTCTATCTGGGGGCCCTCCACCCTGGTCTGTGGATCCTCCTGCCTGGTGGTTCACCAGTTCTGCACCGGGTGGCCGCACAGTGAGTCTTCAAGTTGGGCGGCGCCAGTCGTCCAGCCTTGCTTTTCTCCTTCAACAATGTGTTGACTATGCTGGGTCCACTCTAATATTGTTGATACATGTCTTTAAATTGCATGTATCTTTGTGAGAGTGGGCTATTAATTTATGTGAATAATAGACTCTATAGATCTCTTTCTTAGGTCGTTTTGTTTACACAGCACTGTGTTCCGTGAACTGAGGCTAACCCGAGTCCATTGCTTCTAACTGCTGCTTAGTACGCATGGGGTGTGTACATCCCCCACACCTCCTTTTTCCATTCTGACTCCTGCTTCCCCAAACAAAGCTGCAAACCTTTCTTTTTTTACATGCCATTTTTAAACTGTCACTTTAAAGATTCTATTTATTTCTTTTTGAGAGAAGTGAAGGAAGGGAGAAAGAGAGGGAGAGAAGAATTGATGGGCGAGGGATACATTGACTGGTTGCATGCCCCCAACTGGGGGCCTGGCCCACAACCCAGGCATGTGCCCTGACTGGGAATTGAACCGGTGACCCTTTGGTTGACAGGATGGCACTCAATCCATTGAGCCACACCGGCCAGGGCTTAATTTGCCTTTCTTTAGTGACAGAGTAGTGGGCTGTTTTCCATCTCATTGTGTTGCCTCCTCCACAAGACTGTGCATTCTCTAAGGGTGGGAAATGGACCTCCGAATCCTGGGCCAGAGCTGGCACATTGTGGGCAGTAATGAATACCTGATACAGAATGACAGCCTGACTGACTGACTGAATGAATGAATGAAAAGGTTAATACACAGCCCCCTACACCTGCTGTGTCCTAGTCGTTGACCTGGTTGATGGTCCACGTGTATACGTTTATGTCTCGGTGAGGGGACACACGAAGTCCTGCACCTCAGTCTATGTGGAGAAAAAGACCAGAGATAGAATTTATTGACCAGACCTTGTTGTGTGACCCTACTGTACTGAAAAGGAGGCTGAGAAAAGCAGTGTCCATTGGGGGCAGCCTCACAGCCAGCTGAACACTGGGTTTCCATTAGCAAAGAAGAAAAAGAAATACCAAAAAACAGCCCTGGCTGGTGTAGCTCAGTGGATTGAGTGTGGGCCTGCGAACCAAAGGATCGTGGTTCGATTCCCAGTCAGGGCACATGCCTGGGTTGCAGGCCAGTTCCCAGCAGGGGACGCATGAGAAACAACCATACATTGATATTTTTCTCCTTCCCTTCCTTTCTAAAGATAAATAAATAAAATTAAAAAAAAAAGAAATACCAGAAAACCACCGGTAGTGTTGATGACCACCGTGAGTGTGATCCTGGACGTAATACAGTGTCTCAAGGTTGAGTTTGAAATTCTGGAGCCCGCCTGCCTAGGTTCAGCTCTGCCATTTACCAGTCAAGCAATGGTGGGAAATTGATTGAATTTCTCTGTGCCTCAGTTTCCTCTTTTGTAAAACCCGTATCATAATAGAGCCTGCTTGCATAGGGTTACTGGGAGGATTAAGTCGAGTCAAAAATGCATTCCATTTGTAGGAGTTCTGGCACACGGTATGTGCTGTGTAAGTATTAGTTGCCATCTTGATTGAATCCCTAAAAAGCGTTTTCTGAGGGTCACACAACCAGTTAGCGATGGAGGCAGATTTTGGCCTGACTGGCAGTTTTCCCACTTGCCTCATCCCATGGAAATTCTCAGAGGCCAGAATCACGACCCCAGTCCGTCCTCGGTACAGAGTAAGCATCCAGAAATATCTGTTGAATGTGTGTGTTAAGTAAACCTTTAAACCCTTCTTACGGAGAGATGCCTGGTTTTGTCGTGGTCTGTCGATCGCTCAGGTTAACGGGGAAGCTCCGCTGAGTCCGTCACAGGGCTCCCACCACGTGGGGCCGGCGCCTTCCATTCCGCCTCCAGAGCTCAGTCCCTCTATGGCCCCTCCATTTTCAAGAGTGAATTCCTGGGAACGCTTGTTCTGGGAGATGCTCAGGGTTCCATGGTTGAAAAAACACAATGTCTGGGAAGCCGCGGTCTGCGTCCCCCTTCCGGAGGGCGGTGGCGCACCAGCATGTCAGAGACCCCGAGAAATCCTGCGGGAAGAAACTCCTTAGGTTTTATTTCAAGCTGCGTTTTCTTGGCTTTTTGTTGACCACAGATCCTCCCGCCCTCACCGGCTTCCATTTTTTCTTGAAGGCGTGTTCGATAGGAGTGAGGGGGCAGTGAGCAGGTGGGCCCTGGTTACCAGGCAGCGCTGGGCTAAAATGGGAACTCCCAGGCATTTTCCCAGAGCCCCGTTCTCTGAGGGATGCACTAAAACATCCCTGGAAATGTGATGGTTGGGAAAAAATGTGTTTCCTGGCACTTCTTTCAGGGGAAGTGCAATAGAAATTGAAATAATAATACAGTTGAGGGCTCACTCTGTTAGGTGCTCTTCTAAGCACTTGTGTGAGCTAACTATTAATATTAATATTCTACTATTAATATTCCTGCTTTAAGGATAAGCAGACTAAGGAACAGGGAGGTTTCGTAGCTCGCCCAAGGTCACACAGCTAAAAAATGGACAGGAATTCTCTGCTAATGGGCTCGTGGTGGGTCTGAAGCCCACTGCAGAGTGGTTGAAGCGTAGGTGCTCGCAGAACTCCACTCCAGGGAGCACGCACCTTCCAGCTGCAGTGCTCTGATCTTGCTGAGCCTGCGCAGGCACTCCCTTGGCTCACGCTGGCCCTAATACCAGTGGTACAGAGTCACCAAGGTGATGTACAAGATCAAGATGATGCTAAATGAGACCACTGTTTAAGGAACCCTTTGACATCCAAGGAGTCCAATTGAAAACCTTTAAGGCTGAATGTCAGGGGGAGGGCTTCTAGGCAGAGCTCAGCTGCTGACGGGTGCCCATGGGCAATTCTCTCCCCCCCTGCAGACTAGACAGTGTGGGGAGGGTCCCCAGAGAACCCTGATGTCAGCAGGCCATGTGGCACCACCTCCGGGTTTGGAGCCCAGCTCAGACAGTAGGGTTTCAGAGAAGGATGAGCTCAGAGACCCAGAGCAGTCTGGAAAGGCTTCCTGAGAAAGTGGCCCGGATCAGGTTTAGGGGGCCTCAGCTACCCTAAATGAGGAAGCCCTGTGAGGAAACTGCATTTTAGTTTATCTTCAATGGTCAATGGGGATGCTGGCACCCCAGGTGTGTTTGTGGGTTGCCCTCCTAGGTTGCCATGCAGACCCTGCTATTTGCTTACTCAAAATCCGCCTCCCCCAGCAACAGAATTCCGATTGGCCCAGGGCAGCAGTTGATCTAACTATAAAATTTCCCCTCTGAGCCCTCATTGCATGGAGGGGTGGCCATGTGGCTCATTCTGGCCAATGAGATGAAGATAGAAGTTCCTATGGAGGGTCCACTTCCTCAAATGAAATAGAGTCTCGTGGGAAGGTTTCACCTTTTACCTCCATCTTTTCTCTGCCTGGAATGGAGATGCGATTCCTAGAGGTATAGCAGCCATGTTGGTGCAGTGAGGACAAAAGTTGCGCACTAAGGAGGGCAGAGTGAAAAGCTGGGTCTCTGATGTTCTCCTTGAGCAGCCACACTGGCCCCTGATCTCTTGGGGAAAAAACCCCAACAAACCCTTGTATCAGTGGAGCCACTGTACTGGGTCCTATTACAAACAGCCAAATGCAAGCCACATCGGTGCATCCAAGTCTCATATTAATGTCCACACCGCTATCTTCTACAGGGCCCTGTGTGCCAGGCACTGAACTAATGATACCTCACACCCATTGTTGCATTGCATCCTCACCATCCTGGAATTGCCAGCATGTTACAGAAAGGGAAGTTGGGGCTCCCAGGAGTTGACCTCAGAGAGGAACAGAGTCCAGACTTGAACGTGGACCTCTGACATTTCTGTCTGTGTTAATAGCTGTGGTGATTTAAAAGCATGACCTCCACTTCTTCCCTTTAAGAGCTGAGACCTATGTCCCCTGCCCTTGAGTCTGGGCAGGTTTGTGGCTGCTGTGGCTTGCTGAATTCGGCAGAAGTAACCCTCTGTGACTTCTGAACCTGGATCATCAAAGGAGATACAGCCTCTGTCTTGTTCACAGACACATGCCTGGGAACCCTCTTGCTTGGAGCTCAGAGTTGCCACGTACCAGGTTCAAGTGCCCTGAGACTGCCGTGCCGTGAGGAAGCCCAGGCCACAGGAAGGTGCTTGGGATCAATTGTACCTCCTAGCCCAGGGGACAGATAAGTGAGTGAAGATGACTCTGTCTGCTTCCAACCCCAGCCATTCAGTCACCCCCCCTCCCCTTTGAGTCTTCCTGGGTAAAGCCTCAGACACGGTGGAGTAGCAGGCAGCCTCCCCCGCTGCGCTCGTTATTATGATTCCTAAAGTATGGAATTTGGGAGCATAAGCAAATGGTGATTTTAAGACATCACCTTGTGGGGTAATTGGTCCCACAGCTACATTAATTGTAACTGTAGCTCACTGTAATGCCTCCCAAATATTATCTTCACACCTGGAAGTACCCAAACCCTGAAACTTTAGTTGATTTTTTTATTATCCACTGTAATTATATTCTATAAAGTCACCATCGACATCAAATTAGCAAATACTGGACCGTTGCTCCTGAGGAAAATACAGGATTGGTGTCCTGTGAGCCTCTGGTCCCAACCTTTTGTCACGTGATCAGCAGCACACAGCCTTGTTTTAGGTGCGTCTCTGTTTAGAGGCACCTTATTTGGTATAAACTGTTGATGCATTCACACTGAGCTCCTGGCCAATGGCGCTGCAGCTCACACCCAAATGGAGCGTACTGACTCTCGTGTTGTCTCCGTCAGGCACATCGCTGCCTTTTTGAGCTTAGGAACACGAGACGGCACTTTGGCGCTATGCCTGGGGGCCGTTTTAATCGCCAACAGAAAGCACATTTGTGAAGCGTGGCACTAAACAGACCACACAAAGGACACATGTGTATAGTATGACGGCAGAAACAGGAAGGCAGAGTGTCAGCTCCATCCGCCACCGCCAGGAACACTCACGTCAAGGGACTCAGATGTGCCATCGCTTGGCACAAATTGGCAAAAGATGGTGAATGCAGTGGCAAGTGTTCCTTTGGCCTTTTAAATACATATCAGTGGCCCTGGCTGGTGTGGCTCAGTGGATTGAGTGCTGGCCTGAGAACCAAAGGGTCACTGGTTTGATTCCCAGCCTAGGGCACATGCCTGGGTTGCAGGCCAGGTCCCCAGCTGGGAGCATGCAAGTGGCAACCACACATTGATGTTTCTCTTCCTCTCTCTCTCCCTTCCCCTCTGTTTAAAAATAAATAAGTAAAATATTAAAAAAATAAATACATATCAGTGAGTGGGCAAATTCACAAATATGGAATCTGTGAATTATAAGAATGGCCTGTGTTACTGAATAAGTTTAGGACTTGCAGTCTCTGGAGAGAGGAGGGCATAAAGCAGGTGAGGGCGTGAGGCGTTTCAAGAGCCTCACTTCTCTCCTTTGTCAAGTGTGGGTGATGCTGCCTTCCCCGCCAGTTTGTGGAGGAAAGGAGTGGGTACTGGTGGGCAAGGCAGCATCACCCACACTTGACAAAGTACCTGCCCCTTATCTGGGGTTTTGCTTTCTGCACTTCCAGTTACCCACCGTCAACTGCGGTCTGAAAATACTAGAGGGAAAATTCCAGAAGCAAACAATGCACACGCTTTAAATCGCACACCACTGCGAGTGGTGTGATGAAATTCTTGATGGGCGTCCGGCTTTGTCCAGTCTGGGACGTGACTCATCCCTTTGGGCAGCAGCTCCGTGCCACACGCACTCCCCACCCATCAGGCACCTAGTAGCTGTCTTGGTGATCAGAGCGACCGTCATGGTATCACAGTGCTCGTGATAAAATTACCCTCATCTCACTTCATAAGGCCCCAAAGCACAAGGGTAATAATGCTGGCGATTCAGATCCGCCAGAGAAGAAAGCTTTCTTTAAGTGACTAAGTATACACAGAAACAAAACATAGTACAATTTGCAGTTTTGGGCATCCACGGGGTGTCTTGAAACCTATTTCCTTCAGATAAGGGGGGGTTACTATGGTGACAAGACCAACAACAACTGTTATTTACTGAGGACTAATGCTAAACACTTCACACGTCTGGTCTCATCTCATCGACTCTGCAACAATCCCATGAGACAGAGCCAATCATTACCCACCGTTTTACAGACTCAGCTAAGTTAAGGGGCTTTGCCCAAGATCTTACAAACTCGAGCAGGCAGAGCTGGGTCTCAAGCCCGTCTCTGTCCAAGTCCCATTCCCATGTTCCTTCCCATCCTTCTCCCCTGATTGCCCATGAGCCTGTGTTTACAAGAGGCCTGGCGTGCAGTATGCTCAGCAAGTGGGTATTTGCTAATGATTCTAAACTGGGACCTGGGGACTTTGAGGCAGATCTGCAAAGGGACAGGGGAGGCTGGGCCCTGGGGCGGGGTGGGGGCCAGAGTAGGGGCCACGGGGGAAGGAAGGGAGCCTCTGTGGTGGGAAGGCAGGGCAGGGAGCGAGGAGGATCTATAACCAGACCCCGTGGTCCCTCCCACAGAGGGTTAAAGCAGCTCAGCCTCCTTCCGGCTGAGCGGAAATCAGATTCTGAGAGCTGAGCAGGGCTCCAGAGGGATGTTTTTCTTCTCCATTTGTCTGCTGTGGCTGGCTCATAAAATCCGCCGGAACTCCATGCTGCACTGAGGAATTCCTGCTGAACCGGGACACGGAGAAGGCAGGCAGGGGGCAGCCCTCGTCAGAGCAGAAACCACCCCCACGTTCAAGGCCCTGCCTCTGGGTCAGGTGATGCCCTCTGGGGGCTTCACAGGATTCCTTGGATGGGGCATACACAAGGAAGAAGTGACACCCCCCCAAATAAACTTAGGGGGCAAGGAACTAGAGCAGACAGGGAGGGGTCGAGCTGTGGCAGGTGAGTGGGGTGTGACTTGGGTGGTCCCCTTCTATACTGGGTGGCACCTCGAAGGTCTCTGCCCGTTTCCTCATCTGAGCGCCCTGACAGAGAGAACCAGCACCTGTGATTTTCTGGTCAGAGGCTGAAGTTTGAGGCCCTTGCGTGGTAGTCGGTGTCTCTGCGTGCCTTTCCTCCCATGAAGGCAGTGAAATTATTATCACTCCTATCTTACAATGAGCTGAGGCTCAGAGAGGTGAGGTGGCCTGCCCAATGTCACCCACTAGCAAGGGCAGGGCAAGGTCCAAACCCAGCAGTCGGTGCTGGAATCGACCTCACAGGCATTCACGCTCCTGCCTCCCAAAGTGAGCAATCCTAATTCTGCTTGTCCTGGGGTGGTCTCTTCTATGTCTCTTGACTGGCCTCTTACTTTTTCAGATGTAGCTCATGCATTGCCTCCTCCAGGAAGCCTGCCCTGACTGACCAAGCTGGGCTGGGTCGGGCCTCCTCTCTGGCTGCCCACACCCCTGGGAGATAACATTTTTGGTCACTAGGCTGTGAGCCTGGGTGAGCAGAGCCATTTCTGATTCCTCCCTGCTCGACCTTCATCAGCCAACACAAGAAACTTCCAGTTTGCCTTGGAGATGCTAAGTGCTGTGGTGGCTTCAGAACAATGTGGGCTAATGACTGAGTTATGGCAGAAGTGACTCCATGTGACTTCTGAGGCTGGGTCGTAACAGGCGATGAAGCATGCCCCTGGTTCACTGGACCACAGGTTCTTGAAGCCATGGGCTGCCACGTGAGAAGTTCCAATGCTGCCCTGGCCAGTGCGGCTCTGTTAGGTGGGCGTCAACCCGTAACCCAAAAGCTTGTGGGTTCGATTTCCGGTCAGGGCACATGCCTATGTGGGTTCGGTTCCCGGTCAGGATGTGTGCAAGAGGCAACCGATGGTTGTTTCTCTCTCACAGGGATGTTTCCTCTCCCTCCATCTCCCCTCCCCTCTCTCTAAATCAATAAGCATGTCCTCGGGTGACGGTTAAAAAACTGCAAATGCTCTGAGACCGCTGTGCTGTGAGAATGCTCAGGCCACATGGGGAGGTCATGTGTGGGCGCTCCTGATGGCAGTCCTTGTCTTCAAGTCATCCGATCTGGGGCCCTCAAGACGGTTCTAGCCCTCAGCTGTTGACTCACATCCAGCCTACAGTCTTCCCAGCTGAGGCTCAAGGCACCGGGCAGCAGAGAAAAGCCAGCCTCGCCCCCCATGCCAGGTCTGAATTCATGAGCATAACAAAATAGTTCTTGCTTTAAACCACTGAATTTGGGGGTGGTTATGGCACACAAATAGTAACGGGAGCAGTGCTACCAACCCGGACAAATCACGTTCATTTCTTGCCAGGTTTATTGAGCCAGTTTCCTCATAGGGCTCCCTGGTCCCCCTCCCTTCCCCTTCTGCAGTGTGTGCTTCACACAGCAGCCAGAGAAGTCCCCTAGTGCACAGATCACACCATGTCCCTTCTTTGGTCAAAATTGTCTATTGGTTCCCAGCTCAGTCAGAGCAAAAGCCAAATCCTTAAAATGACCCCCAGGCCCTATGTGATCTGCTTCCTCTGTCACCCTATCACCCCTCTGTCCTATCTCATACCCTGTCCCCTTACCGACCCCTCTCCCTCCACACTGGCCCCCTTGCTGCTTCTTATATGCCTGCACTACTCTGCCTCAGGACCTTTGCACTTGCTGCGGATAGTGCTCCATTGCCGGGAACACGCTTCTTCCAGGTGTTGCTGGTTTACTTCCTCATCTTGTTCACAGAACTGCTCAGATGTCACCTTCCCCTCAAGGCCTGCCTGGGCTGCCTGTATAACATCATGACCTCCTCCTCCTCACTCTCAAACCACTTACCCTTCTTGATTTTTTATTTTGCCCTGGCTCCTATAACTGCCTAACAGACTATACATTTTACTCAGTGTGGTTTTTTTTTGTTTGTTGACTTTTTCCCACCCCAGAATATCCACTCATAGAGCAGGGGTCACTGTTTATTCTTAAAGGTATTCCCAGTGCATAAAACCACTTGGTGCTGGTTTGCTGAATGAATGAATGAATGAATGAGCTGCAGGAGCCCAGGCATGGGGCCGTCTGGGTGAGGAAGCAGGTGGGGGTCAGGAAAGGGCAGGAGTGGGGAGGCCAGGCTGAGCCAGTGTGGCCAGGGCTGCAGAACATCCCATGGAAATGACAGCTTGCTACACCTTCGGGGAGCCCTGAGGATGGGGAAGCATGAGGGCAGGGCTTTGAAGATGCAAATGTGGGGTGTCTCTCAGGGCCTCCCCCTTTCCTGGTCTGGTGTGCCTCCATCCCTGCCAGTAAACAGATCTCCGGGCAACTGCCTGAGAACTCTGCCCAGCACCCAGAGGCCTTGGCTTGCTCCTTCCTTTTCTATAAATCGGATCCCTTCAAGCCGCGACATCCTGGTCACTGCCGGGGGAGGTGAGGCAGGGCAGATTTGTTGGAAAGAGCTGTGTGTAGCCTTCAGCAGGGCACTGCACCTCAATTTTCTTGTCAGCAAAATGGGTATGATAGGAGTGTGGACTTCCGGGTGTGGCTGTGAAGTTGAATGAAGGAATGGCGTGGAAGTCCTTGGGCAAAGGAGGTGGTGCAGGCACCCACCATTAGGCAGAGGCGTGGGGACCAAACGCCAGCTCTGCCACTGAGCTCAGTCTGTTCTCCCGCAAACTGGGGTGGATGTGAGTCGCTAACTTCCCAGGGTGGGTTGTTGGGAGATTCAGAATGCAGAGGACACACTGAGCACCCAGTAACCCTGCCGTGGTTGTTAGCTGTTATGGATGGCAATTATTCCCAAAATGGTAGGAAATAAAATGTTCTGGAGAAGGGATCTGGGGTGCCGGAAGCCTTGGTTCACACCCCAGCAGGGGCTGCGGACTGGACACAGCACAACTTCAGCCCTGTGCCTTTTGTATACATTTTGATGTGGTCACAGGGGCGATCTCCTACACAGAAGGCCATTCCTCCCATTGGCTCTGGCAAGGCCACGCAGGTGAGCACACTGCTTTCCTAAAAGGTGCCATGAGAGTAAATGTCTAGTCTTGAAGCCAGCCTGGGAGTGGGAGGGTGGGAAATTCAGATCCAGGCCCCACCACTTCCCAGCTGTGGGAACGTAGACACGTGACTTAATTACTTTATGCCTCAGTTTCCTCATTTGAGAAAGAAGTACAATAATAGCACCCACCTCCTACAGTCACCAAAAAAATTGAATTAAAATGAGCCCCATGCCTGGCAAGCATAGAGCACGTCACATGGGACAGTGTTCTCATCCTCATTCCACCAAAGGGGAAACTGAGGCTCAGCCAAGAGAATGAGCTTGGCCTCCGTTAGCAGTTCCGAGGTTCATTCACCCTGAATTGGGATTGGTTCCGTTATACCACTAGAAGCCTCAGCTTATGAGCTCTGCCCTTTGACTCCCGAGTGATTTGTTTTTAGTTAAGTAGAAGCCCATATCAACAATCTAAGAAAATGGATAAGGGAAAAACTTCACATTGATAATGTCATCCATGAACATTTCCCCAGGGAGCTGGGAAAACAATTGGCCCTGGTGTGAAGGGGTCATGGGTTCCAGTCTGAGATGTACCAAGCAAGGCAGCAGGGAGTCCTTGAAGATTCTTGAGCAGGAGAAGTGTCCACCTAAGGACATGAATCTGGCAGGGTGTATGGGTTCATTCAAATTACTAAGGCCCATACATTGTTGGTGGGGACTAAATGGGCACAATCTCCGCGGTGGGTGACTGGATTCCACAAACACTGAGATACATTGGTAGAGCCCCTACTAAATGCCAGGTGCTACGGAGGTGCCAAGAATTTGCAGCAAACAAGTCCAACCCAGTCCCTTTGCCCTGATCTGGAGACGAGACATACAATAAACAAATAGTCAACTTGGTACCCTGCACGTTGGGGGAAAGAAAGCCATAAAGAAACCGAGGTAGGGTAGGACGTAGATCGTGAGTGGGCAGGGTGGGGCTTGATTTGAGGCATAGATGGGACAAGGACAAGCCATGGAAACACGTCGGGAGAGAGCGTTTTTGGGTAGAGGGAAGGTTAAGTGTAAAGGCCCTGAGATCGGAGTGGGCTTGTGGCTTCACACTCCTGTCAGGAGGAGCCCAGGGTGGGGCAGGGAAGGCGAGGGCTTCAGTGGCGCTGCAAGGTTTTAGTCTGAATAACACGGGAGATCGTCAAGGGCTGTAGCAGAAGAAGGACAGAATCTGACTCAGGTTTTAAGGGCATCCATCAGGCTGCACATGGAGAATGGACTGTGGGAGCAGAGCAGAAGCGGGGGGCCCAGGGAGGAGGGTGGCTTGTTTCGGGGGGTGTGCGTAGAAGTGGTGAGAGTGCTCAGGTTCTGGATCTGTTATGAAGAGGTGGAACTCAGGGCTTATTGAAAGGTTGGCAGCATCTGTCAAAACTGCAAGCGCACGCACTCTTGGACCTGGCACATCTGCTTCCAGGACTTGGCCTACGTTCATACTTGCGCATGGGTGAAGTGACCCACATACAAGAATGTTTACTGCTGTGCCAAAGGAGAGCGGAACAGGCTGGATAGAGCCAAGTGTGAGTGGGGGTGTGGAGATAGTGCTGGGGAGCGGGGGTTGGAGCTGCCATCTGGAGAGCAAGCTGTCAAGTTAAATATATATATATATATATATATATATATATATATATGCGCGTATAGAATATGGAATATGGCTGTCCGTTCTTTGGCATTCTTTCCATTCAGAGGTGAGTCTGTGCACCCACTCTCTGAATCTGGGCTGACCCAGGACTGCTTTGACAAATGACTGTGGCAGAAATGGTCCTGCGTCAGCGTCTCAGCCCAGGTCTTAGAAGACTAGCAGTTTCCACTCCCCTTTTCTTGGAATGATTGCTTGGGAGAAGCCAGCCAGGAAGCAAGTTCAACTGTCCTGAGGCTGCCATGCTGTGAGGGGGGCTGGTTAGCCCTGGAGGGGTGGGCGGTGTCCTCTAGGACTAGATGCTGTGTGTATGTGTGTGGGGGGCGGGGGCTGGGGGAGGCCCAAGTGCATTAGGGCTGCAGGTATGAATGAAAAAAACAGCCATCTTGGGAGGGAACCTCCGGCCTTAGCTGTCTCGGTTGATACCACATGGTTCAGAGCCACCTAGCTGAGCCCTTCTGGAAGTCCTGACCTACAAAATCACAAACAAAGTGGTTGTTTTAAGCCTCTAACTTGAGGGTCATTTATTGTGGAGCAAAAGGTAACCAGAATACACGCAGCCTATGACCCAGCAATTGCACTCCTATTTGTGCAGACAAAATTCTCACGGAGCCCAGACTAGGACACAGCAGTGCCGTTGTGGTGGCGGAGATTTACAGACCATCCACGTGCCCACGACCTGGTTAGGAGAGAGGAAACCAAGGAGTTTGCATTCACCTCCACAACCTGGATGCACATTAAACCACAGGTCAAACCACAACCCGGATGCACATTCAACAGGAAGTGAGCACTAGAGCAAACACAGATTTCAAAGGCATGCGCAGAAAGCAAAAACATATACAATCATATTATGGTTTCCAGGGAGGCTGACACACCAGAGGACACACAAGGAACCCATCAGAGTGGGTCCACAGAGGTGCACAAAATGGGAAGGGAAATGGAATAAGAGGAAACAGAGAAAAATAAAACACAGGGGGCGGGGGGGTCTGTGGGTCAGGGTCAACAATGATAATCTGCCATGAATGAGGAATTGTTGTTTTTAACTCAACTTTCTACATTTGAAGTTCAAACGGAAATAAAAGCAAATAAGATAAATGTCTCTAAATAGGGGTTTGGGTAAATCAGTCACAGCATATCCCCCTGATGGAGTACTAAGAAGCTTTGAAAAAGAATGAAGAAGCTTGCTAGGCACGCCTATGGAAGACTCTCCAAAGTGTACAGGTAAGAGGAAAAATGGTGTCCAAGTGTATGTATAATCAAAGTGTGCATATTGCATATGAGTTGTAGAGAGAGCCAAATACAGGTGGATGCTTCTGGGGAAATAAGCCCAGTATCAAGGGACAGGAGTGAAGGGAAGACTTCAGAAGGGCGGGTACCCAACAGCAGTGTTCAGAGAAGGAACTGCCACCAATATGGGGACCTCTTCCAGGCCAGGCTAATGCCAGGTGCCGCGACTTGGAGGGGAAGCAGAGCCACCCTGCCCTGCTCAGGGTCCTGCCTCTGCCCCACCCGTGATGGAACCTTGGCCACCAAGGCCTTGAGTGATTTGGGTGCTGCCCACCCCTGCCCCCCCAACTCATCACTACTCACCCTCCCCATCTCCTGCTGTGCTTTTAAACACGTAAGGAAATATAGAGAACGGTATAATAAAACTTCATGTTCCTTTAGCAGTCTGCTTTGGGGATCCATCTGTGTGGAAGCATGCAGTATAGTTCTTTTTCACTGCTGTATGATATTCCACTGTGTTAACATACCACAGTATACTACCCAGAACTCTATATTGATGAACATGCGGGTCAGTGTTGGTAACATCTAGTCCCCCTCTATTCTTTTTCACGTGTCAGAGAGTTTTTGAAGTCTCAGCTGTCATGTCACATCACTGACTCTCCCTTCTATCTCACAGGCTTTCTGTCCCTAAGGGTCCCCAAAAGCTGGTCTCTGTTGGTGCTCCCCCTGTTTTTCCCTGTAGCACCTACGACGGGCTGTCAGTGTTGAGTTATTTGTTTCTTTCCTTGGGCTGGAGAATAAGTTCCATGTGGGCATGGGTAGTGGTGGGCTTTCACCCCAGTCTCTGCCCCCACCCCAGCACACCTAGCAGAGGGCCTGGAACACAGTAGGCCCTCAACAATTGATTTGTATTAGGAATGGCTGGCAATAGCTTCCTTACTCTGGCCTCAGTTTTCCCATCTGCACGGTCAAAACTCTAGATCAATTCTGGGGTGACTTTATTTAGATTTGACTTCTGAGAGGGGTCTCAGTGGCCATGATAAGGTATAGAGGAGAAGACCTTCAACTTGCCCTTACCATCTTGGGGGCCATTTTCTATTTGCACATGAAGAGAGATCTCTTGATTGGAGAACCTTATGTCCACCTGAGATGCAATCCCTTTCTGTCCACAAATGAGGAAACCGAGGTCCAGAATGGGGGAGGGGGCTGGTCCCCAAACTTAGGAGGCCAAGTGGACCTGGAAACCAGCCTGAGACCCTGCACAGGGGAGCCGGGGGGCTGATCTCACCCTTGGGGAGCCAGGCCTTCTGGGGGCCTGCCCCAACATGATGCCAGGCCCAGGCTCATGGCTCTGTTCCCAGCCTGGCTTCTTCTCACTGCCCCCCCACCTGGGTCTCTTCCTCACTCTCGTTAGGGACTTCCCTGCAGCTTCCTGCTGGGCCCGGCCTTGGGAGCCCCATTGATCCTCTGACAGCCCAAGACAGATCGTTGGGGACTGTGTATTCAGGTGCAGGCCAAGCACATGGAGGCCAGATGAGAATGGGGTGGCGGGGTGAGGGGTCCACTTGGGTGGGGGGTAGAGAGCTGAGGAGGGCGAGGGCAGAGGATCCCACAGACACCTGCCTCCTCTCCCCCCTCCCTGCCATTCCCGCCCTCCTTGGCCCTTCTGCTTCCCCAGCTTCTTCTCGTGGGGGTGGGGCTCACCCCTGTCCTCTCTTTTCTCTCTGGCCTGGGCAGCCTCTGGGTGTAGCAGAGAGAAGCTGGGATAAGGGGTAAGCCTGCTTGGTGGTTTGAGCCCAGCCCGGCCCTCCTGTGAGAGTCAAGCAGGCATAGCTCCTCCTGAACCTGTTTCCCGGGGACAATGAGAAGGGACCATGCTGCGCATGGGTCCAGCAGGCAGTGAGGCGTGCCCCGTAAATGTCTCCCTGGCCTCTTAAAGCTCCACGGCTAGATCCCTCTCTGGTTATGGAAGCCCCCAGCTGTTTTCCACAACTTATCTGCCCCCCAGCAGCAACTGGGGTCGAGCCGTTTGGCTCCCGGACTCCTGGAACAGGCAGGCACCTGGGGCTGCTGAATAGTCTGCTAGAAGGGCCCCAGGCGCTGCCCCTGGGCCTCAGGTGTTGGGTGCTCACTCAGGGTGGCCCTCAGCTCTGCCTGTCTGCGAGTTCTCCCTTCCCCTTCCAGAAATTTGTTCCCTGAGGTTTCTGCAGGGCAGCGTGTTCCCCACAATGAAGGGGTCTGCCTAGATGCCCTGTGGCTGTCCCCCAAAGGCCTTCAGATGACACGTGTATTTCAGGTGGGTGCCCGAGCCTTGCATGGTGTGCATGGTGTGTGTTGTGTGTGAGGGGGCAGGGGGCGGGGCGTAGGCTCAGAAGGGGAGGCAGGCTGGGTGGACTTCTCTGCTCAGGGAGAGGGATGGGGGTAGAAGAATGGGCTCAGTGAAGGAAAAGGGGGTCGAAGGAGAGGTGGGCACCAGAGGGAACAAGGATTCAGGGAGGTAGACAGACTTGGTGAGGGGGGCAGTGTCTCAGAGAGCCTAGGGGCAGAGGGAGCTGTCAGAACAGGGAGAGGGTGGGTTTCAGATGCGGGAGGGTGCGGATTCAGACCAGGGGGTGAAGGCTCAGTGGGGGGCTGAGGGGCAGAAGGGAGGGTCAGTTTGGGGAGCAGTGGCACACAGAGGCCACTGCAGCCCAGGGAGGGAGCCGGCTGTGCCTGCGGAGGTGGCAGCAGAACAAAGCCCCAGGAGCAGCCTGGACCCCTGCGGCTCCTTCTCAGCTGACAGACCCCAAGCTAATTATCATTAATGAGCAGCTGGGCCCAGTTTCCAGGGCCCAATTTGAATTGGCAGCGACAATCAGCACATCAGCACCTCTGTGGAGGGCAGCAGGCGCTAGCCTTCCAGGGGGTGGCAATTCAGGGAGCCATGGGCCTGAGAAGGTGTCGTTTTGCCTTCCCTGCAGATTAGGAGAACGTTGGAGGGCAATCTCCACTGGAGGCAGGGGGCAGGCATCAATTATCCATCCTAGGCCAGGGCCAGGGGAGAGGGCCCTGGGGAGGGGACAGGGGTGGTAGCCCTTAAAAGCCCTGGGACGTTAGGAGTGCAGCCCTTAGATCTCATGGCTAGCTGCCCATCGCAGAGGCAATGGAATCAGACAGAGACAGTAGCGTGTTGCTCAAGGTCACACAGCGCAACAGAAAGACTTGTTGAGCCTGTCTGTGCCGGATGCTGTCCAAAGCGCTTCATTAAATCCTCACCACCAAACCCACGTGGCGATGACTATTATTAACCCCATTTTACAGATAAAGAGACAAAGGCACAGAGAGGTCAACAGCCAGGAAGTCCCACAGCTGGGATGTGAACCCAGTCACCCTGGCTGGCCCCTGCAGGGTAGTGGTGCTAAGGAGCTCTCAGACCCAGGCTTCCCCTGGCCACAGGGGCTGACAGTGCCTCTCTCCCTCCATTCCCCTCTCTGCAGGGATGCCGGTTTGTTTGGTGCCCCCGGCAGGGTTGGGAGGTGAGACTTAAGTATAAATAAATAAATAGGGAGCAGATGGTGGTGGGGGGGGGTAGGCCAGGGAGGGGCAGGGCCAGGGCCTCCTATTTGTCCCTGGGAAAACATTGCAGGCCGGAGCAAATGGATTCCAGACTCGGGGCCCAGGAGCTGCCAGGCCTGCTCCGCTGTCTGCTGGTGCGGACGTGGCCCAGCCCTTGGAGAAGTGGTGCACTGGGGCCCCGAGTCCTAGGTTCTGCCTGTCTCTCACTTCCTTCTCTCCTTCCGGTAAAGCAGCCTTGAGCAAGTCGCTTTACCGCTGTGTGCCTCCCTTTCCCCACCCGTCGAATGAGAGGAAAAAGAGTGAGTGGAAGGCCATGGTCAAGGGCCGCCTCCTCAGGGAAGCCTTCCCTCCAGCCTTTGTTAGAGAACTGCTCAGTGTATCGAGGAGGACATGGTCATTTGTGTCTTTCATTTCACAGCAACCCATTCAACAGAGATCTGCTCAGAGCCCATTCTGTGCCAGGCACTCTGCCGCCTCAAGTCTGGCACAGTAACCAGAGTGCGGTGTTTCTCTGTCACTGCAGCAGCTGGTCCAGAGTGACTATTAGTAAACACTTGTCACGTGAATGAATGGGCCGGTAGGCGGATGTTAGAGGACGTGAGGTGCTGCTATTTGAACCCGAACCATCGGGGTGAGGGGAGAAGGGGACAAAAGCTAATGTGGGTGAATAGCGACAAGGAACAGGCAGCCGTCTACATTCATGGGTCCTGCATCCACAGATTTAACCAAATGCAGATTATAAAAACTCCCAACCCTGGCTAGTGTGGCTCCGTGGCTTGAGTACCGGCCTGTGGATCAAAGGGTTGGTGGTTCATTCCCAGTCAGGGCACATGCCTGGGTTTTGGGCCAGGTCCCCGGTGGGGGCCATGTGAGAGGCAACCACACATTGGTGTTTCTCTCCCTCTCTTTCTCCCTTCCTTCCCCTCTAAAAATCAATAAATAAAATCTTAA
This sequence comes from Sturnira hondurensis, assembly GCF_014824575.4. Classification (NCBI taxonomy): domain Eukaryota; kingdom Metazoa; phylum Chordata; class Mammalia; order Chiroptera; family Phyllostomidae; genus Sturnira; species Sturnira hondurensis. The sequence goes on from NW_028076767.1 coordinate 30,408,753, forward strand.
AGAAAAAACTTTGGAAAGTTGATCCCTAAACAGTACAGTATAGGAACTATTTATATAGCATTGACATTGTGTTAGGTGTCATAAGCAACCTAGAGGTGATTGAAAGTATATGGGAGGGTATATGTAGGTTGTATGCAAATACGACACCATGCTATTTAAGGGACTTGAGCATCAGAGGATTGTGGTACACTCGGGGGTCCTGGAACAAATCGCGGATGCTGAGGGAGGACTGTATTAAACAGCAATAAGTCCAAAGTGAGAAAGTCATTGTTTTCCAATATTTCCCAGTCCTTCTGATAGGCCAAGGAGAAAGTCCCCAAGGATGCCTGTGACCCCTTCCTAATACCAGTGGGGTTCTCTTTCTCTTTCTTTCCCCTTTTAAAACAGTTTATGTTTCGATTACAGTTTACATTCAATATTACTTTGGATGAGTTTCAGCTGTACAGCGTAGTGGTTCGACAATCATATACTTTACAAAGTGTCCCCCCAATATTGAATCAATTTCCTTCTTTAAAAAGTTGAATTTATTGGGCTGACGTTTGTTTGCAAAACCACACGGGTTTCAAGTGTACAACTCAAGAAAACATCATCCTCAGAGGGCAGCACGTGCCCATCCCCCCAGGCAAAATCTCTTTTCATTCCCATTTTTGCCCCTTGCCCCACCCGCCTTCCATCTGGCTGTCACCACACTGCTGTCTGTCTATGTGATGTGTATATACACTTTTTGGCTAATCCCTTCTTTCATCCAGCCCCAACCACCCTCCCCTCTGACAGTTGTCAGTCTGTTCCATGTGTCCACACCTCTGTGTCTATTTTGTTAATCAGTTGACTCTGTTTATTAGATTCCACATATAAGAGAGATCATATGGTATTTGTATTTCTCTGACTGGCTTATTTCACTTAGCATAATACTCTCTAGGTCCATCCATGTTGTCACAAAAGGTAAGAGTTTCTTTTTTACAGCTGTGTAGTATTCCATTGTGTAAACATCACAGTTTTCATCCACTCATCTGCTGATGGGCGCTGATCTGAAGAGAGCTGGTTTTGGACTCAGAGCTCCTACAGACAATGGTATCCAGATTGAATTTGAGGATGTTATTTTGTTTCCACTTTATTTGTGTTGGTCAATCACTTTTTAGTTGAGGTAAGGAATTCTGATTTTTCTTGTATGTTCAGACATTGCTGGTGGGAGGCAAACTGGTCTTGGAGAAACTCTGGAGGTGTGTTTGGCACTTCCTCATGCAGTGGTTGTTGGCACCAGGGCAGCAACGGGGGCCCGACTGGAAAAGGGGCAGGAGGAAGTTCATGGCGGTGATGGATGCTCTGTGTGTAAACTGAGGTGGTGGTTACGTGTGTGTGTGTGTGTGTGTTGTCAAAATGTGCTGCGCTGTACACTTTCAGTGGGCATACTTTATTGTATGTAAATTAAACTTCAGTAAAGTTCATGCAAAAAGCATGTATTTAAATCTGCCTCTCAAGGCTGACTTAAGATGTTATACACATGTGTACTATGTGCTTAACATATTAAGTACAGATGCTGTGTGGGTGTGACTGGAACCATGAGCCTGTCCATGACATGGAGAATTTGGGAAGCACCGAGTCCGTAAATAAATGGACAGGTAGGAGGCAGAGTGAATGAACAAATGGGTGATTGAGCAAGTCAGTGCATCTCTACCCCACCCATGGTAACCGGTCTGTTCTAGACAGCCCCAGCACATTGGGTGGCCCTGATCGGGGGTCGTCTCAGCTTCCATGACACCTGTGATGGGGTCCTCACTCCCTCAAGACATAGTCCTCTCCATTGCCTGCTCACTAGCACTGTGTGAAAGACTTTTCCTCATATTAAGTTGGTCTTCCTGGCGACCCCCTGCCCTTTGTGGCTCCACAGGCATCTCTGCTTCCCCAGCTGGAGACAGCCCTTCTGGGGGCCCTTCCCCCCAGAGCTTAGCTGCTCTGTCTGCCAGCTCCTGCTTGCCCAGGCCTTACATCATGCTGAGGCAGCAGGACAAAGACAAGTACACAGGCAGATAAGCAGTATAGTTACAAGCCATGAAGGAGAAAACAGGGTAAGAACAGTGGGAAGACCATGGGAGGGGTGAAGAGGCAGGAGAAGCCTACGGAGCTGACATTGAACTGAGTCCTGAAGGAGCCGGAAGAAGCAGAGGAAGGGCATTCTGGCAGAGGCAAGAGCACGTGCAAAGGCCCTGAGGTCAGAGAGCATCTGAGAACTGTGAGGCAGCCATCCTGGCTAGAGTGGGAAGAGCTGGGGAAGAGCAGGCCATTCAGGGCATTGATGGTGAGGAGCCTGGCACTGCTTTCTTTAAATATAAAGTATTATTATTTATTTTTAATCCTCACCCAGGAATATATTTATCGATTTTAGAGAGAGAGGGAAGGAGAGAGAGAATGAGAGAGAAAAACATCAATTGACTGCTTCCCATACACACCCTGACTGGAGATTGAACCTGCAACCTAGGTATGTGCCCTGACCAGGGATCAAACCCCCGACCCTTTCAATGTACAGGATGATGCTCCAACCAACGGAGCCACCCAGCCAGGGCTGGAATCATTTTCTAAATTTGATCCTTAAACACTTTTAAGCAAGGGGTGATATGATATGACTTTAGTAGAAACTCAGCAAATACTTAACGGAATTAAAGTGAATTGAAGGCCCTTCTTGTTCCGACAGTTTGGCACGTCCAAAGTGAAAGTGATAGGCTTGACTGGGTTTGGATTCTGGGTCTGCTTCATGCCTGCTGTGTGACTGCGGGTGAGAGATTTCGCCTTCCTGAGCCTCGGTTTCTGCATCTGCAAAGTGGGGGTAAGAACCTCCTGGGGTTGTTGTAAGGATCAAATGACTTTATGTTTGGAAAGCATTTACATACTCTCATAACTGCTTTGTGTTGGTTCAATACAGTATGAAAGGGCGAGGATGCAGAGAACCAGTCGGTCCTAAGCCCTGTAAGGGGAGAGTCCCGAACTGGCGGGGGTGGGTTTCTCACACTCGCTAAATACAAGGAGAGAGCCCCGTCAGCCAGATCTGGAGGAAATTCAGAACAGTGTTATGCTTACATTGTTTATATCGTCAGCCACACTTATTTATGTCACATGATACTAATTTTCCACTTAGGCCGCCTATCTCGTTTCCTTAAAAAAATGTTAATTTATGTAAAACCAAAGCAGATAGATTTAATGATTCAAAACCCATGGTCCCTGAAGTGGATGCCAAGCCGTCCTGTACCAAAAAGTGTCCCAAACTGTGAAGGAGGCTCGTGATGGGATTTTTAGAAACCTTTTTCGAAGCTCACTTCCTTTTCCGGCTCTTGAGGAACTGGGGCCCTCCTACGAAGGTTCTGGTGGACCCCCGAATCTGGGGGCCATTGGGGTCCTCCCTCTATATCGCCACCCAGACCCAGTTTCATCCACTGGAACATCCCGGAGCTCCCTCTTCAAATGATATCTGGGTTCTGATCGCTTCTCAGCACTCTGGCCCAATCCACCAACCGTCAGCTGGGGCCCCGTGCCAGTGACAGCCTCTCCCTTCACCCCCTTCCTATCCCTCTCCACTCAGCAGCCTCACATGTCTCCCGGGCCACTTGGAGGAAGAGGGGACGTCCTCACCACCTACGAGGCCCCTGCCAAGGACACGATGCCCACCTGTCCCGCCTGGTCCCCTGCCCGCCCCAGCCCTTGCCCCACCACGCTGGCCTCTTTGCTGTTTCTGGGACACTGCAAGCGGGCTCCCACCTCAGGGCTCTTGCATGTGCTGTTCCTTCTGCTCAAAACACACTTCCTTCTGAAATCAGGCCTCCTTTCCTCTCTGTCAAGGTCAATGCTCCCTCCTCAGAGAGGTCCAACCACCTTAAAGAAACCAATATTTCCTAGGTCATTCTTTCTCTTTCACCTGCTTTTCCCTCATAGCACATATCATGGGATATTGCATTTTATACTTTATTCATATTTTGTGTGTGTGTTCCTTGCTCGCCTCACTGAGAAGAAGAAGGAGTTTCCATCTGTCCTGTACCCTGATGGCCCCAATGCCTGGTACCAATTTGCAGAGTGAACATCCAGGGAGGTGTGTGAAGGGCGGGAGGGGTAGACACTCCTGCCAGTCCTCTCTGTGGCCCCTTGGTCCCCTCTCTGGGCGTGGCTTCTCTCTCCTCCTACCCCACCCCATCAACCCTTATGGGCACAATGGGCTAGTGAAGCCTGTCTCTCAGGGAGAGGTTTCAAGCTTCGGGCAGACCCTCCCCCTCCTCTGTCCCCCCTTGCAGGTCTGGTGGGAGCCTTGGCGGCAGAGCCTGGCTGTGCATGGGGAGTTCTCAACAGACCAGGGCCCTGGGGGCAGACCCATGCTGGGTGTCCCGGAGTCTTCACCCGGAAAGACCTGAGACTAACGGGAGTGACCAGCCCTTGGGAAGTCACTATGCTTGTCTCTACTTACAGACAAGGAAACTGAGGCTGTACAGGTGACAGAGGTGACAGAGCTGACAGAGGTGAATCTGTCTCCGGGACAGCTGAAGCCACAATGCTTTCCTCGGTAAAATGAGGACAACCCCTCCCTCCTAAGGTGGTCCTGAGGATTAAATGAGTTCAATAAAGTCTTTGAGAAGCACTTAGTAGGGCCTGGCACACAGTGGGTGCTCAGGAAATGTTGGGTACTATAGCTGTTGCTCCGAGTGGTGCACTTACTTACAAAGGTCCCCCCCCCCGCCCCCCCGCCGGCCAGTAGGTGGTAAAGCCAAGATTCCAACCCAGCTCTGGACCCAAGCACCTAACTGCCCCTCACTTCCACAAGATAACAATAATAGTACCAACAATAACAACAAGGACAACGGTAACTGTAACAGCGCTGCCCGCAACAGTATTTTCCACCCCATTTAGTAGCTCTCGGGGTTAGCACGAGGTTACCAGGTGGCCGCACCTGCCCTGCGCCGCAGCCGGGACCACAAGCACGGTTCCCCGGGCCCTGCGGCTTCCTCGGCGGGGACAGGTGGGCAGCCCGCACCTCCTCCTGTTGGGGCGCCCCAGTCTCGCCGCCCTGGGGGCCAAGCGGGGGCCCGAGGGGCGCGGACAGCCCCCCGGGGCAGGCGAGCGTGGCTCCGGGCTCTGGAAGGCGCTGCGCGGCCTGGAAGACATTACACGGCTGTCGGCCGAGGGGCGTCGCTCGGAGTTCCGGAGGGGGTCCCGGCGGCGGCCGCGCCGGGCGAGGGGACGGCCCCGCCACAAAGCGCGCTTTGTTCTGCGCTCCCCCCGGGAGCTGGAACCAATGGATTGGCGGCAGCTGAGGTCATCCGTCAGGCAGAGCCGGGGGTCAGGCCCGCGGAAGGGGCCGCGAGGGCGGGCGGTCGGTGTGTGCGGGCCTATTAACCAGGCTGCCCTCGCCGGGGGCTCTGCGGCAGGTCGCTGCTGCTCCAGAGGCCTCGTTTCATCCATCTGTCCCGCAGGAAAGGTCATTTCTGTCCACCTCTCTAGACTACTGTGCCAAGGACGAAGGGATGACGATGGTGGCGGTGGCGGTGGCAGTGGGGAGAGAACCTCTGCAGTGAGCGCTCCCCGCCTTCCTGCTCTGTGGAAGTGCTGGGTCGGGATTGGGACCCCCGAGGCTGGCAGCAAACACAGCACTCTTGTCTGGTCCAGGGAGTCAGAGCCTGGGCCTGGTCCCCTGCTTTGACCCCGGACGCCAGATTGGTCTGCCTTTTGCCGGGGTTGCTCGTTGGAGCTGCCAAACCTGAGTCCTGGGACCCCTTGAAGACCATCTAGGTGGGGAGTCTGTTCCAGCTAGAACCCCTTCCCCTGCTGCCCGCCTAGATGCTTCTTCTGACTGGAGGTACATCCGGTCTGAATACTTTCCTCCACCTCCCACAAGACTAGATTCCACTTACTCCTTCATTCACAATCCTCAGTCTGTGCCTGGGTGTTCCCATCCATGTCATGAGACGATTAGGCTTCTAAATACTCCCCACAGGGTCCCAGGTGGGGGCACGGCAATCAAGGAGCCCCAGCAATTGCCCAAAATATTTGTGCGTGTATATTTTTGGAGAAAGGGCTTATGGCTTTCTTGGGATTCTCAGCTGTCTTCATGACCCAAAAATGGTTAAGGAGAAGCACTGGTTGGGTGTAGAGAGGGCAAGAAGCCCCCCACACTCTGCCACTCTGGACAACAATGTGCCAGTACCTTAGAAGTTGCAGATTGAACCCTGGGCTGGCGTGGCTCAGCGGACTGAGTGCTGGCCTGCGAACCAAAATGTCACCAGTTCGATTCCCAGTCAGGGCACATGCCTGGGTTGCGGACCAGGCCCCCAGTAGGGGACACATGAGAGGCAACCACACATTGATGTTTCTCTCCCTCCCCTCCTCTCTCTCTGAAAAGAAAATTAAAAAAAGATAAGTTACAAATTGAGCTGTGTATTTGGCCAGGCTGTCCTAGGTGCACAGTTCAGAGAACTGAATCCTAGGTGCACAGTTCAGAGAACACAGAGAGTGATGGGTGAAGGTGTCATGGCAGCAAAATAACCACGAACCCTCAAATGTCCATCAACAGGAGAGTGACTAATAAATGGTTATATTCAGACCATGGAACAACATGCAGCAAGGAAAAGAATAAGCTCAACCTGTATGGAACTCATTCATTCAACAGGTATTTATCGAACACTTTCTACATACCATTCATTGGTACTGGGCCTGGAGTGATAAACAAGACAGACCAAGTCCTGTCTCAAGAAGTTAGATTTTAGTGGGCGAGAGAGTTGTCAGCAGACATAGAAGATGATTTCGTGAAGTGTGATCAAGGCCAGGAAGAAAGTCTAGCTGAGTAAGGTGACTCATGGGGATGGGGCTGTTTTAGACAGTGAGGTCAAGGGAGGGCCCTCTGAGGAAGTGGCCGGAATGAGAGACTTTGGGAGAACAGAGGCGTTCATGAGGCAGATGGCCAGGGCACAGTGACAGGGAAGAAATGCAGTCTGCAAAATAATATATAAAAGGAAAGCATTCTTTACTTGCCCACACTAACACTACCAGAAAAACTTCTGGAAGGAGATTTGCCAAATGAGTGAAGGTGATTGTCCCAACCAGGGAGGCAAAGGGACAACTAAGACTAGGACTCATGGTGAACTTCAGCTTGCCTCTAATATTTTAATTTTAAATGTTTAATTACTTAGCATTGTACTGTTGTAATGTTTTAAAGGTGAATATTCACATATAACTTGTAAAATTCAAAAAGCATATAAATCTACCACGGTGGAGAGGGTTGGTTGCCGGGAAGTGAGGGGACGAGGGGGTCCCTACACATTGCCTTGCACTGGACCCAAGCTCCTGGGGGCAGTGGTTTGTTTGGGGAGGGGACACACCGTTGGATCAGGGGAGCCAGCAAGAGACATGTGGCTCAGCCTAGAGGATCAGGACGCTGTTTGGAGGAGGTGCCGGCTTTGCCGAGCCTGAGACTGGCTGGCTCAGCACCCTCAGACTACAAGAGAGGCCTGGAGAAGTCACGACGTGTCCACCGGCACAGCGCGAGAGTGGTTATAACACGGAGAACTTGAGACTATAAACTCCCAGTTCAGTCTCCTCATGCCTGGACTCCCTGCTTCTCTGGCTAACTGATGGGTCCTCTCTCAGCCCGGCCCCTCTACCCACCCGCTTCCCATGGCCCCAGGGGCTATAGGTCCAGCCCCTCTTCAGCAGGCCGGGTAGCATCGCCACCTGCTGGCTAAAGAAGGAAACGCAGCTCTCAGCCTCCACTGAGAGCAACTAGGTTTCACCTTTCAAAACGCCCCTCCTCTTCCTTCTGAATGACCAACATCTCTCAGTCCAATGCTCTTCTGCACCCCCCAGACAGTGTCTAGCAGGGCCCCTAGTGTTGCCTTCTGGAGTCTTATCTGCAAGAAGGAAAAACCCTTTCAGGAAGGGGCAACCATTGAGTTGCTAGCCAATCATGAGCTGGTGGCACCTCCGGACAGCATAATCTACAAACCCTGTCCTCAGATTCCTCACCCCTGCTACCAACCTTGGGGATAGACAGTCTATTCGGCAGCTTGGAAAAAGCCCCCAGGGAGGGTTTGTCTGATGTCACAGTGGAACGTGTACGAGCTGGCCCTAGAACACAGATCTGCTGGGGGCCAGCCTAGTGAGGCTGGTGACGCAGTCTAGATCAGTAAGTCCCAGCTTATGGCTCCTGGCCAGCAGCAGCAACGGTGTCTGGGAACTTGTTAGAAAAGCAAATTCTCTTCCCCCACGGGTGTGGCTCAGGGTTGGTTGGGCGTCGTCCCACAAAGCTACAGGTCACCGGTTTGATTCTGGGTTAGGGCATGTCTTGGGGGCTGGAGGGTATATGAGGCAACCGATCAATGTGTCTCTCCATCTTTCTCCACCCTCTCTCTAAAACTAAATAAATAAAATCTCTTTTTAAAGCAATTTCTCAGGTCCCACCCAGACCTGCTGAACTAGAAACTCTGGGGGTCCCGGGGCCCAGCCACCCATTTTAAGAAACCAGTCTGAGAACCTGAACCACTGGTCTAAAGCAATCACACCCCTCTTTTTACTAAACAATCTTTTATTGCGGAATGATTTTCAATGCACAGAAAAGCTGCCGAGATGGTCCGGAGAATTCCCAGCCTGACCCCACGTCAACACCTTAGGTGGAACTAAGTCGTCAAAGCCAAGAGATTATCATTTTGGTCGTGTCACTGAAATCCAGGCCTATTCCAAGTTCCAGTTTTTCCACGAATGTCCTTTTTTGGTTCTAAGGACCCAATCCAGGATATCACACTGCATTGAGGACTGCATTCCTTTTAAATTCTATTGGTCACCTCAGCCAGCTTTCCCTGGGACAGAGAATGGCTGGGAGAGCTGCTGTCTTCATTGCTGAACCGCGGAGACCAAGGCTTGCAAATGCCAAGTGACCAAGATCCCTTACCAGGGCAGGGCAAACAAGGCCCGCCCCACTCTGTGCCCTTCCTCTAAGTCTCCCCCCCCCCCCGCCGCCCCGGGGACTCCTGGACCCTTTGGAATGTCCCACCTGACCTACCCCATCTCACCAGTGCAGATAATGAGGTGCTCCTCCTGGAGTGGGCCCAGCCCTGGGAGAAACCCACCCCTTGGCCAATCAACTCTTCCCCTAGATTTGAGGCTGGAACAATGTCTGGTGACTTCAGCCTGGGCAGAGAGAGGCCTGCCCTGTGCAAGAGCGAGAGAAACACTGCTATTTGCCTATGCAAATAATGTAGGAAAGATGAAAAAGGCCACATTATTTTCAGTTTCTCTAAGAGGAATAGTCTTGTTTCCCCACCCCCTGGATCTGGACCAGCCTTTTGATGTGCTCTGACCAAAAGAACTTAGCAGAAGTGACGATATAGCAATTCTGGGCCTAGAACTCAAGAAGCTCACGGCTTCTACTCTCGTCCTCTTGGAATCCTGAGGCCGTCATGTGACTAAGCCTGAGCTAGCTTGCTGGAGAAGCCACGTGGAGAACTAGTCATCCAGCCAACAGCCCGCCAACTGCCAGACGAGTGAGTTAGAACATCCTGGACACATCTGAGGTGACAGCTGATTGCATGCAGTTCCAGGAGTCCACCTTGGGTGACATCAGAAACTGTCTAGATGAACCCAGCAGTCCAAACTGCCAACCCACAGAACTGTGGGCAAATAAATGACTTGTTTTGAGCTGCTAAGTTTGGGGATGGTATGTTACACAGCAAAGGCTAACTGATAACAATTATTCATTTCTCTCTCGGTAGTGGGATTCCAATTTTGTTTCTGGAGGCAGTGCGCCAGTCCCAGGAGTTGGGATACAACTGGTCCACTCAACTGTGACAATTCTGTTCCCTGCTGTCTTAGCTTTCTTTGCATGGAGGGGAGACAATGGTGGCTGGTTTGGGCCAAGGAAACCTAAGTGGAAATAGGCAGGGGAGAGAGCAGGAAAAAGCCCTCTGAGAAAGGTTTGACTTTATGGTAGAAGTTGACAGGTCCAGCTGGCTCAGCCCTTCCCTCTCCCCTACCACTTGCTTCCTGGAACATGGCCATGATTCTTGGAGGTACAGCAGCCATCTTGTGACCATGAAGCAACGAGTAATGAGGGAAAGCCTGAAAGGACCACAGAGACGTGCGCCGCACCTTCGCCGAGTTGTTAAGCCAATGTTGGTAGTTGCCTGCCTCTAGAATTGACTCTGTACGGAAACACAAATTTCTCCTTGTTAAACTAGGTTTTCCTTTGCTTAGAGCTCAACGTGTTCCACATAACTGGATATACAAAGACTGGATATACAAAAATGCGGAAGGATCCCTGCCCTTGGTACTCTGGAGCCTGCAGCTTGTGGTTCTCCAAACCCATCTCCCTTCTCATTTCATCCTCTCAATAACCCCTCAAAAGCGAAGACACGACCCATTTTCACAGGGGTGGGAACTGGGCCTCCCACACTGTTCAGCAGTGAGTCCAAGGTCTTGCAGCTAGCAAAGAGGGCGCTTGGTGCCAGACCCTCCACCTTCCAGGCACAAAGAGAACGCCCCCTGCTACATCTTTTGCATGGCCCCGCCCACTGGAGGCCAGGTGTGTCTTTTGGGCTTTCCGGAGTGTTGGCAGGCGGCAAGGAGCCTGCTATTGCAAGTCTGGTGTGGAAGCACCCAGGTACACCCTTAGGTCCGAGATGGTGGACTGAACAAGCTTGGCAGGGATGGTCTCTCGCTGCAGCTGCTGGTAGGCTGCGTAACGGTGACAGCCCCCGAAGGAGTAGAAGTAGTCACCACCCTGGGCTCCTTTGATCCAGAGGACATCGATGGGGGGCACGCTGTCTGGGTCCTCCTGGAGAGAAGAGGGTGCAGGGTACGTGAGTACGGAACAATGCCTGACAGTTCGCACCGCAGACTTTGCTAGCCTGTGTTGAGCTCCCACAGGGGAGCACAGTGGCTCATGCCAGCTCGTGGGAACCACTGTCAGATATTCAGGAATTCTGTGAGTTGGTTGACATCGCCTTGGTAGCTTGAAATTCAGCCATGGTGAGAGTATTTACACCAGGGAAATGGGAAGGCGCTACAAATCTGGGCTTTTCCTCCCTGGAAACCAGCTCATTAAACATTTATCAACATACCACATGCGTAGATATCTGCACACATGTACACACACACCATACATCTCTCTGGCACCATCCTAGACTCCGGGCATACGGTACAGCCAGGATGAGACAGACAGAGCCCCTGCCTTCCTGGGCTTCAGTCTAGCGGGCCAAATGGAAGGAAGAAGTGAGTGTTAAAGAGAGAAATGCTAGGAAGACAATGACGCGGGTTGCCATGCCACGGGTGGGGGTCCACAGGCCTCTCCGAGGTGACAATGGAGCAGAGAACTGAACACAGAGAAGCCCACTTGGAAGGACAGAGTCGGAGTAGTTTAGAATAAGGGCCTGACACTCATGTTCAAATCTCAGCTCTGCTACTTAACAGCTAGGCGACCTTGGACAATTAATCTCTTTGTGCCTAAGTTGCCCCATCTATCGATGGCACAAGCAAAGTGCTCGAGGACAGATGTGAGGGAAGATCATTCCGGGCAGAGGGGACAACAAGGGCAAAAGGCCCGAGGCAGGAACAAGTTGACTGTAGTGGAGGTGTCGAAAAAATGCCAGCCGACCAGAGGGCACTCAAGGGGGACTGCGGAGAAGAAGTCAGAAACGTCGGCAGGAGCCAGCCCACTCGGGCTTGTTTCTAAGAGCCATGGCTGGGCCCTGGAGCATTTTAAACAGGGGAGGGTGACAGGATCTAATGAACATTTTGTGAAGTTGTCACAGGAAAGCAGGCTCCGTGGGGTGGACAAGGGCAAAAGCAGGCAGGGCAGAGATGAGGCCTCAGCAGGTGTTCAGTGGAAGACACTGGCCTGGGGGAGGGGTGGTGGGAAAAGGGAGAGGCGGACAAGTTTGGGGCATGTTTAGGGGGCAGACCTCACTCGACTGGGGGAAGGGGTGAATGTGAGGAGAAGAGAAGGAGAATCTAAGTTGACTACCTACTATGGGCCTACAGCCTGCTGGAGAGTGGGTGGTCCTCTAAGTAGGGAAAACCAGAGGCAGGGCTGGGTGGGGGTCACCGCATGCACGCCGGGGAGACCTCAAGTGGGAGCTGCTTGGAAGTCCTCCCTCCACTGGCCCATGGGCTCTCCTTTATTATGCTGCTTTGATGGATCCATTTATCCACGTATTCCAGAAATGATTATTAAGCAGTTATGAGCAGTCAGGAGCCAGGGCTCCGGAACCAGGCAAACCTGAGTTTGAATCTCAACTCCTCCAAAGAGCAGCAGGGAGACCCTGAGCATCATCCCTAACTGGTACCATGGGAATAAGATGCCCTATAGGGCTGCTGGTGAAGGGTTCAGAAGCTGGTGCAGGGAGGCCCAGAGTGCGGCCTGCCAGGCAGTAGAGCACTGACTAGGGGCATCTGTGCTGGGTGCTGGTGGCGTGGTGGGCGGTGGATGGACAGAATAACAGCTCCCCAAAACAGCCACATCCTGCTCCCTGGAGCCTGTGAATATGCTACTTACACGGCATAGGGGACTTGGCAGATGCAATTAAGGATCTTGACAAGGGAGATGCTGCTGGCTTTGAAGACAGAGCAGAGATGCTGTGAGCCAAGGCATGTGGTGGCTTCTAGAAGCTGGGTAAGGCAAGGAAACGGATTCTCCCCAAGAGACTCTGGAAAGGAATGCACCCCTGCTGACAACTTGATGTCAGCGTGGTGAGACCCAGTTTGCACTTCCGACTAGAGAATAACAAGATGTATTGTTTTAAGCCACTAAGTTTCTGGTACTTTGTTACAATAGGCATAGAAAACTAACTGGCTCCCATCCACATAGAGCGTGTAGTTCTAGCATGGAAGGCAGGTGTTTTAACAACTCATTAAAACCCAGAGTGACCAGAACTATGCTGGTGGGCGTGTGGGAGGCTAGGAGCCCACAGAAGGCCCCTAACCCAGGATGGGCCGTCAGGGAAGACACTGACCCTGAGACAGGAAGACCGAGGGGTTTGAACTAATAAAGAAGGGATGGAAGAGTGTTCCCGACAGGGTAAGAAGCCCCTGCCAAGGCCCAGGGTGGGAGACAGCGTGCAAGACCAGATCCTCCACGGACAGCCAGGCACTGTGCTAGTGCTGAGGAAACAGCCAGGATACGACTTCACATGAGGTGGGGCAGACAAGGAAACACCAACAGATAAATGTGTCATGTAATTCCATGTGGACACAAGTGCTTCATGGGGAGATACCTCAGGTTAAGAGGACAGAGAGAGAGGCCAGGGCTCCATGAGGCCCGATGGACAGGGAGGCGGAGAGCGAACCAAGTGCGGGCACAGGCCCCGTGGCCGCCTGGGGAAGCAGTTCCAGGCAGTGGAACCGCAGAGCAAACCCTAGGACTGAGAAGCATTGGGGGGAGCTGTAGAGGTGTTTGGCACAGCCTTGGGTCTCATATGGTCACTTTCCAAGGGTCTGAGGGAAGGGGACAAGATGCCTCGCAGGCCTAACCTGACACATCGGGCCCCTCCCCAAGTCCCTGCCAGGATCCCCACCTGCATTCTCGAACATCTTCCTTCATTGATGGGGCTGAGCCCATCCTCGCCCTGTTCCAATTCAAACAAGGCCCTCCCAGCGGACAGGACCTGCCGGTTTCTTTGCCACTCCCATGCACAGCCAGAGGTGACAGCACAGCTTATCTCCAGGTAGTATGGTGGCCATGATGCTGGGCACTGGGGCCAGGTTGTGCCACTTTCTAAGTGACCTTGAAAAAGTTGCTTAAATCCTCCCATGCCTCAGTTTCCTCTTCTGTAAGAGAGGAGCAATAGTAGTATCTACCTCATAGTGTTGGCATGAAGAAACCAAGGCACTTAAAACTGCTACTGGGCGTTGCAAGTGCTATCTTTATGTTAGCGATCCTTATTTTAACTATCCGGTCAATCCCCTGCTTGCTCAAGTGAGGCAAAAGAGGCCCAGAGAGGCCCAGCCACTTGCTCAAGGTCACACAGCAAATAGAGTGCTCCGGCGGAGCCAGGAACCAGCCCCCTCTAGCGTCCCGTGCGACCTGCCTCCTCCGGCACCCTCCCTCCGACGGGCGTCCCCGGGGCCTCACCCGGATTGTGTCCACGAGGCTTTGCACTTTGGCTGGGTCCAGCACAGACGGCAGCGGCCGGATCAGCACGCTCAGTGGCACGTTGTGCACCGCGGCGATGCAGCCCGAGTGGATGCTGCCACCCTGCGCGCCACCGCTGGGCCCGGGTCCCTCGGGTGCCCCCCGGCCCACCTCGGCCCTACTCAGTGCTCCTCCTGCGCGTAGTCCCATTGCGCCGCCGCCGATGGCCGTGCCGCCTCCTCCCTCACCCTCCCTGCCGGGACTTTAACCCGGCCGGGACGTACCATTTCTCGAAGGCCGGCGGGGGCCCGGGTCAGGGTGCCTTTCTCCCTATACCCGGCGGTGGTCCGGTCCCATCCAGGCACCCCACAACCCGACGTCGGCTCGGCTTGCTGGGCGCTGCGGAAGCCGTGCGGGGCTCGGGCTCTCCGCTGGGGGGCGCCTCGTCCTCTCCCCTCTGCCGCGTGGAGTCCCGGGAGTGGAAGCGCCCGGACCGGCTGACTCAGGGTGAGTCTGCAAGTCGTGGGCCTAGAGAGCGCGGGTGACTCACAGTCCGGGGTGACTCAGGCCCGCGGGGTCGGGGCGGGGACAGGGGGCGGTGACCGAATCTGTGGAGCGAGGATGAGTCGGCAAAACCCACAGTACTTGGCCGCGGGGCAGTCAAAACTCTTCGGATAATAGCCCTGGAGGTGATAATAATAAGGACAACAGTGACTGTATGGATCTGCTGCTGAGTCAGACACTGTCCTAAACACTTAGGATGTGTATCAACGTAGTTAAACCTTGAAACAACCCTGCAAGGTAGGTAGGATTATTGTCCCCTCTTTGCAGATGAGGAAACTGAGGCACAGTGATTTGCCCAAGTTCATGGAGCTAGGAAGTGGCTGAAGCAGGGTTCAAATCCAGACAGGCTGGCTCCAGGGTGCACCCCCTACCCCACCCCTGGTTGCCTCCGTTCAGCAAAAGTAACGGTCACAAGGAGCCTTCTGATGTTGTGCTGAAAGTGTGTGGGCACTGCCCTGAAGTTCCACACTGTCTCATTAAATCCCGACATCACCCCTGGTGGTTGTGGAACTGCGTGGCTAAGGTACAGCAGCTGAAAATGAAAGTCCGTTCATCTGAGCCCAGAGCCTGGGGCCACTTAACCACAGACAACCTGCTTACAGATGGGGACCTTGAGCCTTCAGAGATGGTGGCAATGACTTGGATCCAGTCGTGCTGCCAGCCCCATTCTTCTGTGTTTAGAGCCCCCTGTTCTCTTGGCCCAACGTTCAGCACCCAGTGTCCTCTGGGGCCAGGGAGAGGTAGGCAGAGGGTCCGGGTTTAAATCCCAGGTTTTTATCAGCATCTGTGTGGACATGGGGGCTTTGGCACAGGTTGGCCTGGGTTCATGTCTCATCTGGTTGGTCCCTAGCTGTGTGGTCAGAGGCAAGTTGCTTAAAGTCTCTGACCCTCAGCAGTCTCTTCTGTAAGTAGTTGTGGGGAAATTTGGGGGACACTCAGAGATAATGGCTGATGGAGGGCAGGGCAGGGGCAGTAAATGAGTGCTTAGCGGTTGGCCAAGTACATAGTGGTTTTATCATGAACACCCAGAATGCTTAAGGAGAGGTTATTTTTGACTGAGGATGTCAGGAAAGGTTCCCTGGAGGGAGGCATCCAGACGGGGAAAATGGCGTGGCCCTGGAGCAGGAGGGGGAAGAAGCAGGTGATGGTTTAGGGTGTGGGCTCGGGAATCCCTCGAATGGCGTGGATTTGAGTCCCGGCTCTACCACCGCCCGCCAGCTGTGGTATCTGAGGGCAGGGGCGGTTATTCAACTTCTCTGTGCCTCAGTTTCTTCCCTGACTTTCCAGGCAGAGTAAGTGAGAAGAACATGGTGTAAGTGTTTTAAAAGGTTCCTGGCGCTAGAAAGTACTGGATGAAAGGCAGATATGAAGGACATTCCAGACACAGGGTCAGCTTGAGCAAAAGCAGGGAAGGTGGGACAATTCCAGATCTGGCTGAAGACAGGCGTGTCTGGCTCGGTGGTCCTCCCCACCCTGACGGGCACCTGCATGGGCAGTGCACAGTCACCCTCTCAGCTGGAGAAAACCAGGAATGGTACCCACTGCCGGGGGGGGGGGGGGAGGCGGGGCAGGGGCTGCCACGCGAGCCAGTTACTGACGCTTTCTGAACCCCGTACAGAATGGAGCAACGCTGCCCATTGCTCAGAATTAGGAATGTGAATTGAGAAGATGTACGTAATAAGTGCCCAGCGTGTGACATCCATTTTACTTTTGAAGATGGCTTATGCTGGGTTCTCAGTCTCTTGCAAGCCTTAGAATGCTGAGGCCCTTAAAATGTAACCCCTGTGAGCAACTTACTCATACTTTGTTTCTGGAAGTAGAACTGATACCCACACCTCAGCCCCAGAATTATGGAGAGTTAGAGAATTTCATCAAGAGGGAAGTTGTCGCTTCTAGAACCACTTTCTCGTGACTTCCTCAATAAGAAGAGGCAGGAGAACAGCATCTGGAATGGAAAAAAGGGGGATTTGACCTGAATCTCTCACTGTGGTATGCCCAGTGAGGCCCCCCACTCTTGATATCAAATTCCATATGGTAAGATGCCTGTGGCTCAGCTCAAAATGGCTTAAATGTTAATTAAAATTTGTTTGTTTCCAAATATGTTTGGAGGTAGGTGTATCCATGGTTGGTAAAGTAGTTGATCACTGTCATCAAAGACCAAGGTTCTTTCCATCTTTTTGTACCGTCAGTCCCCATTTTCTGGTTTTTCTCCTCAGACCCGCCCCTTTTGGTCCCAAGATGGCTGCTGTGGCTCCAAACATCACATCACCATAAAACAACTTTTAAAGGTAGAAGTTAAGATATCCCTTTGGGCCTCCTTTCTTAACAGTGAAGAAACCTTTACTAACCACTGATTACCCTTTTACCCCCTTGCCCAGGAGCCTTTTTCTCATAACTCATTGCCGAGAATTATATCATGTCTGTGCCTAAACCAATCCCTGGCAAGGGAAGTAGAGTTACCAAGGTAGGCTTAGCTTAACTCTCATTCACCTATGGGCTTAAGAGGGTCTACCTTCTACCGGAGTTCATGGTCCTTGATCTCTGAACACAGCCGGCAAGGCCTGGTAGCTGCAACCTGAACCTGTGCAGAACCTCCTTTCCCCACTCTCAAGACTGTGTGGTTGGTGGGCCAGACCCCACTGTTGGGGGTGGGGGTGGGGCGTGGCGGCAAAAAGAAAGGAGGACCTGACCAGGCCTGCCCAATAGCGATTGCATTGTATTGGCCCACCTGTCCCTAAATCAGTGAGACTGGGACTCCAGCGTCTTGTCGGGTTTAATATAGGGCACCTTCCTCGGGGGCTAATGTAAGTCTGGAACTGGAAGCTGGAGAAGATTTGAGACATACACAATATCCTTTTGTTTTAGTTTGGATTCTCTCAGAAGGAGACCCCGAGATAAAAACGTGTGTGAAGGTCGTTTCTTTGGGAGATGTGCTAGTTATTATCTCCATAAAACAAACCACTCCAGAATGCAGTGGCCCAAAACAACTGTTTTATTATCACCACGAATTCTGGGTCACGAAATCAGACAGGGCTCAGTGGGGGCTGCTCGTCTGTTCTCTGCAATATCTGGGCCATCAGCTGGGAGGTGACGGGCCAGCTGGGGCTGGAATCACGCGGAGGTGACTTCATCTACACGGCTGGCAGATGGTACTGCCTGCCAGCCGGAACACCCCCGCGTGACCTCTCCGCGTGGCCTGGGCTTCCTCATATCATGGCGCCAGCTTCCCAGAGCTGCCGCCCCAGGAAAACCTGGCAGAAGCTTCATGGGCTTTTCCAGTCTGGTCTTGGAAGCCATACAGAATCATTCTCGCAGCATTTCTATTTGCAGGTGCTGGCACAACCCCATCCTCTTCCCCCGGGCTCAAGGGACAGGACAGAGACTCCACCCCTTGATGGTAGAGTGGCAAGGTCCTGAAAGAGCCTGTGGGTGGGAAGTACTGTCGTGACCGTCTTAGAAGACACATCTGCTATAGGGGACGATCCCAGGAGTGACGAGGGGAGAGGGAGGTGGCAATAAAGGGCACAGGGAGGAGCAGGTCAGCTTGGTGGCCGGGAACTGGGACTCATTCCTCCTGGGGACGCTGAGAAGAACATCACACATCTCATATCAGTCGGCACTGTCCCCCTGAGGAGCAAGGGGTAGGGGTGGGGCTGGGCCTTTTTTGTTCACTGACTCCTGTCCTTTATCGGTTGTGGGTGGCCTGAGGATGTTCAATCTTTGCCATCTCTGGCTGCCTGGCACTCAAACTTAGCAAGCATCTGAGGACTTGGAGGATGAAGCTGCCATTTACAGTGGCCTCAGAGGTGGCCAAAGGGAATAAAGGGCAAGACATCAGGACCTTTCTTTTCTGTCCAAAGCCGGATCCATGTTTATTGTTTGCAACCGAAGGCCCTGAGCACCTGTTCTCCCCCTCCTGCTCCTGCGCTCCCTGCCCACCCCCTCCTCTTTCATTGCTGACACAGAATCTGGTCCCTCAAGCGTGCATTTGGGTATGTGAAAGACTTCCGAGTGTCTGGGAGACAAAAGGATTTCTGTGCCACAAAAGGAACATTAAAATCTTATATTCCCCTACTGCTAAAATGCTCTAGTCCGTTTCTACAGCTTGGCTTACAGGGTTCTGCCCTGTTGCTGGGTGCCATTCTTTCTGGGTTTTTTTTTCTCCCATCTCCTCTTTGTCACCTCTACCAACCTGTAAGTTCCTGTACTTATTTTAGGCAGAAAGTGTGTCTCTTTCTTCTGCAGCTTCAGTGCCTGCTAGCCATCTCCTTGAGGGTCTTGAGGCCACTTTGTGCTTACACTACTTCTCCTCATAGTCACAAAATGACTGCCAGTTCCAACTGGGCCAACCTCCTTCTTTGTTCATGTCTTGGTTTAGGCTGCTATACCAAAATCCCATAGATAGGTTGGTTAATCAACACTTATTTCTCACAGTTCTGGGGGCTGAAAGTTTGAGGTCAGAATGCCAGCAGATTGGGTGTCTGGTGAGGTCTCACTTTCTGGTTCTTTTTGCTGTGTTTTCACATGGTGGAAGGGGTGGGGGAGAGGTCTCCGGGGTCTCTTCTTATAAGGGCACTAACCCCATTCATGAGGGCTCCACCTTCATCACCCAAAACACCTCTCCAAAGCTCTACCTCCAAACACCATTGTGTCGGAGGGTTAGGATTTCAACATATGAATTTTATTGGAACACAAACGTTCAGTCTATGGCAATTTGCATCCAAGGGAAAAGAAAGAGAACCTGTCCCCAGCAATGATGGAATTAAAAATCTTTTCTCCTCTGTCTGATTGGGCTAGCTTGAGTCACATGACCACCTGGGACTAACATTCTCTGGGGACTAGCTCTGTGCTCCGCTGCTTAAATACAGGCGCTGGGACCTGTCAGCCCACTGGGATTGGCGTGGAGGAGGCCCGTCAGCCACAACACAGGAGCCAGCCTCTTCTGAGGCACCTGGATGGGCTAAATGATGGGCGGGTGTCAGAAAGGGTGGTAAGGAAAGGGTGGAGCCAGGGCCTGAGTGTCAAGGACAGGTCCCCTTGGCCCACCTTTGATTTCAGCCTGCGTGGTGGTGGGAAGGTTTATGCAAGCCAGGGCTCGCCTATGGCTGCCCATTGCCCCCACCCAAGTCTCCTGTGTCCCCACCTTTCCCATCCCCGCGGGAGCTCTGCCCACACGCTGGCGCATCCCAGAGGTGCCAGCGTGTTCCCCAATGGAGGCAGGAGCTGATGAGGAAAGGCCAGTCTCCATCGTCACAGGTGGGCGTTCCAGACTGTTCGGACCCTCCTGGACCCCTCCCAGAGACCATAGTGCCCAGGCCGGTGTTGCAGCAGCAGGGTCACTAATACACCCTCTGTCTCTTTCCCGCCCCCTCACTCCTGCTTCCCGGGACCACCTCCCAAGTAGACACCCGCACTCAAGTCTTGGGCAGCTATTGGGGAACCAAAATTAGGGCGAAGGGGGAATGGCGCAGGTCACCCCAATGGTTCTGTACCTTGCCTGGGTTAACATCACACGCATCTTTCTAGATGTGTGACCTTGGGCTGGTCCCCTGTCTGTGCCCCAGTCTCCTCACCTGCAAACAGGCCGTAACATGGCACCTCGTTTGTGGGGTTGTTGGGAGGATGAAAAGGAAGTCCCTACAACAGTGCCCAATGCATTGTAAGTGCTCAGTGAGTGTGAGCGGTTTGATTACTTTTCAGGGGTGTCCAGCCTTTTGGCCACACTGGAACAAGAAGAGTTGTCTTGGGTCACACATTAAATACATTGTGACACGTGATCACAAATACATCGCATAATGTTTTAAGTAAATTCGCGATTTTGCGTTGGGCCGCACTCACAGCCTTCCTGGGCTGCATGCGGCCCGTGGGCCGCAGGTTGGACACCGCTGTATGAATAGGTCTTTCGTGTCTGCCCTTCTAGACCAGTCTCGATGTATCAGCCAAGACTCTGGTTTGCGAGTGAAGAAAGCCAATGTGCATTAGTTTAATGGAAGTGGGAACCCTCGGCTACTCCCTTTCCTGGGGGGTGAAGCAGGGCCTCAGGGCTGGGGTGGGCCCTTTCGGTCACTAGGGGCGTGGGCCCTTTCAGTCTGTGCGCTCCATCATTTTAGAGTGGGGTTCCCATTCTCAGGGCTGCCTGCTGGTTCAGGAGCACCGCTGCCGCGCCAGCCTGGAAGGAGGCGGAGAAGCGGAGAGGCAAAAGGACAGATGACCTCCTCCTTTTTAGAATGCTGCCTCTCAAGTTTCGTGGAATACTTTCTCTTGCAAGTTGTTGGCCAGAATTTGGTCACTTAGCCACTCCTGGCTGCAAGGGCAGCTGGGATATGTAGTCTTCAGTCAATGAAGCACATGCTAGGCTAAAATTGGGGTTGTTTTACTAAGGAAGGAGACAGCGGAGATGGATAAGTAGCTATCAGTCTAAGCCACAGCTCTCAAGTTACGAGTCTAATGACTCAGAGAAAGGGAGACAGAAAATTTCCGAGTTCTAGTCAGATGACCACATCTGAACCAACCAGCCGTGACCATTAGGGACAGACACTTTTTTAAAAAAAAGCACAAGCAACCATAGTTGATTATCACTTAAATATATGTTGTTTACTAAAAAATAATCACTGGTCATCTGCTCTTGCCTGGGCTGCTGTGCTAGACCCAGGGCATTTAATGATGAGCAAAAAGACATTTCAGTTTCTGCCTTATGAAACTTACAGTCTAGTGGGGGAGACAGAGGCGACCAAACGATCATGCCGATCGATGGAAAGGTGTACATGGATGTAGGTGTTGAGAACAAAAGCGTGTAGTTCCCAAGGAAGGATGGCGACAATGGCACTGCAGATGGAGCATGTTATTAGCGGAGAGAACAGCATGTGCAATGGCCCTGTGGCAGGAGGGAGCAACCTTGCTGAAAAGAGGCAGCAGGAACTCAAAGAGCAGAGGGCACTGGTCGAAGATGCAGCTGGAGCGATGGAAGGAGCCAGACCAGGTCGGGCTTCGAAGCTGCCCTAAGCAAGTTGCACTTCTCCCACACACTGTGCGAAGTCATGGGAGTATTTTGAGCCAAAGAATAGAGACAGAAGTCACGTGATAAGATCTGCATTTTAAAAAAGATTCCCTGTGGCTGCTGTGGAGGGAGGATGGAAGGTGTGGGAGGCGAAATGGGCCCAGGGAGGACAATGAGAAGGCCGGTCCATTTGTCCAGGTGAGAGATGATGGCAGGTGTGGACTGGGCTGGAGACTGAGAAGACAGAGAGGAAAAATCAACAGAACCTGGGGATGGATTGGATGGGAGGGGAGGGGAGACAGGGC
This sequence comes from Sturnira hondurensis, assembly GCF_014824575.4. NCBI lineage: Eukaryota > Metazoa > Chordata > Mammalia > Chiroptera > Phyllostomidae > Sturnira > Sturnira hondurensis. The sequence goes on from NW_028076767.1 coordinate 30,430,708, forward strand.
TGGGAGAGAGGACTTCTGGGCTTCGTGGCTGAAAGGCTAGGTGGCTGCTTGTGCCGTTCACGGAGGTGGGAAACCGTGGAGGAAAACCAGGTTGGGGCTGGCTCCAGACTGGGGCTGGCCTGTGGTGCCTCTGGGACATTCCTGTGGAGGTGGCCGGCAGGCAGATACGGATTTGCAGCTCAGAGAGGAGGCTGGAATTGAAAGCCTAAATTTGTGAGTCATCTGCCTGTGGCTGGAAATGGAAGTCGTGGTGTCATGAGATTACGTCATTCGTAATCATGAGATTACTAATGTACAGTGAGAAGAGGAGTCTAGGAGAGGGCCAGGAGCACAAACTGGAACCCAAGGAGGAACGGGAAGTAGGTTCCTTTCTCCAGTACAGGCTGAGTGGGGCAGCCAGGCAGGTAGGAGGAGAACCGGAGTGTTGCTTCCTGGAGACCTTTGAGAGAATTGTGGAAAGCGAGCTGGACTGGTATTCCGGTTGAGGTGATCCAGGCTGCAGGCAATAGCACCCTGGTTCAGCCGACTTACACAATGCAGACATTTGGGTCACTCACCACAAAGTCCAGAGGCAGCGCACACTGAGTGGGTTTCAGGGTGGCCTTTCCCACGACTCCCGGAGGTCATCGGGACGAGCGCTTTTCCCATCTCTCTGCTCTGCCATCCAGGTTGTGAGCTTCATGCTACCAACCAAGGCTGGTTCCCTTCATGGTCACGGGATGACATGCTTCTTTGTTTATGCAGGGGGAAAGAGACCTCATTCGCCTCCTTTCTCTTAAGAGAGGGGAAGAAGCAAAATTCCCCGTAAGCTTCCAGCAAACTTCTCCTTAAGTCTAATTAGTTAAAATTGAGTCACATCCCCATTTCCCGACCCATAGGGGATGAGACTACTCTTGGACCAGTTACGAACACCCCTTAAGCTGATGACCCCAAATTGCGTGGCTTCCAGTCAAGGAGGGAAGGATGGGATGGATGATGGACCTACACCTGGGCCGATACGGTCCATTCCCATCTCCCTGTAGGGTGCCTTCCATATTGTGTGTTGGAGAATTAAAACTACATTTCTCAGACTTCCTTGCAGCAGGGAGACTGACAGTGAATTAGGTCCTGCCAGTTAGAATTGTTTCTGTGGGGTTTGGATGGCGAAGCGAGCAGGGCCATTTCCTTACTGCCTTTGTGTCTTACCACTGGCAAGATGGTGGTGGAGGCGCTAAGTTCCCCTGTAACACTGTTCCAGGGTGAGCCACACCAGGGTGGTAGGAGCCGGGAGAAGTTACAGAGGCAGCGGCAGGGGCTTCTGGATCCCTGGGTCACACCTGCTGGGCGGTTCTTGAACTTGGACTGCAGCCTCCTGACCACCCCCGTGTGCTTGTGGAAGGGGCAGCGGCTCCCTTCCTGGGCCAGCTCTGTGGGGCGCGCTGGGGCCCAGCTGAGGGCCTTCAGCCCTTGCAACAATCTTTGTCCGCAGCCAGTTCCCTGTGTTAACTACTTTTCACTTCAGGGAGATTTAATACAGGAATGAGACATTGTAAAATGCTGCCAGAGACTGGGTTCCGTTTCCTGGATTGGAAAAAAAATGGAATTAATGCACCAGCCACTCAGGTGTGGTGCACAGTTGCCACAGAAGACTGCGTGTGGATGGCCAGGGAAAGCAGCAGGTGCTTCGCCCCCTCACAGTCCTGGTGGAAACTTTGTGGGGGTTCCCACGCTGCTGTCATTGCTGCAGACGCCCAGCTCAGGGTGCAGCTGCCTGTGCAGAGTGTGTGAATGGAAAGGCAGGAAGGCACCAGGGTCTAGAGGTGCGCAGGACGAGGCCCCCAAAGTTGAGTACACTGCGGACACTACGGAAACTGGAAAGGCAGCCCGAGAGGAGATGGGGTGCCAACCTCCAGCCCCTGTCCCCCCCGGCCCGGCATCCACCTCTCGAAGTGCGCAGGCTCCACTGCTCAGTGCCTCTGTCTGAGGGGCTGGGGTTTAGTGGCCTGGGGTTGGTGGCTCCTGGTTTTGAGTAAGGCAAGGGCGGATTTGTGTTTTGAGAGATCATCAAGACCGCTAGTACAGAAGGGGGACTGGTCGTGGCTTCCTGAACACTTAAGGACAGGTAGCCCGTGGCCTCTAGCTGCAGTTCATCGTTTTTGGACAACTTTCAGCCAAAGTCAGCTTTTTTTGCACGCATGCCTTTGCTGCTAGTGTGACCAGGAGGTCTCTGGCCAGAGCAGGAAGGCACGTGGTGGGGAAGAGTGCAGGGGCTGTAAGCTGGCTGTTCAGGGACAAATGTGGCTCCCAGTCTGGGGGGCTGAGGGGGGAGGGGGCCGGGGGGCGTGATTAGAATTACGGTCCTTTGAGCACTACATTCTTTCCCGGTAATCACAGGCTCCACATTCCTCAGTGTATTAGGGCGGCCTGCTGTGTTCACTTAGGTTATTAATTCGGCTCTTGAACTCCTTGAGGTGTGGACCCAGTATTTGAGGACTGTTTAGGACTGAGGATGCCTGGGATCCATAGACGTCACGGGACCCCCTGGACGTGTGCGACCCCTGGTGGCAGCTACAGGCTGGTCAGGCTACGCGGAGGGAAATGGAGTAAGAAAAAACCCCTCTTCCTGTCAGCACATTCCCGACCCCACCCCGGTCCCTGCCCCAGTCACAAGGTCTAGAGGCGCTGATGAGTGGCCAAAGTCCCTTTAATATCCCTGAATTGCGTTACAAGTAATACTGCTGGAAATGAGGGAGGCATGGGGGGTCTGGGTCAGGAGACGGGGAGGAGGAGGGAGGGGGAGCGCCAAGCGCTCATACAAAATATGGCCAAAAGGCTAGCATGCATGGAAAATTATTGCTGTCGGAAGTTCCTATTTACAGGGTCAACACCCTCCGTAATTGCTTCTGCGACGCCTTTTCCTCCCCCCATCCCTGCCGCCTTCTTTCCGGGGTGGGCCTGGAACCAGGAAGCCCTAGAGAAGTGGCCCTACTCCAGGGTTCCCTCCAGTGTCCACCCTCCTTTGTGGTTAGGGGCAGAGGGGGAGGGTCGGAGACTCCAGGACTCCTGTCCCCGAGGTGGGCGCCTAGCGATGGGGCAGAGGCGTGTGCTTAAAGCCGAGAGGGCCGGCCCCGTAAGCGCGGAGGTGTGTGCTTCGGTCCTCGCCCGGGCATGCCAAAGCGCGGCTGGGGAGGTAGTGGCGGCCATCGGGGGGCGACTGGCAGCCCCGGCCCCTCTGCCCGGGAGAGTTGCATAGACGTGGCCGGGAGGGAGCGCTCCTCCCGGGGAGCGAAGCGGGAGGGAGGCCCCAGCGGGGTCCGGGGCTCAGTCGGTCCCTGGAACCTGGGGTCCCTCGAGACGAGGAATCAACAGGAAACAAAAGAGGAGGCCCCTCTCCCCGGTCTCTCTGGAGTGGGAGTGGGAGGCTCAGGAGGGCGGGGACCTGCCCCAGGCCTGGACCTCCTGACACCTCCCCCACCCCCCAGCTGAGGGTCAGCGGGCCAGCCTCCCGTTTTTGTGCCTCCTTCCCCAGCGAGTTCAGGCTCTGATGAGGGTGGGGCTGCGCTCACACTCCCCAAGACGGCGTGGGGTGTGGTGGGGTGGACAGCCCCCTATGGCCTTTGCTGTCCCTCTCCCTGTCTGGCTCCCTGACCTCCCAGTCCAGCTGGGGAAGCCAGACTGTCCCTGGGTGAGGACAAGAGACTAAATATAATAATAAATAGATAAATAAATAAATACACAAATAAATAACTGGGGGGGGGAGGCCCAGACAGACGGGGCAAGGGCATTTGTGAGGTGCCCCAGACCTCCCTGCAACAAATAAGGAGGGGTACCTGCAGTCCTAGGGAGGGAAAGTGCTCAGAGAACCGGGATTGGGCAGCTTGAGTCTGGAAACCCAGGGAGAGGCTGTCGGGGTGGAAGAGGGGCTTCTTTAGGGGATGAGGCCCGAACTGCCCCTGAAGTCTGCCCCAGGTCAGGAGAACTCTGAGGGGTGAGAGATGCCGGAGGGAAGAGGGGGTCTGGGGAGAGCGGAAGGTGGCTGGGAAAGACCCCCGGGATGGAAGAGGGTGGGTGGGCGATGGCTGTGTGTGAACGTCTGGCCTAAGGCCCGGGTGTGGCGGGGGTGAGGGCTGACACATACAAAGAGACTCCCCAAAGAGGCCAGAGGGATGGCCGGTCGCTGGAATGTGGCTTAGAGGCTGCAGGCCCTGCGTCTGAGTGTGGGCGGGAAAACAAAGGCAGGCGGCAGGCGTGACAGTCGAGGGTAAGTTTGAGCCTTAGCCTGGGGCCTCCAGAGGAGGAGAGGCCACGGCGCCTCCGCTGAGAAGTGAGAGGGGAGGTCTGAAGGCTGGACGGGGAAAGGCGCAGGGTCTGGGTGGGAGAGAATTCCGGCTCTGAGCCCCAGAAGGGGCGCGGACCTGGTGCCTGAGTTGGGAACCTTGAGGGGGCGGACAGGGGGTCAAGGTCCGAGTGTTGGGAGCCGGAAGGGAAGAACTGGTCGGGACGCTCTGGGGAGGACAGTGCCAGGAAAGTTCCGGGCTGGGAGAGGGGGTGCCACGAGGGTCGTGGACAGGGAAACGCAGCTGGGGGCTGGAGACGGCACAGGTAGGGGGCCCGGGGCGCGTGGAGAGCCAGTTCCGGGCGCGGCGGTGACGGGGGAGGCTCAGCTGGCGGGGCCGGCGGGGGGCGGCGGGGGCGGCTCGGCTCCCTTGACGCAGGCGGCCTCGCAGTGCTTGTGGAGGTAGGACTTGAGCGCGAAGCTCTTGTCGCACTGGCGGCAGCGGTAATGCTTGAAGGCCGAGTGCGTCTGCATGTGAGCGCGCAGGTTGGAGCGGTCGGCGAAGGCCTTGCCGCAGTGCGCGCAGCCAAAGGGCTTCTCGCCCGTGTGCGAGCGCATGTGGCCCTGCAGCAGCCAGGGCCGCGAGAAGGCCTTGCCGCACACGCCGCACTTGTGGCGCAGGTTGTGTGTGAGCACGTGCATGGCCAGCGCGGGCATGGACACGTACGCCTTGCCGCAGGTCGGGCACTTGCGCGCCTGCTGGCTGTCCAGGCTGCGGTGCGTCTGCTTGTGGCGGCTCAGGTTCGAGGACGTGGCATAGGTCTTGCCGCACTCGGCGCACGCGTGTCGGTGCCCACCGCCCGCAGGCGCCCCCGCGCGCCCCGTGCGACCCCCGGCGCTCGCGGCGTCTCCCGCACCCCCGGCGTCCCCGCCGCCCCCACCCCGCCGCCGCCGAGAGCGCCCGTCCGAGATGAAGAAGGCGTCCATGGAATAGCTGTCGGTCACGGCCGCCTCCCCGCGAAAGTAGCGCGCCGACAGGCTGGACTGCGGGCTTTCGGGGTCGCTGTACTCTTCTGGCGCCGCCGGCGGGTACGGAGGCTCGGCGGGCGCCAGCTCCAGGCCTGGCTTCTGGTCCACATCGTAGCTGCTGGGAGGAAGGCAGTGCGGGGCGTAACCTGGAGGGGCGAGAAGGGAGAGGAAGGAAGGTGAGCTGTGGAAGAGGGCTTCTCTCTTGGGGCAGATCGCTCCCCAGGCCCTCCAGCTCCTGGAAGATGATGGCTGCTGGTAAGGCTGTGGTCGCTGTCGGGCATCTTTGTTACCAGCTCTAGGTGTCAGGATGCGTGGGTTCACATCCTTTCTGCGTGGACTGCAGTCAAAGTAATCCCCACCCCACCCTCCTGGAGCAGGGCCCCCGCCCTGTTCTACCGGATTTGTTTTCCCTAGCTTGCTAAGTGCTTACAGTCATACCGTGAAGGTCTTATTTTATTGCACCCACTTTACAGATGGAGAGACTGAGGCACATAGAGTCTCAGCTCACGGCTAGTAAAGGATGGAGCCAGGACTCAGACATGGGCAGCCTGACGCCAAAACTCATGCCTTCCCTGTTCTGTCATCGTTCTGCCTGTTTCCTCATCTACAAAATAGAGCTTATAATCGGGCACTCCTTCCCAGGGTTTTGGAAATACTCGGTGAAGTGATGAGTAGTGCCGCGTATTAAGCTTTTATTGTGCTCCAGGTTCTCCCTCAACGCTCTCCCCATGTTAGCTCATTTAATGGTTACAGGCCCTACCAAGTAGGTTTTATTATAATCCCCGTTTCCCATGTAAGGAAATTGAGAAAGAGAGAAGGGAGCACACAGTAATTGCTATATAAATATTAGCTATCATAATTGTGCATTTTACTTGCTTGAAATAGTGATTTCACTGAAGACTATTTAATTGTCTGCCACCCTCAACAGACCCAGCTTCCCTGGGTGGAGCTGTGTGCCCAGCCTGTGCCTGGCTCAGAAGAAACATACGGTGGGTAGATGTTGCCTGAATGGATCGCAAACCTGGTAGGCAACACCTTCCCCCCAGCCACCCAGGGTGGCTGGGGGGGTTCGGGTCAAGAGAGTGTCGTATAATAGGTGTTCCAGGAAGGGGACTTCCTTGCATTGTACTCACTCTGGAACCTGCCTTGCTCCCTGCTCCACTAGACGCCCTCTGATGTCTGCCTGTGAGAATTCCCCTCCGCCTCCTCTTCCCTCCTTTCTGGGGTTGGACCAGAGATCCTGTCCATGTTGGGTTTGAGTGACTGGGGAGTGTGCAGGTTGGGGCTCTCCCAGGGGGTTCCACAGCGGTTTCCCAAGGGCGTGGGCCACCCCAATTTGTCTCTGCCTCTCAGGGCCTAGCATGGTCTTAGCATTCTCCCTGAAGACCCTGGGACCCGGGCTCCAGGGCCCCCAGGAGAGTTTCTGGCATACGAACACAAGCTGATCAACCTAATACTGAAGTAACCAAGTGTTTCCATTGTCCCCGGACTCCAGACAGCAGTAGAGTTTGGGCCCCCTTTGCCTGTCCTCTGGCATTTAGTGTGGTCACAGGGAGAATCTGTGCAGACTGTCTGCCAACCCTGAAGCCAGGATACACCCTTATTTTTACCTCTACCCTTTCCGCTGCTTGCACAGGACCCTCCGCACACGGATGTGATTGGGGATGGTCTGGGTGGAGGCCTCAGTAGGGAGGGGCTCTGGGGTCAGATGCCGACAGGGCCCTGGCGGTACCAGTTTTTTAATTGGGGGAGGCTTGCACAGCCTCTCAGCAACTGTCCCCCGCCACCCCCCTGCCCCACCTGCCTTCAGTCCGGAGAGTCTCCCACCTCCCACTCCAGGAGTCAGGCCTACACCCCCTACACCCCAACGTTCAGGGCATATTGTGTCAGACTGAGTTAAATATCTGTTGTTTAATATCCGAGTTAATTACCCAGACCCCCTCCTTCTCCTTCAGTATTTCTTCCCATTGTAATTGCTGATGGTAATACTCATAGCTTATATGTATTAAGCACTTACGATGTGCCAGGCTCTGGGCTGAGTGCTTCACTTCCATCACCTGCCTCATTGAACCATCACAAAAATTCTTATGTTACAGAGAAGGAAACTGAGGTACAGAGTGGTGGCGATACTTACTCAGGGGATGGAGCAAGGAGTAGGACTCACTGCATTGCTCCCCAGTTTCCTAACACGGGGAGGGCCCCCAGGAAGGGACGGAGGCTGGGTTGTTCACTACCTATAACCAGGGGCCAGGCTAGTGGGCATTCAGTGTTTGTGAAATGGGTGATAAAGATTTTCCAGGCCAGCCCAGCTGGGTCTGCTACAGGCTATCCTGCCTGCCTGGTTTGGGAATGACTTGATTCCCTACACAGATTCTAGCTGGGTGTCCTTGAGCAAGTCATGCATCTTTCTGTGCCTCAGGTCCTTTCACTGGTTATGGGAATAGAATGCAGTCTTTGTAGGCGTGGCTGAGTATGCAACCAGGGCCTCGCACGCTCTGTCGTGAAGGAAGGATGGCATGCGGGTTAGGCACACACTTCAGAGCCGGGCTGCCTGGGTTGAGTTCCAGCTTTACTATTCCCAGCCGTGTGATGTTGGACCAACTCCCCGATCTCCCTTTGCTCCTTTTTTCCTAGCTGTAAAGCGAGGGATAATAAAGGTATTCAGTTCACACAGTCGTAGTAAGGAGCCCACGAATGAACAGTAAGTGAAAAGTAAATAATAACCAATACTGTTACCACACTTATGTGTTAGACGCTCGTTTAGGGGCCTCACACACAGGGATGCATTTTACCCGCGTGACTCTAAGGTTGCCACCATGTTATAGATGAAGGAACTGAGGCACAAGGGAGTTCAGGAACATGCCCAGGGCCGCACAGCTAGTAACTTCGACTCAGGATTCCAACCCAGTGCCTGGCACATTGTAAACCCACAATAGGTGTTGGCTGTTATTGTTAAGTAATAATAACGAGCCCCCCAGAGGGGTTTTTTGTGCTGCAGTTTTCTTGGCGTCTGCCTGGACACATGTTCCTGCTCCTTTCTGTTTCCTCACCCAGGACATGTAATTTCTACTTCATGTTCTTATTCAGGAAAGGGCTGGTTGGTAATATAGTTCAATGAACCAGGGAGTCCTCACCCAAACCAGGCTCTCTACCCACAGCGCCCTCTGGTGGTGGCTGGCAGCACCTGTCTCTGGGAGTTTATATAGAAATAAGAGTACCTTCCAGAAAGGTTGCTCATCTAAGAACAGATGTGGAATTGCCTTTGGGACAGGAACTTGTGGGGCCACACCTGATGCCCAGCAGCTGTGGAGTTTGGCATGGGCTGTGGATGGAGTGGGGCTGTTAGAAGGAGGTGGTCTAACTTGCTTTGTGAGCTTGGCCAGGTCGTTTCGCCTCTCTGGACTTGGTCTCTGTGGGTGAAGGGTGACTGAGATGCCCTGAAGACCCCTTCTGCCTGGTGCTGAATAGCTTCTTCAGTGATGCCTATGGTCTTGTCCCTCACCCCCCACCCCATCAGCTCCACCCCATTCTGCTCAGATCCACTGACTTCTCCTTAGCTCTGTGACCTCTGGCAAGTTCTTTAACCTTTTTATGTCACCCCTGTATAAGGAAACTTGTAATAGGAGTGAATGGATTAATGCATGTAAAGTCCTCAGTACAATGCCTGGCCTACAATAGCCTCTCAAGCTGTTATTATCATTATTATTATCCCTTAATTTCCCGGTGACATCCTTCCAATCAGCCAGAGAGCAGGACACACATGAGTGTCTTGAGCACGCCCAAGGTCGCTGGGCGGCCTTGCCCAAAGCACCTTACCTGTCGGGGCCTCAACTCTGGGGAATTCTTTAGGACACTATAAGCCATGCTTTAACTCTGTACATGGAACCCAGATGGATTTTGGGTGCCTCCCTCTGCACCACAGGCGACTATAGAAGGCTGTGCTGCTGTCCCTTAGGTGATGGAGTGGAACAGGGCTCTTTTGTTTGGGTCCCCATAGAGGCTGGGAAGCCCAGAGACCCAGAGAGAGGATACCTGGCCTCCATCCTGGCCCTTGTACTCATACCCTAGATCTTTGACCTCCACTAGGTCACGAAGCTTCTCTGGGCTCAAACGCCCCCATTTTAGGGTAGGAACCAGAGCCATCCCTGCTGGGTGGGGTGGTGGGGAAATGTGGTGTACATGTCACTTGAGAATGACTTCTGGTTTTCCCTAAGGGTCTTGATAGTTCAGATTGGAGGTCCAGAGTCTATTTTTCAAAAGTCCTGCACCCAGAGGAGTGGTGAGAGGGGGATTTCATCAGAGTTAAGGTGCTGGATCCTCTCAGACGCTGTCTCCTCCTGCTCTCTGACCCGTGGGGGTGAGTGTGGGCGAGTCTTGCAGCACTATGGCCAGGATCGATAGTGCTCCAGCTCCCTGTGCGCCCTTCCCAGCACCGGGGCCGAGCGCCGCACTAATAAGCCCAGAGGCCCAGAGAGGAGAGAGGACTTGCCCAAGGTTACCAGAGGAGGTGTTGGGCTTGAAACCCTCCAAAGCCTGTGTTGTTGTTGTTGTTGTTTTTTTTTTTCAAAACACCTGAGCAGACATGGAGACCGCCTGGGGGAGGAAAGATTTTTCTAATCAGCGGGGTGGTGGATTTCTTCAAATAATATCCACCAGCTGGCCTGCATCTATGGGGATGATGGGGTATTCGGGGTAGGGAGAAGCTGTTGTTCCAGAAGATGCTGTAGCCCTTGTGAATTTTTGTAAATAATTAATAAAAGCGATGATTGACACTTATGAGCACTTACTGTATACAAGGTCCCCCATTCAGAGCTTTAATTAGCTTGTGTCTTAGGGATCACGATGGGCACTTTTTCTGGGGTTCTGGTTCTGCAGACACTGAGGCCCAGAGAGGGGCCCTGGCCCCCCTCCATCACAAAGCAGATTGACGTCAGAGCTCCTGCCTCCCAGCCCAGAGCTTTTTTTCAGTCCCTCCTGGATTCCCAGGGTCCTGAACTTCCACCAGGGAGTTCCTGGCCTTAATCCCACTTGCCCGACTCAAGATGGGCAGAAACAGAGAGGGCTGGGTGGTGGGCCAGCTTCCCAGGCGGCCCAGTTTCCTGAGCAGGGCCTAGCCCCACTTGGTGGGGGGGGCTGGAGGGGCTGCTGCCTGGGTATATTTAGAGCTGCTTCTTGCTGTGCCAGGGCCTCGGGCCTCGGGAATCAGCTCCAGCCAGCTGAGCAGAAAGCCAGGTCTGTCAGCAGCAAAGCGGGTTAAAAATAGTTTCTCCTGTCTGCTCACAGAGCTGGGCAAAGGGGCTGGGACCTCCCCCTCCCCTTATTATAGCATCTTTGTGAGTGGTTCCCTGGGCACTGGACCAGAAATGACACCCACCTCCTCCAAGGGCCTGGCAGCTGGTATGCTTGCCCACTGGGGAGGGGTCCCTGAGTCCAGATGAGCAGAGGCAGAGTGACATTTGGTCCAACCTGACCAGGGCTGTAGGGTGAGGTGCTCGTGACCCTTGACCCAGACACAGGGAGTGTCCAAAGGATTTCAGGGCCCACTCCCACCTTCTGAAATCCCCCACATTCTGGTTTTTCCTGGCTGTGACCCAGTTCCTATGGCCCACAGGGAGGTCCACAGCTCTGCAGGAATCAATAGGAAAGATTTTTCCGAGGGGTCTGGAGGTCTCCTCCTGCCCCTTCAGGGGGTCTTTCATAGGCCATTTCTGGGCCTCCTACTGGAGATCAGGTGCTGTGCACGGTGGGCGCCGACTCTCCAGGCTCTCTTCCTGCCCTACCTGCTCTCTGCCCCAGACAGGTGCAGTCAGAGCTCATTTCAGCCTCTCTTCCTTCCCAGAAGAAGGAAGTCACTTCCTTCCCAGAGTCACTCCAGGGGAGACCACAGCTGGGACTCGGAGGCCAGGAGCTCAGGGGCCTCATCTCTCAGTGTCTAACCACGCCCACCAGAGGCCTGCAGGCTGTGGGCACCCCTACAGTGTGGGTAAGTACCCGCCTGGGAGGTGTGACAGGGTCCACCACTGGTGCCCTTGTGACCTCGGGCAAGGCATGGGCCCTCCCTGGCCCTCAGTGTGCCCCTGTAGGTCAGAGGTAATGCCCCCATGTGCGCATTGCCTCTGGCACGGTGTGTGAGCGTGCACGTGTGTGCTCGCATGGGGGGGTCTTTGGGATACATCAATCGCTGGGCCGTGACATAGGGACTGGATGTCCTCTCTTGCCCTCTCTCAGGAACCACAGGCCAAGGCTGTCCAAAGAGTGGAGGCTCTGCTTGGACCCCTTGTGTACCCCTTATGATCCCAGGCTTTAGGGGGGACCATGGTCCCCAAATTTCATATTCCACACGGGCCTTGTTGTTCCATGCTCCCGCTGACTAATTCTTAGGAAAATCAGGTCTTTGGATCCCTAGAAAGTCAGTGCTGAAAGAGATCAAGTTCAACTGCTTGATTTAATGAGAGGGAAACTGAGGCTGGCGTAGGAAAGATTAGTCCAAAGCCACAAAGAAAGTCTAGCCAGACTTGAGAATGGATCTGGACATGACCTTGGACTAAACAGTGAACCTGGACCCTGAACATTGACCTGGACCTGATTCCGGATGTTGAAACTTGAACTTTGACATGGATTTGTTCTGAGTCTTGGACTGGACCTATAATTTCAGACATTGACCCTGACCTAGACCGTAGACCTAGTCCTAGACCTGGGGTGGGGTATGGATGTTGGATGTGGATGTGGGACCTGGATCTCAGCTCTGGACCTCGGTGTTGGACCAGACGGTGGACTGGACATTGGACCTGGATCTCCAACATGTCTCTAATCTGGACCTTGGACCCAGATCAAGACCAAGATGCCAGGGAAAGTCATGGTTAAGGAAGACTCAGATAGGCCTGCTGTGTGTCATTGGGCACTTCCCCAACCTTCTCTGTGCCCCCCCCACCACAGAATTGGGGCAGCCCTTTTGTATCCCTGCTCCCCAGGTGGACTTTCTGAGGTGTGGGGCGGATGGGTTGAGGCCTTCCAGTCGGGCTCCCAGGCCTGGCCCAGAGCGACTCCCTGGCGCCGTCAGAGGGGTGAGGGGAAGTGGGCACTGGTGTGATGTGTCGACCAGATAAGCCCTAGGGCAGACGTAGGAGTGCTTCCTCGGCCTGCCAGGGGGGAGACTTGATGTGGCGGTGGAGGGCAGACAACTGCGTTATTGGATTGGCATTGATCCCTCATCTGCCTGGGTCGAATGCACTCTGAAGGAGCAGGAGGGCAGGACCAGCAAGGGGTGCAGAGGCAGGGGGACCTGGGGCCCAGCTGGGGTTCACAGATAAGGTACGAAGGAGGTAGCCACTGAACTGGGGCCCAGAGAGACCACCGCTGTGCAGAGGGTGGGCAGCAGTCTTCTCTGGGACGGTGAGGGTCCACGGTATTCCCCCCACCCCCGGAAGGGAGCCCAGGCCTGTGAAGGGGGGCACTTGGTGGAATTGGAGGGCTAGTCGCTGAAAGGGTTAGGAGGATGTGAGCTGGCATCTCACCCACAGACTGAATCTGTGCTCAGAGTCACCCAGGAGAGAGGAGGGGACGGGAGGCTCCAAGGAGGCAGAAAACAGTGGAGGAGGGAGGGGGCAGGGGGAGGAGAAAGAGGCATCGTATTGGAGAGGATCGTGAAATTAGATCTCATCTTCCTTCTTTGGGGAGCTCTGCAGAGCTTTCCCTGTTTCTGGGGCTGCCCCTCCCCTATTTATGGGCTCTGTGGTTTGGGGGGAGCCCGGAGACCAGACACACCTGCTGCACCCTCTGCCCAGCCCATGGAAGCTGAAAAGGAGCAGTGCAGGGAAGCGAAGAAGAAGAAGAAGAGCGTTACTCTGTGTGTGTGTGTGTGTGTAGGAGTCCTCCAGGAATTCTCCAGCACTCCCAGGCATTCCCTGAGCTGGGGGCACACCTCTTTTGTGTGGGGTCTCGCATCTTCATCAGTTAGGAGCCTTTGATTCCCTTGACCTGCACCTGTACAGGCTGCCCCCTGCCCCCCCACCCCCCGCCCCACACACTCCCCTCCCACCATCCTTCTGACCCCGCAGCCCTTGCTGCAGGAACCGCTGGTAAGAGGATCTTTCTAATAACTGGAACTATCTCCAGCCCCAGGCCCTCCCCCTCTCCCTCCATCCTCCTCCCTCCCTCCTCTCCTCCCTCACTCTCCTCACCTCCCCCCTCCTCTCTTTCTCCTTGTTTACCCAGCACACTTACACATGCTGGGAGAGAAAAAAAACGTCAGCTCAGCAATTTTTCACACTTCCCTCAAACGCTCAGCAAGGTTATTTCCGGCAGAGCAGACAACGGACTACTGGGAGCTGGCAGGCTCTCCGAGGACCCCAGCACCCCTGCCAACCCTGGAGTGAGGGAGCCCCAAACTGCCCAGTCCAGCCACACCCCAGGGATGAGAGAGGCCCCTGAAAACAGGATAAGGCAGACCCTGTGTGTCCTGGTCATTCCCAGCTTGAAGGGTCACTGCTTGGTCTCTGGCACCGACTGTCTACTGCAGACACCACGAAGGCAGCCCGGCCAGGGCGCCTGTCTTCACCGCGGGGCAGCCTGCAAAGACTGAGGCCAAGAAAAATGCTGGGTCTCAGTCACCCTCTGCCACCCTCAGCCAGGCATTGGTTGGTAAATAGAGCCCTACAAAAACCCTGATAATGGCCCCCATGCATTCTTTTAGACCCTCGTGCAGGCATCTCCAGGGCCTCCCACATCACACTTGACCTTCAGAGAAACGGAGATTGTCAGAGTTGGAAGGATACTCAGTTCATGCTATGCAAACTCTTTTACGGCTGGGGAGACAGAGGACCAGAGAATGGAAGGCACTTGCCCAAGGTCACACAGCAAGCCGGAGATCTAGAGCCTAGGCCTCCCAGAGTTCCAGGCCAGGGGTCAGACTACTGGGACAGCTTTGGGATTCCCATTGTGGTCAGGGAGCTGGTCTGGAGCCCTTTGGGGAAAGGGCCAAAGATAAGGGTGGTTCTAGGGTGTCAAGTCTGGTAGAACCTCCACAGGAACAGCTCTGCTGATGGCTTTGCCTAATCCTGCCCCCACCATTCACTCAGGGGCTCCTTCTGAAGCCTTTTTGGACTGAATTCAAGGAGAGGCGCTCCTGCCTTCCTCCCGAGGAGCAGCCCGCAGTTTCGGCTGTGCGTGGGGAAAGTCTCTGGGCTTCTCTGGGTTTCCTCAGCTGGCCTGGGGCAAAACTGTGGGTGCCTCGAGGTGGGTGGGAGCCCCAGGCTTCTCTGTCAGTCCCCCAAGGGATCCCCATTGCAGCGTGGCACGCATTTCCGTTTCTGCCCAGCCCCCAGCATGCACTCCCCAGCCCTGGCACAGCCCCAGGTCCACCCTCTGTCCTGCCAGCACTCAGCCCAGCCCAGCCATGTCCCTGAGCTGCTGTCCTGGACCCCAAGAAGACTTGGGATCAAGGAAAGAGGACAACATGTGGGCAACAAGAAAGGGGGTTGGTTTTCTCTGCCAGGTGGGGGAGCCAGGGGCTGAGGGGCCACAGCTGGATTCCTGATCACTCCCTAATTTCCTTGACCTTGATGAGGTCACAGAGCCCTTTGCCCAGCGCCCTCTTGCTACCTGGCTTGGCAGAGTGATGGAATGTGGGTGAAGTGCTTGGAAATCCCCAAAGCAGGAGCGCCCACTCTCCAGGGCTCCTGCCTTTGCCAGGCCAGTTTCTCCTTCATCCTCAGCCCTTTCTCCTCTCCTCTCTTCTCTTCTCTCTCTCTCTCTCTCACTCACACACACACACACACACACACACGCACGCACCCCCCAAAGCTGATGCCACATGTGATGTCACATCTCTTATTGCCAAAGGAATGCCTCCTCTCCGGACACCTGCCCTGGTGGGGGCCAACCGAGAACGGTTTTGTGATGCCTTTGATGGGTCCACAGAAGCAGTCATCTGGTTCTTCCCACACCCTCCAGAGATCACCCTGTTCTGGGTCTGAATGACCTCTCTTGTCCCCCAAACCCTTGTCCCTGCAGGAACTTGCTCTGAGAAGAGATGGAGTGTGTCGGGGGTGGGGGACTTAGAAGGAGCAGCAGGGCTTGTTCTGGAGGCCGGCGAGAAGCTGGAGTGGGGAGGGATTGCAGCCCAGGGGACCAGGAGTCACTTTTGGGGAACCCCTCCTAGAAATTTCCTGCTCTTCATGGTCCCCAGGACAGGCCCAGCCTTTGGCAGGCATGTGGCTGAGGGTAACAAAAGAGTTGCCGAGAGAGGGGCCCTGAGAACACTTGTCTGGCATCGCCAGGGGGAGCAGGTTGAAGGGAAGGAGGGCGTCCCAGCTACCCCCTGGGAGCAGCCCCATCTCCCCAGAGATGGGTAGTGTAGGTCCGTTCACCTTCCCCACCAGGGGAGCACACTTAGGTAGCCAGGGGGAGGGGACCCTCGGACCGCCTTGTGCATTAGCCTCCCCAGCATTAGCCCTTCACCGGCTCCCCTCTATCTTCTTTCTCTCACCACACCTCACTCTAGCCCCGTTCTGGGGCCACAACTTTCAGAGTCCGATCTGGCGCGTGGCTTCGGAATGGGCCGACCCTGCGACTTTCCCTTTGTAGGGACCTAGTCCCTGCCCCGCCCGCCGGGCCCTCCGGAAGCCCGGGGGGCGCACGCCGCCAGGGAAGTCTCCTCTCGGGGCTCTCCGCCGGCGCACCCCTCCTCGTAGCCCGAGTTGGTGAGGGCCCGAACCCCCTCCCCTCCACCCCCGCGCCGGTCCCACTCACCGTTGTCCCCCGGCGGCCCTCGGGCGCCAGGCAGCACGTAGGCGGTCTCCAAAGGGTGATAAGTGGGGGCTGGCACCCCGCTGCACTGGAAGCCATCCCCTTTGATCTTCTTTACCAGGAAGGAGCGCGGCATGTTGCGACTGGCGGGGGGCTCGGCGGCGGCACTTGCGTGGGGCCCCGGTGGGGGGAGGCGGCCAGCGGGGCGCGATTGGCTGTCTGCGCGGGGTTTCAGCACTGGACAGCTCCCAGCGGGCGGGCGGGCGGACGGACAGCAGCGCCGAGCCGGCCCCAGTGGCAGCCGCCCGGCTCGGGCTTGGCGGCGGCGGCGGCGGCGCGCAGACAGGCGATCGCTGGAGCTGTGCTCAGCACTCCGGCTGCCGGCTTTATATGGGACGCGAGCTGGAGGAGATCAGGTGGTCCCCTAGCAATGGAACTGTTCAGCGCTCTAATCCATCAAATGTCCCCCAGGACAATCGCTCCGCACACGTTCCCCTGAACCGGCGGCGGTGGGGGCAGGCCAGGCGCAGGGAGCAGCGGGCAGGCAGGAGGGGAGAAAGTGAGGGTGAGGAAGGCGCGGAGACAGACACAGAGAGAGAGGAGTGTGTATGGGGTGGGGGGAGAGAGAGAGGATAGAGGGGAGATCCACGGAGAAAGACAGAAAGAGACATGCAGAGAAAGAGAGACGCACACTGAAGAGGTAGAAATAGAAACAGAGAGACCAAGATAAGGACAAAAAGACAAGAGAAACAGGAGAAGGACAGAGATGGAGAGAAGTAGCAACACACACTCACACACCCACGGGAGGCAGAGAGAGATCCAGGCACACAGAAAGAAAGCCCTCCAGCGACGCAAAGAAAGGAAAAGTGCGAGCGAGGGGGAGAAGCCCAGGGGAGGGGAGAGAGAGCCGTCCAGGCTGGTGGGGTTCAGGCACATGGGGACACAGAGAAGGGGTGCAGAGAAAAAAAGTGTGAGTCGCCAGTGGTGACCTTCCTGCCTCCAGTCCTCTCCCTCGCCCTCAATTCTGAAGTGGCCAATGTGGACACTCGGCTTTGAGTAGAGGAAGTCGTCCCCTGACTCCAGCTCAGCTTCCCACTGGGAAGCCTCCTATTGGGTTTGGGGTTCAACTTTCTTTTCCCAGACTGGTGGGGGGGAGCCACTCCTCCATGCCGACGCCTGCCCCGCTCAGCCGGTCCTGTTCCGGTGCCTAGCTCAGGCGAGCGCTGCCAGAGGAAGTGAAAATCGCCCAGTAATTAATTTCCCTGCTGCTGGGGGGGGGGGGGGTTTGACACATCCGAGGCTGTGTCTTTCCCTGAAGCGGGGAGCAGACAATAGAGACACGTGGACTGGGAAGGGAGAGGGCCGGAGGGAGGGGGAGCGGGGCTCCTGCTGGAACTCTTCGCAGGTCAGCCTCTTTGTCCTCCTGGAGAATCCGAGCAGACCGCCCCCCCCCCAACCCAGCCCCATCGGGCCAAAACCTGAGGGAGCTCCCACATCTTGGCAGGACTGAGGAGCAGGAGAACTCAGCCCCTGGCCCAGAAGCTGCTGGGCAGAGTGCCACGGTGGGGGGCTGGCCTCAGCAGGATGGGATGGCCAGTACACAGGAGTCCCAGAATCAGACTCTAGGAATGCCAAGATCTCATTGGTCAACAGTGTTCTGTTTACGGGATGCAAGGCTGAGGAAGCAAGGATGTGCTTTTGGGGACTGGGTCATCCAATAGCAGTTGGGGGACTCAGACACAGAGAGGGCCTGGAGGTGCCCATGGTCCCACAATGAGTCAGCAGAAATTCCCAGAGACCCCTGTGGACTGTGGGCATCACTGAGTTAGGGGCTCACACAGTCTTTGAAGGATGGTCGAGAAAGCTCAGGATAAAATGGGGGTCCCTGACCTTGCCGAGACCCTGTGTGATCCAGGGGACCCTGCCTGTTTTCCCAGCCATCTTGCCTCCTATGTTGTCGGCCAGGCCTTTTTTAACCTTGGTCAGTGAGGGTGGAGGTGATCACGCCCCCTGACTCAGAGCGCACTTCTGTTCCCTGCTCCAGCCACGTGGTCTTCCTTCTGGTCCCTTGGGTTTTCTCCTCTCTCCTTTGCCTCTTGGCCTCTGTTCTGTTCAGATTGCCCTTCCCCCCACTTCCCCCCAGCACACCCTGACATGTCCTCAGGATGTAGCCGAGGTATCACTTCCTCCGGGAGGGGCGTTGACTACCACCCTGTGGATGAGGCCAGCCTGCCCCTCAGCCCCTGAGCTTCGAGGGGACAGGGGCGCTGCCCCGTGTTGGTTCAGCACATCCTTGCAGTGTGTAGTAGGGCATCTCGGTTCCCCTGCATGCTAGCCCTGGGACCTTGGACAAATTGCTCAACTGCCCCGTGCCTCAGTTTCCCCATTTCTAAAACATTACTAATGTCGCTCCCTCAGGGGTTGCTGGGAGTACTACAGAATTGCTCTGTATAAAATTCTTGGCACAGTGCCTGGCATACAGTAGGTGCTCAATTCATGTGGGTTCTATATGTGCAGTTGTGCCTGGAGCACCTGGGATTCATCTCTCACATGTTTGTGGGGGAATGTGGAATGAGTGGGCACTTGGACCGTCCTTGTCCCTGCTCTCTTGGAGAGTGACATTCAGTGGTCACTGAACAAGGGAACACTGAAGCCAACAGTCTCCTTTCAAATAGCTGTTTGGTGCTGTTACAAATATGAAACCGGTGGGGGATGGAAGGTGGCAGCACCTTTGTACAGGGTGACCAGGGTGTCCTGGAGGAGGTGACGTCTGAGCAGAGACTTGAGTGTTGAGATGGAGCCAGCCATGGGGGGAGGCGAGGAAAGAGTGTTCCAGGCAGAGGCTCCGCGAATCCAAAGGCTCTAAGACAGGAATGGACTTGGGCCATAGAGCAAGTTGTTGATAGTTATTCGTGGTGCACTCACATTTTAGAGTTTGGGATCTGGGGTCTCTGTCCTCAGGGGGTGCCTCAGTTGGGTGAGTCAGAGAAGTGGGGGCCTGTGAGCTTGCCTCCGCCTGCCTGATGGTTCTCCCGGGCCAGCCCTCATCCAAAGAGATGGTAAGGCAGAGCCCAGAGAGCTTTACAAGGTATGGAGGGTCTGTGGTGACTTGGGGACAAAGCTGGAGCAGGACTTTCCCTCACCAGGTCTTCTCACCGGGCAGGATGGAGAAGGAACCCACCCCTGCACTGATAGGCAGAGGCCCCAGAAGTGATGGATCCAGGTCTGCCCTGCAGTGCCGGGTTGAGGGTGAGATCCTAGGTCTCTGCCCTCCCGTTGGAAGGTGGCGTGGGCAGCTTTAGCAGATAAGAAGAAATCTTCAGCGTAGAAGGTGAGGTTCAAAAATACCTACGGAGTGGGAGGAGGCCGTCAGCCTGGACGGAATGCACAGTGGCCGGCGCAGTTTCATCACTAGGACATGGAGAAGGGCATTGTGTTCCCAAGCCTTCTCTAACACCGGCTTCCTGGTTCCAGAACGTTTACTGTTAGGCCTTTATTTCTCCAAGTCACAACAAATAAAGTCCCCAAGCTGGAGGAGATGGGGGAGGGGGTTGTGAAGAAGACCTCCGCGGGATGGAATAGCCTGCAGCCATGAAAAATTATATGTGGGGGAAAGCTCCTGGAATCACGTGAAGTGGGGACTGCAGGTTCCAGAAATCGCTCACAGCACGTTAACAATCATGAACCAAAATAAAAAATAAACATGCGCGGAAAAGCGGAAGGAGGGTGGTAGGACTGCAGGGCTTCCGCCCCGCCCTTCTTTTTGTGTTTTCCAAAAAGACCATAACATGTTTTGGTTCATCAAGAATTTGTCTTGAGCACCCGCCAACTACTCCCTTACTTCTTAAGAGAAGAAAGGATAAAGTTTTGTAAAACATGTCAGGGTGCTGGTTCTTCTGACTTTGGGGCCGACAGCGCTGTTGGCGGCACATTTCCCCGACAGCAACGGTGATGATTGTTACGTCAACAGCAGCGTTACCGAGCAGCTCCGCGTGCCTGGCACTGTGCTGAACATTCGGCCTGCACAGAGGCGGCTTCGCCAGGGGTTTCGGACAGAGGGGTTTGGAAACGGCCGTGTTCACTTCCAGGCCCTGCTCTGCCATTTCCCAGCTGTGGTTCTCGGCGCCCCCATTTTCTCATCTGGAAAACGGGGGTGTTTAGGGGGCCTGTCTCACAACATCGCAGTGGCGATTAAACGCACCTGGAAAGCTTGCCTTGGCAATTGTTGACTGTTTTCATTTACATATCTTCTCTTATCTGAGCCCCGCAGTGGCCTCACGGGAGAAGGCCCATTATTGGCCCATCCAATAGATGGAGGTAAAATGGCGGTTTCCAGGCTTTGTAGTCGCTGTTCTGGGGGAATTGGGGAGGGTCCTACTGCCGGTCTTCCCAGGACGGGGCCTGGCATAATGGGCCTAGCTGGTCCGGGCTGTTGGCTCGGCCCCCCTCACGCTACCTTGTTTGCTCCCGTAGCTTCCAGATTTTAACCCACTCTGCCCATCCAGAAGAGTAGCTACTAGTGTGTGAATTTCAGTGTCCCGTGACCCCGGGCGGCGGCAGAGCCTCTCCCTCTGCATGTCTGCAAAGAGGGCCCGAGGTGCCGCGTTTGCAGGCTTCACCCGTGGTGTTCCGGAGAACTGCCCTGGCAGTCGGGAGCCTGATTCCAGCCTGGGCTCTCCTCCCTGTGCGTCTCCTTCTGGCTCCAGCTTTCTCATCTGTCCAATGGGTACTGGACGAGACAGTCCCTGAGCTGCTGTCCACGGCCGGTAATTGACTTCTGTATGAATTCCAAGGAGGAGAGTGGCTGCAAGTGCATCCTCTCCACGCTGATGGGGCTCTTTCTCTGGCGAGCGTCACTTTCTCTGCCCTGTTTCTCCAGTGTTGTCTTTCTCCCTCCTCGGAGCCGAAGGGAGGCGGGTAAGAGGCAGGGGAAACAAGCGCTTCACAGCTCTGCACACCAGGACTCACAGAGATGCCCTGCCCGAGGGAGGCGGTGGGCCTCCTGGATCTCATAAATGCTGTGTTCTCCTTTGGGTCACTTTGGTCCTCTGGGAAGCAGATGTGCCATCGGAGGTGGAAGTGCAAAAGATCTATTGCAGATAACACCTGTGAAGGGAGAGGATGGCCTTCGGCCCAGGGTGCACAGGTCACCAGGTCAGACACGGGTCGGACGCCTGTGGCAGGAGAGGTGGGAGAAAGGAAGATCGGGTAAGAGGGGCCCTTCCTCTAAGGAAGTCCGGCCAACCCGACAGGGGGCTCCAGTGCAAAGAGGAGCCCCCAGCTAAACGGGATGGCCCTGGTTCCCTGCTGTGCCCAGTCACTGGCCATCGCTGGCCTGGGACTCAGACACTGGCAGACTGGGAGGGTGCTGCCGCCAGAGGCTCTCAGTGGCTGCCGTCCGTAGGAGAGCCAAGCGGCCGGCACCTCCTCATGGCTGCCGCATGTTTTTCGTTACTTTACTCATTTAATGCACACTTACAACTCTGGGCTCTGGGCCAGGTACTGATCTGCACACTTTACACGTATTGCCTTCATTAATCCTCACGCTCACTTTTAGGCAAATAGTCTTGTTAGCCCCATTTGGCGGAGGAGGAAACTGTGCCCACAGAGGTTGACTTGTCCGAGGTTTCACAACGGATAGGTGATGAGCCACAGCCCCGGCCCAGTTTGCTCCAGGGGCCGTGCTCCGAGCTCCCCACCCCGCTGCCTCCTCTCCAGCTGCAGAGGTTCTGGCAGAGATTCCTGTGGACTTTCCCATTTTCGTTCCTCATGGGCTCAGAGCCTGACCAGACTTCTGGGAGGGGCTGACTGGGACAGTCGGGGCCATGGCAGGGTCCCAGATGCTCCTAAGGCTTCTACCCTGCTACTCAGAGCACACTTTCCTCCCCACTTTGCCTGGTTAGCCCCTCCTTCTGTTGCTCTCTTGCTTGACTCCAGGATCTAGCCCAGAACAGAGATGACACGTGGTAGCAAGAACCAGGTTTCAAAGCCCCGCGTTATCATAATGTTAGCTGACATTTATTGAGCACTTATTATATGCCAGGGGCCAGATCCAACCCTTCATGTGGAGAGGGCCTAAAACTATCCCCATTTTACAGATGCAGAAATCAAGGCTCTGAAAGACGAGGTGACTTGTCCAAGGAGACACAGCTTGGTGTCAGGATTCAAACCAGGCCATATCGCTTTGAAGCCTTGATTTTAAACCAGAGTTCCACCCTGACAGTTGTAGCTCAGTGGATTGAGCGCGAGCCTGCAAACCACACGATCGCAGTTCAATTCCCAGTCAGGGCACATGCCTGGGTTGCAGGCCAGTTCCTGGTGGGGGACTCACAAGAGGCAACCATACATTGATGTTTCTCTCCTTCTCTCCTTCCCTTCCCCTCTAAAAATAAATAAATAAAATCTTAAAAACAAAACCAGAGTCCCTCTAAGAGACTGGGCAGGTGGGAAAGAGCCCCACAAAGGGGGTCTCCCTCTCCCTCTTCTTTCCCCTGCCAGGGCTGAGTGCTCCTCACTCACTGCCCATCACCTACACAGTACTGGACAAATGGTGAGTGCTCAATAATACATCTCTCAAATAAATGAATAAACTAATAAATGAAAAACCTTGTGGCCCGCGTTCACCTTGGTCCCTTTTGGCCTGTGCTCGGGTTGATTTGTCAACCCTCAAGATCTCCCTTTGCCTTCGCAGATAGTTGAGTCCCTCTCCTGATGGCCACAGATCTTGGCATTCCCCCGTTAGCTTCTTTCCTTCAAAGTTGGAGATATTCCTGAAAATGCTAGCCTCTGTCCCTGACAAGGTCACACCTGAAGCAGCTCCCTGAAACCTCAGAAAGAACAGGTTGAAGGAATCTGATCCCCAGGCTCCCGGCAGGCTTAGGAGATTTGGCAACTGGGTGCCAGTTTGGATTGGGGGTAGAGGGCTAAGAGACCCTTACACAATAACCCCACGTTCCAGCAAGTGAGCTGGTTCGGAGTTTGGGCCTGGGCCACCTGGGGCCAAGTTTTAATCCCCGCTCTGCCCCTTCCAGCTGTGCCGCTTGGAGCAAGTCACTTTCCTCTCTGTCTCTGTTTCACCTTCGTAAACTGAGGCCAACGATAGCGCCTGCTGAAGAAGGCGGTAAGAGGCCTAGAGTGTAGTTTGCCCTCGGTAAATAGAAGCTCTACTTGAACAGCCTTTGGATACCAGCCTCATTCCTTCCCCACTTCCACTTGACAGTGGGGGAAACCGAGGCACAGAACAGGGAAGTGCCCTGTTTGGGACTTTCAAGCTCCTGCTTGCCAGATCAAGGCTGGCTCCCTCACCCCACAGCGGCCTCTCCTGTTTCCCTCTCCTCTGCACCAGCTGAGCCCAGAACCACCTCTAGCAGATGCTGAGGCGTCTGTCAGAGCTGCAGAGTTGGCATTTCCAGGCTCCCGGAACTCCCAGAACCGAGGAATCAACCCCTCTCAGCACCCCGGCTCTGCCTCCTGCCCCCTCCCTCTGCTCAGACGCCAGCTGGGACCCATCAGCTTCTAGAGAAGGCCAGGAGGTGGCCCAGGTGTATGGAGGCAGGGTGCTGTCAGTATTGACCTGTGCCTGACCCCAGGCTCGGTGGGTGAACAGACTGCTAAGGAGTCAGAACATCCACATGCCTCCCAGTGCACAGCCTCCCAGGCGTCCCTCCATCTCTCCTAGCTGCAGAGGGGCATGGGAGCAGAGAGGTTAAAAGCATGGGAGGCCCGAGTTCAAATCCCTCCTCTGCTCCTTACTAGATGCTATCTATCCTGGGCAACCCACCTATCCTTTTTGCACCTCGGTTTACGTGGCTGTCCAGCGGAGATGCTGATACTGATGGCACCTACTGCACAGAGCAGGCAGGGAATGAGTGAGGTGTCTAGGGTTGCACATAGCTGGTGCTCCGTAATACCAGCCACTGTCACCCTTGAGCCCTCCCTCTTCCTGGATGCGCCAGTTGACCTCGTGGCCTCAGGAAGCATCTCCTTGCTGACTCCTGTGGCTCTGATGGTCGGGGCCCTGCAGTGAAACCCTGCTGGCCACTGGTGCTCATAGGGGTGTGTTAAAAGGTCTGCTTGGCTGAGATGCCAGATGGACTTACAGAATCCTCACCAGCATCTTGGTGGTAGACAGCATGATTACACCCATTTTATAAAGGACATCAGGCACAAAGCCGCCAAGAGATTACCCAAGGGCACCCAGCCAGTAAGTCCGAAGATTTACTGAGCACCTAGTGTGTGCCAGGCACTGTGCTGGCACAGTGGGGACAAGGGGACAAGCACAGTGTCCCACAAGACAATGACCTGCTCTCGTGCAGCTCACATCCCACTGTGCCAACAGGTAACAAATAGGTAGATATGCCAGCTTCCTGCTTACAAAGCACTAGGAAGATAAGCGGCAAGGGACAGAGACAGGATGAGTAGGGGGTGCGTTAGACGGGGTGATCAAGGAAGACCTCTCTGAGGAGGCGGCATTTGTGCAGAGTCCAGATGCATCAGGTGCTTGGTTGGGACATGGGGGTTGTTCTAGCATTGCTGCGGCGGGCTCCGTCTGAGGTCCTGGAGATCCCAGGACCAGTAGTACCCCGGGCTTAGTGGGTCAGCCTCAGAGTGGGCAATGACTCCCCCGACCCTAGCTGGCCCACCTGTGTGGGGCAGTTCAAAGAACAGGGCAAACGTGGTAGAATCTCTGAGCCTCACGCTTCTCACTGTGTAACGGGCACTAATAAGCAAAACACGCTGCGGAGATCTGAGATGGTTAACAGAGACCATCCATGGAAAGTGCTGAGCGCAGAGCCAGGCCCACTGGGAGCACCTGATTGTGGTGGCTGTGGTGGCTGGGGACCTGGCTTACAGCTGCCCAGCACCTTCAAACACCTTTGCCTTATGAAGCCCCTCCTCCCACTGGTGGGGTTCTTACTGGCCTTCCCTGCTTCCTCTGCAGCCAGGGATGGTCATGCAGCCCAGGCTAGCGCTGCGCCGTTTTGGCTTGAGTGTGGTAGCCTGTGTCCACTGAGTGTGCAAAGGCAGCAGAGACAAAGGTCCAAGTATCCGCATAGAGTCTCGGGGTCGGCAGATGGGCTCTGGCCTTGGGGCCTCACAGGGTAGCAGTAAAGTCTCCCCCAGGCCTGGACTTTGACCCAGTTAGGGACTTTTATTTTTATTTTTTCTGGACATGAAGCCTCCAGTCCTGGTTTCTGGCTCTCTTAGAGATTCCTCAACACTCAGCACAGCGTGCTGCTGTGCATCCTGGGTGAGTCAGCCACTGCGCTGTCTTCTGGACACCCCCCTGGAATATTCTTCCCCGGGCAGAGTAGAACCTACAGGCTCCACCCTTCTGCCCAGGATGGCCCTTTGGGGACACCGTGCAGACAGTTGTTTCCACTGTCTCGCCCCAGGGACAGGGCCTGGGCCCACACATGTTTGTGCTCTCGGCTTCCTGGAGAGGGAGGCTCAGAGGGGAGTCTCAGTGGGTGTTCACGATGTGAATGAATATGCGACCCAGGGTATGGTTTTCACATATCTGCCCATCCTGGTTGCTTCCCTGAACCATGTTCCAGTTTTTCGATGTTTTTCTGGAAGTGTAGGACCCAGAACTGAACACAGAAATATATGAGCAGAGCTGAGCAGAAAGGGACTGTCACCTCCCTCATTCTAGATATCGGGCTTCTAATAACATGACCAGACATTTCAAACGCTTGCTGGAGACTGCCCTGATTACATACATTTAAGCTAAAACTGAGTGTTCTGTCTTTAGGTTCCTTCCCACGTTGTTGCTAAACCTCATTTTACCACACTTTTCCCGTATCTCATTCTCGGTATGGCACTGCCCCCACCCCCGCCCTACCCAGGGAAATGGCAGATTGATTATAGCTTGATGGCCCACTTTGATGGGCTGGTCTCAGTTGCCTGGAGCGCGGTGTGGAGATGGATTCTGGGGCGGAGCTTGGGCTCAGTGGGAAAGACGGCTGTAACGGACTATCGATGGCTGCCGGGGAGCAGGAAGGGAACGCTAGCATGTTCTTGATATACTTGTCATTCCGTGTCACAGGTGCGCCTAGCCTGGGGCCCATGGAAAGCGTTCAGGGGGGTCCGTCATTCACTTGCATAGGAGAAGTAAGATGCCTTCAGTTTCACTAGCCCATGCCTGACATTTAACATTCCTCCAGTGATGAGCACAGGCAGCAGAGCGCAGTGGCCTTAGCAGGACCTGTGACTTTGTCGCTAACAGTGATCACAGGTATTTTCTTATCATCTTACAGATGTTCCAGATACCATGCACACTTCTGAAATTACAATCGTTATTTGCTAAATCTTGTGTTGTAAAAGAAAGGCGCACGCGTGTTACTGTAACGTAAGTTTATTTTTAATATTTGGCAACTGTTCCAATGTAATTGGCTTCCTGTGTCATACTGTGCATTTTATCTTATTAATTTAAAAACATTCCGAGAAAAGGTCCATAGGCTTCACCAGATGTCAAAGTGTTCCGTGGACTCCGGCCTGGTCCGGTGTGAGGGGCTCCCGCCCTGCATTTCCAACTTCCCTCCCTGACTGTGTGGGTCCAGGAGGGGAGCGGGAAGGTTAGATGAAGTCTTCCAGGCCAAGAGAAGCCGACCACCTGGCCCACTCCTGGGCTGGCTTCCCTGAGGTCGCGCGGGAGGAGATGGACCGTGGAAGCCTTTAAGTAGGTGGAGAGGAGGCTGTGCAGGCTGTGTCAAGGCCAAGGCTGGGTTCTGTCGTGAAGAAGCTGTTGTTACCCAGGTGATACAAGGGAAGGAGGCTGGGCCCGGTCCTCCTAGAGGTTGGAGGGAAGTTTTAGCTGCAGGGAGACCTCAGATCAACCACCCTCCTGAGCTCAGAGGCCCTGCGCTGCAGGAGCCTGTTGCACGGGAAGGAAGAGGCCCATGGGAAAAGGAGGCCTTGAACCCCTTCATCCCGTGTGTGCAGCTTACCAGTTGTCACCTCATTCATTCACGTACTCATTCATTCACTCATATTTATTTAGTGCCTGGGAAGTGGCCACTAGGCAAAGGAAGTGTAAGACTCATTCGCTCCTTCAAAAGACAAAGCAAAGAGACAATGATAACAAAAAGGCTCAATGCTTTCTTTGGGCGGGGGAGACCATGAGGTCCCTAGCCCAGCCCAGAGGAATCAGGAAGTGCTCCCCAGAGGCGGTGACTTTACAAATGAGCAGGAATTAACCAGGCTCTTGGGTGCTTGGGGAGAGTGTTCAGGAAGCAGAGATAGAAGCATGTGCAAAGGAGCTGGGGAAGAAAGAAGACATGGGATTCACAAAACCTTTGATTAGAGGATGGAGGTGGTGAGAGATGGCTGGTGGGGTGACACAGGAAGCCTGGAAGCCATGTTTGGACAGTTCCCTGGCTGTGGTGAGGAAGGGTGTGGGCCCCTGCTGCCCCATCTGTCAGTGGCACTGAGCTGTGCCTGCAGTGGCCGGGGGAAGTTCAAGGTCACGGTCTGGGGTAGGGGAGGTGGAGACCATTTCTTCAGGGCTGGCAGAGGCCAACTGGGAAGCTGGGCCCCACGCCTGCCTCTCCCGACAGTGCCATGAAGGCCCTTCTGCTTCGAAGGCTTGAGTGGGCCCTGCTCCTTTATTTATGGGCTGTGTGAGCAATTTGCTCCTTGCCGGCCGGCTGGCTGGGTGTGTGATGCAGAGATTACTCACGCCCCAGTTGTGGTCCGGCCTCTGCAGGCTGCGGGGTAATGAGTGAGGTAATTAAGTGTAAAAGACAGGAGTGGGCAGGGGAGGGCTTGGTGGGGGGGGTGAGCAGTCACTAGTTCTTTTCAGGAGCAGGGGAGTGAGATAATGTGGGATAATAGCCCAGCCAGGCCCTGCCCAGGCAGCCTGGCCTGTGCCGAGAGGTGCCCCCCAAATGGCCAAGACAATTCAGCCTTTTCAGGGGAAATGGTGGGGCTCAGGCAGGGCCTGGTTCCTGGGGACAGCTGTATGGAAATGACAGCTCCTCTTCTTGGTCCTGTCCTGTGCTGGCTGAGGGTGGGGAACAGGCGCCTTTGCATGGGGGCGAGGCTGAGAAGTGGATAGGACCATGGAAGTGCGACAGGCAAGATGCGGGGTCCACGAGGGGTTGGGAGACTGAGCTGTGTGTGGGGGGGGAGAAGAAGTGGGTTGAGAGCGGTGGGTGCGATTGTTGGTGGCTCCAGAGCCTGCCTCACTGGGTGGGGACTGTGGCGTGGCCACTGGCTAGCCATGTGACATCGGCCTAGTTGTGCTCCCTCTCTGGGACTCTGGGAGGCTGTCCAAACAGTCCCTACCTCACAGGGGAGTTTGGAGGACTGGCAAGATGATGCACGACTCCTAGCACAGCGTGAGTGCTGCGTGTTCGAGACAGTCAAGTTCAGGAGCAGAGAGCATCAGTCATTCATTCATTTATTGAACACATTTTATTGAGTGCCTTCCAACCATAGTCTAATGGTTTCTGGTGCTGGGGAAATAGCAGGGAATAGATCGTACGGGCATACATATGCATGGAGGAAGAGAGCTCTTTCCAACAGAAGACCGTCCAATAACAGAGCTAGAAAGAAGGATGGAAATATGGTAATAACTGATTCTGGCGAGAAGCATCACTGGATGCTAAACAAAAGCCATTGTATGAAAATTTGTTGGGGACAGGATATTAACAGTTTTAAAGTCTCTCACCACAGGTAGTATATTAATTACAAAGGGAAGGAGGGTAAATTTCTAGAGGAGAAGCAGGGCAGATACGACCTGGAATGAAGCGGTACAAGGCAGTGTCACCTGTTCCGGGCTCGCACCTCCTGGTTGGCTGCATGAGGCACCGAGTCCCTCCTGCGGTGTCCCTGCCGAGGAGGCAAAGCCTGAGTCCAATCATCAGGCCCCATCAGATAAACTCCCACGGAAGAACCTTCCACAGAATAACTGGCCCATAATCTCAGTAAGTGTCAAGATAATGAAAGGCAAGGGAAAAACCCAGGGACTGTTCCAGATGAAAGGAGACAAAAGAGATAAGACCGATAGATACAAGGAGTATTTCTGGATGGCTCTTTTGGCTTATTTTAAAAGACGTGATTGTGGGGACAACTGACAACATTTGAGTGGCTTCTGAAGACTCGGTGACCTATCAATGTCAGCGCTCTGATTTGGGTGATTTTATTGTGGTTATTACGTGGGAGAATTTTCTTGTTTGTAGAACATACAGACTGAAGTATTGGGGGCAGGTCATGGGAAATTGGATCAGCGATTTACAAAGGGTTCAGGAGAAAAAAATCTGTACACAAAGAGAGAATGATACAGGGAATGTATTTAAATGTGAACCTTTGGGGATTCTGGATGAAGGATATATGGGAATCCTTTGTACAATGTTTGTAATTCCTCAAAATACAGTTTAAAAGTTATTCAGATGAAATGAAAACCATATAATGTCAGGTAGTGGTAAGTGATACATAGAAAAATAAAGTGGGCTGGGGAATGACCTGGAGGGGTGGTGCCTTTGTAGAAGGTGTGGTCGGGCAGGCCTCTCTGGGAAGGGACATTTGAGCAGAAACCTGGGTGAAGGGAGGGAGTGGCCCTCTGCTTATGTGGGGGGAAAGCCTTCTTCCGGGCTGAGGGACAGAGGAAAGGCCCAGAGTGGAGCTGGCTTAGCACGTGCACTAGTTTCTATTACTGCGTAATAAATTACCGCAGACTTAGTGTCTTAACACAACACCCTTCTGGCTTGCAGTTCCGTAAGCCTGGCGCCATGACCTCTGCTCTGTAACAACTTCGTCACACGAGTAAGTGCCATCACAGTCACAGTTCAGGGGAGTATGCTGGGCAGGTACACCCGGGGGCCCTGGAAATCCTGGGGGGCCATCTTAGGGTTTTCTACCTGCGACAGTGGGGGGCTCTGAAGAATGTGGGAGCCGGTGTGCCTGGAGAAGAATGAGCAAGGAGGTGAGGGGTAGGAGAGAGCAGGGTGTCTTAGGTGGAGATACATAACCCAATGGGAGACCGAGGTTCAGAAAGTGACCTCATGCATTTTGGCTCCTGAGTAAGGGGAGGATCCATGCCAATTTCCCAGGGACTCAGTTGAATTAAAGAACAATCTCAGGGCAGGATCCTCTAGATGGTATAAGTTGACGGCATGCCTGCCTGAGAGAGTGGCCCCCTTGGGGAACCCGGGGGCTGCTGGGCACAATTTAATTGTCAACAAAGTAGCATCAGGCCAACCAGTGACCAACAACCTGTTCAACTCTCAGAGTAGTTGTATGTGTTCTATCTAACAGGACTGCATCTTGTTCCCATTTTTGAGGGACTGTATGTTCCACCGTACCACGTGCCGGGCGCAAACTAAAAAGGGGATGCTGGGAAAAGTCTCCCTCACTGCTGACCACCCCTACCCTTCTCCCTTCCCCCGAGGCCAATTTCCTGGGCTCAGTATTTCGTGCTCATCCAAGTGAATATGTGTGCACACACTCAGCTCCCCCGCCATCTCACTTTGCACCATAGTGGGGCTCTGCGTGCTTTTCCCCCTTGGCAGTGTATCTTGGAGACACTCTGGATCGGCTCCTGCGGAGCTGACGTTCTTTCGTACTGCCGCAGAGCAGTGGTATTCGGATGAACTGTCGTTCCTGAACTGGCCCTGCCCGCAGCCCTGCCCCCTCTTCTCCTCATACCCTGAGCATTCTCGGCCTCCTCCTGGCCCCCAGGATCGTCCCTGCAGCTTAGCTCATCCTGCTACTTCCACTGAAATGGNGCCATCTCACTTTGCACCATAGTGGGGCTCTGCGTGCTTTTCCCCCTTGGCAGTGTATCTTGGAGACACTCTGGATCGGCTCCTGCGGAGCTGACGTTCTTTCGTACTGCCGCAGAGCAGTGGTATTCGGATGAACTGTCGTTCCTGAACTGGCCCTGCCCGCAGCCCTGCCCCCTCTTCTCCTCATACCCTGAGCATTCTCGGCCTCCCCCTGGCCCCCAGGATAGTCCCTGCAGCTTAGCTCATCCTGCTACTTCCACTGCAATGGTGAGCGTGGGATTTGGCTTGCCCAGTGGCTGCACAGTGGGGCTGGGTCACACTACAGGAGAGTTAAAGTCCCAGCCCTGGGGAAAAAAGAGTGTCCTGTGAAAATCCGTAGACACAGCAGAAGACAGGTGAATGTATCAGGTGCCCAAGGGCAGGGCGGGGGTGGGGGGGCGAGGCAAGGGCTCAGTCCTGCCAGTAGGAACGCTCTTTACCTAGGTCTCCTGTGCATATGCACGAGTTTCTCCACAACGTCTCCAGGAAGTGGAGAGTAAATATAAAATAATGCCCAGTTGTTCTCCAAAGTGTTTGTCCAAGGTGACCTCCCTGTCACCAGTGTCACAGAGTCCGTCTTGTTCCACAGAAGTAATTACATTTGAATTTGTTCAGCTTTTAAGTTTTGCCAATCTAGTCAACAGGAAATGAGCTTTGGATTTGGATTCTCTAATTACTAGGAGGGTGAGCATTTATCCCTGTTTATTGGCTGTTCGGGTTTGCTATTCTCTGTTTAAATCTTCAGACTATTTTTCTTTTTGATTGTTTGTCTTTGTTTTATTGATTTGCAGGAGCTCCTTATACATTTTGGATACTAATCTTCATCAGTCAGAGTGTTGGAAACATTTCCCAGCTCGTGGCTTATCTTTTTATTTATTTTTTATAGTGAACTTTTGAGCAGTCTTAATTCTAAGGTAGATTAATTTATTAGTATTTGCCTTTATGGTTTGGGCTTTTTGTTTCTTGTTCCAGAAATTCTCTGCACCCCAGATCCATCCCAGTCTTTCACAGATAAGGTCTGGCAGAAGCGGGGTGCGTGGATGTTTCGCATGAGATGGACAGCAATTTGGACATTTCACCCAAAATGTCGTATGGTGTGCTCGAGGGTGATATTGTTACATCCAGAATCACACACTTATGATTTTGTAATAAGAGATTTTTATGTAATGAAAAAGGAGCACTATTCATGCTGGACTCCGTAAATATATACATAATGGGACACATTCTACATTCTATTTTGTAGCTCCTTTTCTTCTTAACAAGGTAACACGAGCGTTTCCCTGCATCAGAATGTTCTGCAGCATCGTTGGTAAGTGGTTGCATGGTCTTCCATTGTATGGAACATCCTGTTTACTGAATCCCCTGTGGATGGACGTTTAGGTGTTCGACTCTTCACTATTATCAGCAATGCTGCCCAGAACATCCTGTAGCTATTGTGGTCCACACCCGTGATGATTTCTTTTAGGTAAAGTCTTAGAGAAATTGCCTGTTCAGTGAAAGGTTTCTGATATGTTTTACCAAATTTGCAGGGGTCTCGCTTTTGATACTTTTCCCGAAAACCACAGGCCATTGTGTGAACTTGCCCTTCCCAAGTGTCTGGGATCAGCAAGGTAGACGGATGGCGCTGGGGTCCTGGAGACCACGTTCTGCATGGGAGCAGCGGGCAGGCGTGTTCGGTTGTGCGTGCGCGTGCGGTGACGGCCACTCTGCGGGATGAAGACCCTCCCTACCCACTTCCCTCCAGCGCCCCTACAGGTAAGATGCCTTTATTAGGAGGTGTTGAGAGGAAAGAGCCAGGAAATGCCTGGTGAGGCCAGTATGGGTGATGATTCTCGGCTCATGAACTGTATTTTGAAGGCCGTAAGTGGCTGCCTCAGCCAGGCCCTCTGTGTTGAGGGCTGGAACTGGGGCTGCTTACAACTGCTGCCCCCAGGACTGGGCGCATAAGGTTCTCATGAAACGTTTGTCCAACGAACGAAGGAATTTTAAAAAGTCTCCCAGAGAGCCGTCGGGCTGAGAACTTGAAAACTTTGCTAGGGATATCAGACTTTTAAAACCCTTCGGCATTTATTTTAGCGAATATCAACATATATCCTCTTTTTAAAATAGTAATTGATAGTAATTTTAATTTATGGCAGTGGTATAAAGTTTCCCATTAGCATGAATTGGCTTTGTTTTTTTAATGAGGCAATTTAAAGAAAATATTAATTTTAGTGAAATACCGACAGAATGCAAATGGGAGTGGGAGGGGAGGCAGTATGATTCTGTAGAAACTTCGAAAAACCTTGCCTCTTGGAGACCTCCTCCTTGGAAGAAGCCTAGGACCCAGCTGGGTCGGGTCAGAGGAAAGCAGGGCCTGGGGATTCTCGGTGGGGGGCTCTGGGACATGCTGTCAGGAGAGGTGTATAGAGCTCTTTGTGGTACTGAAATCATAGTTAGGGGCTAAAAACTGTTTTCCTCTTTATGTCACTTGACACAGCAACTTTACAAAGCTTAAGGCAATGAGGAGCGCACCCCATCACTTTACAGAGGGAAACTGAGGCATAAAGCGAAGCAGTGATTTGCCGGTAGTCGTGGGGTGAGTGTAGAGGGGGAGGGCGTGGCCCAGTGGTGGGTGTGGCATTTGCGGAGGGGTGTGTCCAGACTGGGACTCCTGGCACCATGACACCACAGCCCTTTCAGGGTGACACCAGCAGCCAAATCCATTAGTGTTTATTGAGTACTGACTGTGTGCTAGCTGCCTGCTGAGCCAATGTGGCTCCTGATGAGGTCTTCGCACTAGCCCTATAGTGGGGCATCCGTCATTATCTCCTGAAAGTGTCCAGGGAGGGGTTATTGATTCACGGTGCCTGCCCTTATAGAAACTGGAGTTCCAATAAGGGAGAGGGGAGACAGAAAATAACCATGGGAAGACATAAATAAATGAGATAATTTCATATAGCGATAAATGCCATGAAGAGAACCCACAGGGTAGTACGGTAAGGTCTCTGACAGGAGGGAAGGGACTGCCCCATGTGAGCTAGGGGACGCTCCTCTGAGCAGGTGCCATCAGGGCTGGAGCCAGAAATGTATTGGATTTGAACCTGCACCATTTGAGAGCTCTGCTCGTGACCCCAAACCTGCCCCATCTCTGTCTTGTGTAGGTTCCAGACGCTTCTGCCAGAGATGCCTTGCTCCTTCATTAAGAATCCTGGAGTCGCAGCTGAAGGGTGGCGATGTCTGGGACTGAGGACTGGAAGGATGCATAAGACCTGTGAGTCAGAAGAGTCTTACCCTCGGGGCTGCCCTGCCCACCTCCAGGGGCTCCGAGTTCTCGGCCTAAGCAGAAGAGTATGCCACACTTGGAGGTCTCTCCAGGTGGTTCCCCTGGCCTGGAAGGGAGACTGGGCCTGCCAAGGGCTGTGGCTCGCGGCTGTGCAAGTTGTTCTGGGCTCAGGGGTGCCTGGCCAGGGGGTAAGAGGCTGCCTTGCATCCTCCTGGGGGGCTGCCTTGCTCCAGGAGGAAGGGGTGCCTATTTCTAATTCACACAAAGGAGTTCTCTGGGCCAGTGGCTGTCCTGAGCCTGGTGGAGGACCATGGTAGAGATTAGCCCCCAGGTCACCTGCCCTTTCTCTAGCCTGCTTCCTGGCTTTGTCCCTGTCAGCCCGGGAAGGTGGGAGGGTGGAGCATCATCATTATAGGAGGATTTTGGCCCTCTGTGGTAGCAAGGGGGACTTTGCAGGCCAATGACAGGCCTTATGGGGAGCAGCAGAGAGGAAGGGCTGGACTCCCTGGGGCCTTTGTGGAGCTGACAGGCTGAGGAGTGGGCGGGGCCAGGGGTGGGGGTAGCTCAGAAACGCCTTATCTCCTCTGGGCCAGTGTCAGCTGAAGTCCCCAGCCTGCAGCACAGGCTGGAGCTGCCAGCCTGAGACTGGGGACTGCAGCGAATTTGCATTTATATTGGAGACTTCTGTTTCCAGGGCCTTCGGGGAGGGGGGCGGCCACCGTGGTCAGCTGAGCGAGATGCAGGAGAGGAGGGGCCTGCAGCCCTGTCCTGCCAGGGCCACGGGAAGTGGCCGGTGGGCTGGGCCTGCCTGGCTGAGGAACAGTGGCACAGAAGGTTCTCTGGGCACCAGGCCGGCCCTGACAGCCTGCCTGTCCACCCTCCCAGCCGCTTGCCAACATCAGCTGAGAGTTGGCTCTGCCCCACTGGCCTAGGAGAAAGGTCAGAGGCCTGTGCCAGCAAAGGACTGGGCAAGGCAGGAACCCTCCTGTGACTGAGTGCAACTGTGTGTCGTCGGTCTTAACCTTCCCCTCAATCCGGAAAGGTGTTTCAGCCAAGAAAACCAGGGCTCAGAGAGGCTTAGCTGGGAGTCCAAGGTGATCCGTCTTGTAATCCAGTGCCCCACGGAGCTGCCTCCCAGTGACACTGAGCTGATGCATGTGCTCCAGCAGACACCCTCTCACTCTGGGCACAGAGGAGTTGACACCCCTGTGAGGTCTAAGAGTCAAAGGAGCACATCACAGACTCATCACATGACATGGTTGGGCCTCGTTTCATGATGGCTTAGAGAGCATGTTTCATTTTATGAAGTCCATGGCCATGATCAGGTTTCTCCTGTGCTTGGGGAATGCAGCTTCTCCCTGTGAGACTTCATAATGGGGAAGGGATGGAAGGAAGGCAGAAGGAAGGGAAAGGGAGTGGTAGAGAGTAACAGAAGAAAAGTCAAGGGCAGAGGGTGCCAGGGAGAACTGCCATGCCAGCCCTGCGAGTGTGCTTGCCGGTTCCCCTGTGGACCTGGAGCTGTTGGGAGTGCCCTCCATGACCCTTCCGGGCTGTTACATGGATTGGTGCTCCTCCCTCTGTGCTGCTGCTCCTCCCCCTGCAGCTGAGGCCTCCAGCTCGCTGGTAACAGGCTGCTAGCCCTGCTCCCCGTGGGGAGCAGGGACCGCCTGGTGGGGGCTCCAAGGAACAGAGGTCAGGCCCCTCTGTGATCCTGGAGCTCAGTTCAAGGTGACTGGTGACCAGGCTTTGTCTCCATCCCTCAGTGCTTAGCTGCCTCTGGAGGCGGGGTTGGGGGGGCACTCAGCCTCGCTCTGTGGGTTCTCCTCACTCCCTCCCTCCCCCCATCCCACCAGACGGAGGGCTTGGCCCCATTCCCCCAGCCTGTGACTGTGGGCTTGCAGCTGACACACCTCCTGGTCCTGGCTCTCCATCCTGCAGCACAAGCCCTCCCTGTCTGTCACCAAACAGTCAGGACGTCCTGTTCCACCTGGCAGGCTGGCTATTGCCCAGCAGAGTCTTAGGCAGTGAGGACCAGTTCTGAAACCCACTGCTTAGGTTCTAATCCTGGCTGTGCCTCTTCTTCGCTGTGTGGCCTAGGGCAAGATCCTGTCCCTCTCTGAGCCTCTGGCTCCCCATCAATAAATGGGCACAATGATAAGGGCCTGCCTCTTGGATTACTGTGTGGATTATATAAGATCCTGCATAGAAAGTGCCTGGCTTGGTGCCTGGCATCTAGTAAGCACTCAAGACACATTAGCTTTTATTATCCAAGCTCTGTCTTTCAGTGCCTCTTAGAGGGTAGTAGGGATGTCAGGTCACAGAGACCTGCTCCCCCGTGTGCCTCCTCCATTAACCCCTTTGTGGCCAGCGTCGCCTCGCATGTCTGTTTCAGCAGCTGCAGGGGTGAACCCAGTTACCATTGCACTATTGCTGCTTCTCCCAGCTAACACTTCATGACTGTTTGTGATGAACCAGGTGTTGTTCAAGCTGTTTGCAAGTATGGCTCCCAACTCCACAGCGCTCCTCCCGTCAAGAGGTGGGGTTTGTGTCGCCTTTGGTGATTGCTTCCAGGAATAAAATGAGGCAGAAATGACATCATGTAACTTCTGAGAATAGGTTAGAAGTAGCCAAGCCACTTGTGCTTGGGTCTCCGGGGCCACTCACTCTTGGAATCCGGCTGTCATGCTGTGAGGAAGCTCAGGGTCTAAGGACAGGCCACACCGATGCGTTTTGGCCGACAGGCTCAGCTGAACCCGTCTTGCCTGCCCGACGAGCAAGGGAAGACGTCTCTAGATGATTCCAACCCCCAGCCTTAACTCTTTTCAACGGAGGCCCCAAACAGCGTAGAACAGAAGGAAGCCATTGCCAATGTGCTCTGTCTGAATTCCCGGCCCATAGGAATCTGCGAGCATATGAAACTCGTTAAAAGCTCTGTGTTTGGGGTGGTTTGTTATGTAGCAGTGAATAAGTGGAACCTCCACGTGGGCTCCTTGAAGCTTCATGACAACAGTGAGTAGTTGTTACTATCATCCCCGTTTCACAGATGAGGAAATGAAGACCCAAAATGCTCCAGTGAGTTGCCCGAAGTCACGGAGCTCATAAGAGCTGGAATCGGCGCTCGAGGGTGAGCTCACAGCTGAGTACTGAAGAACCAGCCCCACCCCACAGGACCTGGTGGAGTGGAGAGGGGTCTGAGTGTTTGTTTGAGGGCCCTGGGGCGGGGGGCTGCAGAAAGGCACTGGCATGGGATCGGTGAGATCAGCAGCTCTCTTGAGTGCCACGTGGAGGGTGGGTGCGGAGGGCCTGGAGGTGGCCCATGAGATGGACAGTGCCATCCTGCCATTGTCCACCACCCTCTCTGCTCTGCCTCTCAGAGCTGCAAAGGCAGCAGCAGGAGCCCTGGTCTCAGGCCCCCGTGTGCTTTGCACCTGTCACAGCTTGGCCCAGCCAGGGATGCCAGCCAATTGGACCAACCTGGGCTGTGCCCTCAGATGGGCAGAGCTGGGTGGTGAAGGCCAGCAGCTCCAGGGCCAGTGTGAGCAGGAAGAAGTCCCAGGAGAGTCCTCTGCCCTCACACCTCAAGGTGGGCCACAGAGCCCCAGGGTCATCTGAACCAACCGCACCTCTTTGTTCTGGAGTTGGCTGTGAGTGGCAGCAAGCCCAAAAGAAGAATGACTTACATGAGACAAATACTGATTCTTCTTTGTTATAATCAGTCTGGATGCAGGCAGTCCTGGGCCAGCAAGGCGGCTCCTTGATCCCCAGGGTCCCAGGTTTCTTCTGTCTCGCTGTTCCGTCCTCTTCAACACCTCATGGTCCAGAATGGCTGCTCACCTTCCAGCCATCATGTCCACATTCCATCCAGAGGGAAGGAGGAAGTGGCAAAGAATGTCCCCTCTCTTTAAGGACTTCTCCTAGAAACTGCGCTCTACTTAACCTCCTCTTGGCCAGAATGGAGACACGTGGCCACATAACTTGGAGAGGCCAGGGAACGTGGTTTCTGTTCTGGGTGTCCATGCTCCCAGCTATGTCTGGGTCTTCTAATACTGAGGGGAAGGGAGATAATGGACATAGGAAACCACCAGCAATGCTAACCACACCTGGCAACTTGGCAGCCAGATTATTTTGAAACTCAGATCAGATCGTTTTACTTCCCTGCTTAAAACCGTTTTTGTAGTTCCGCTTGCTCTCCTGATAAAAGGCTGCATCCTCATCTGGCCCTGGGGGCTGCCTGACCTCACCATGGCCCGCCTCTCCAGCCACATCCTCCCCAGCCCACCTTGACACTGAACTCAAACCAGGCCCACCCACCCTCGCCCTGGGTTTCTGCTGTGCTCTGATTGTTTGGAAAACCCATCATCAGTTAGGATCAGCCACAGAGGCAGTTAACGACTATTTAGTCCTGTGGTCATAAAGCCCCTACTATGTGTCAGGTACATACATACATTTTCTCATTTGAATCCTCAATAGTCCCTTGAGGTCCGAGTGGCCGGGAGCCCCTTTCACAGAAACACAGAGCATGCTGTGCGGTGACTGCCTTGCCCCACTGCCCCACTGCTTTGCTGACGAGAACGACACCTAATGGGTCTGGCGTGTCGCGTCTGTGCAACGGTTTCCCTTCGAGTGTCTCATGGAGTCCTCGCAGCTTCTGCGGCCCATTTGCAAACGAAGAAATGGGGAGTCGGGGAGGAACAGAGTGGTATCTGCTTCCCGACTGGAGTCCAGGCTTGCCTGCCCTTTGCCTCCGGCGGCTGCCCCATGTGCCTCCCCCCCCCCCCCCCCCCGGGGAATGAGTGAGGATGGGCCACACTGGGGCTCCACGGTCCAGGTGCCAGCAATTCCAAAGTCCAGTTTTCATGTGAGGAAGCTGAAGTGCCTTCCCTCCGGGAACTTGCCCAGGGTCCTACACACCATCAGGGACACTGCTGGAAAGGGACCCCAGTCTCCTGACTACCAGTGTGGAGATGTTGCACACTTGTCTCCTTTATGCAGCAAATATTTATCGAGTACCTACTGTGTGCCAGGCCCTGTGCTAGCCTCTGGGATCGCAGCGGGGGAATGTGGAGCTGACATTTTAGAGCTGAGGAGGGGAGGGGAGAGACAGACATTAGGCAAAGAAATCATCTATAGGTGCTGTCTTCCTTTGTTTCTTTCCTCCAACAAGTATTTATTGAGAACTATATTTCTATAAGACAGACACGGTCCTGACTCCTGCGGTAGAGGCAGGCATTGAATGAGGAGACACATAAATAAACAAGATAAATTCAGAAGGGGAGGGGATGGGGGTTAACTTTAGATGGGGTGTTCAGGGAGGGCCTCTCCGAGGAAGTGACTGGACCTGAGACCTGAAGGGTGTGAAGGGGCCAAGCAGGGTGTTCCCAGTGGAGGGAACAGTAAGTGCGAGGGCGCAGAGGCAGGACTGAGCCTGGGACGTGGAAGCTGGGAGCTGAGAGGCCACAGTGGCTGGAGCAGGGTGAGAGGGAGCAGTTCAGTGGGGAAGGTTGGCAGGAGGGAGGGGCCTTGGGAAAGGCCGGGGTGCCATTGAGGGGCACTAAATAGAGAGAAGAGATGACAAGCTGCTTCCACCCGCACACACCATGGGGCATCCCTCTGGGAGGCCAGTCATCCCTGCATCTGGGGGTTTCCCAGCCAGACCCCCGAGGGGCTGGGGCCAAGCACCTGCTGGCCTGGCACTGCCTGCCTCGGTGCAGATAAAGCCCCCAGCCCCCCTGCAGTGGAGCCCCCTCAGCAGTGCCTCCACCTGCACAGCGGCGCAGGGCATTGTGTGCTGGCTCTGACCCGCACACCTGGTGTTCGCACCAGCCTGCTGCCTGTCCTGATTTAGGAGGTTGTTCTGGCTGGTTCTGGGGCCTGTTTCCTGAAGTCCACCAGCTGGGATTAGGCTGGCCTAGAAGGAGGAAGCAGGCTGTAGTGGTGGCCAGGGAAGAAGGCATCCCCCTGGCAAGCCCAGACTTCCCTTCTGTAACCCTCCTTCCCCAAGGGGCAAAGAGCATGCATGGTCCCCGGGTAGAAAGCAAAGTTCAAGTGCCAGATTAGCTGCTGTGCTTAGCATCCCTCCCTCTGTGGGTCTCAGTTTCCTTATGTGTACCAGGGGGTTGACCTGCTAAACTCACGGTATGGACTCTATAGCCAGACCATCTGAACTTTCATTTTGCCATGTAGTGGCTGTTGGAAGCTAGCTGGGTTATTTCCGGTGCCTCCGTTTACCATTTATAATATGGGAGGTATAATAATGACGCCTATTTCAAGGGTTGTGTGAAGATTGAGTACGCGTACCAGGTGCTTAGAACAGCGCCCATCCCATTGTAAGTGCGCTAATTTAACTCTGATTGTTACTATCTTTAGAGAACAATCTTTGTTCTCTCTATATTCTCTAAAACAAAAGACAGTGGGGGTAACTGGGTCCATTTGTTTGCAAACTTTTTGGTCTTTGTTTTTAACAGAGAAGCTTTGCATTGCTCAAGAGAAATTTTACTCAGAATCCCAGCTGTTAGGAGGGGATGGAAGGGGGGGCGCCTGCCCCACCTGCTCTCCTGTCTTCATGTCAGTAGCCCCAAGGGGCCTCCTGGGGCATAATATGAAAACTCCTGTTCAGTTTGTCTCCTTTGGCTCACAGTCAAGGAAACTGAGACTCAGAGAGGGACAGGGAACAGGCACCATAAGGAGTGAGTAGCTCAGCCTAGCCTAGAACCTGGATCTCCTGGTTTTCTCAACGCAAGACAATGGGCAGGGCTGGGAGAAAAGCAAGGACCAGGAGCCGCTTAGGGGGACTGGGTGCATTGTGGTGTCAAGTCATTAGCATGCAAATGGATGCAAACGAATGCAAAACAGCATGTTTTATGCTAATTTGCAGAGTCGAGAGCGACGACATTTTTGGTAATAGGGCAGCAGTCCTGGTCCCTGGGCATTGCCGAACACGCGTCCTTTTTTTCTCTCTTTCTTTCATTATTATGATTGGGCCCATAAATCTTGGTTTGGCTGTGATCCCACCCCTTCTCTCAAGCCTGGCTCTTGTCACTTTCAAGTTCCTGGTCCTCTCTGGGCTCCGGGACAGACCTGGGCAGTGGATTAGAGAACCAGGCAGGAGCCACTAGTCAGTGCCAGGGGGTGAGCCTGTCCTGGAAGCTGCTTCTTGGGAAATGGGCCTTGGCTGGCGTCGGATGGGGTTGGGGACTGGGGCTGGGGACTGGGGCAGGTGCTGCTATGTCAGCGGGCCTGTGGGCATCTGGGACATGACTGCCAGGCCTCCCAAAACCTGTCCCTAACCCCAGGCTTGGCTTCCTCTGAGCTCCCAGGGCCACTGTGGGTTCTGGTCTTTTGGGGGCTGCCTTGCTTCTCAGGATGAGCTGCTCAGGGAGGGCAGGACCCCCTCCTTTCCGTGTCAGGACGCCCAGTGCCTGGGACACAGTTTGGGATGTGTTTGGTGTTGGAAGACTGAATGAGTACATGGAGATCTGGCAATGTACCTGCAGGTGGGTACACCGTCTCCGAAGCCACGTGGCTTGAATTCAGATCCTAACCAAGTTACTTTCCAAGGTTGGGGGAGGGAGACGAAGTCTCATAGCTGACGTGAACCCAGCACCCACCACGCTCCACATGCCTGCTTCCTGTAGCGTTTCTGCTCTCACCGACAATACTACCTTGTAAGGCATCGTGATGGCTTCTTCCACTTCAGGGACGAGATGTGAAATGACTTGCCCAAGGTAATGCCCTCAGGGGGATGACGGAGCGGCACTTCTGTTTACCGAGGGTGAGCGAGCTCCTCACTGGACAGTGACTGTAAGCCTTGAGGTAAAGCTGCTGTTTCAGGGTACCCGGGCCTCTACCTGTGCTACCAGCCGACCTTTCCGCTGTGTTAACCTTGATCTGAGCCCAGGGCTCCTGGGACAACAGCCTCGGTGAAGAACTCCCCCAACCTTTTGTTTTCTGGATGCCTCTACTATTCTGTCTTCAGGGAAATGGCCCACCCCAAGCAACCGCCTTCCCGCGAGACTTAGATACTGTTTCTTGTGACTCCCATGTAAGTCTCCGGGAAGACTCCCTCGCTTGCCTGTGCCCTTTCCCCTTCTGCCTGAACCTGCTGATCAGGCCAGACAAACCGTCCCTCTTCCTATTCTTTGTCAGTGGTTGGCTGGCTGAGACTACAATTGTTTGGCCCACCTGAAACTAGACACTGAGGATAAACATTTTCTGTTCCCCTGACTGATGAGACCTTCC
This sequence comes from Sturnira hondurensis, assembly GCF_014824575.4. NCBI lineage: Eukaryota > Metazoa > Chordata > Mammalia > Chiroptera > Phyllostomidae > Sturnira > Sturnira hondurensis. The sequence continues at coordinate 30,473,009 of NW_028076767.1, forward strand.
CTGATTGCAAGACGCTGAATTCCCCCACCTTAACCTGTCCGCACTTTGCCGTGAAAGTCTGAGGCAAATCTGCCCCCCCCCCACTACGATCTGGGGATCCAGGGCGCTGCCCTTATCGCAAATAAAATCATCTCCCCGATGTGTGCCGTCCACCCTGCCGTTTTCCACTTGGGGCCCCGGGGCCGCGTGAGGCTCCAAGTGCGACCTTGGAGCACTGCCTGAGCACCTCTATGCCTCGGTACCTCCTTTGCAAAGCGAGATGCTCACTGGCCCTACCTCCTTAGGTTGCGACCAGAGGAGATCACGCCAGAAAACGCTTGGCTCAGAGCCCGACCCGGAGCGAGCGCTCCAGAAATGTCAACCATTGTGCGTGCAGGAGAGGAGTGGAGAGGAACCTGGACGGGACCCGCGGGGGAGCTCGGCGGCGCGAAGTTGGGGGTGCTTATACGTCTGGAGACCTCCGCCCCTTCCGGTGTTTGGGGGTGCCCCGTGTCCCCACATCACCGTCCTCGGATCGCTAGGTGGGGCGGGGGGCACACTCCCTACTCCTCCCTTCCCCGCCGCCTGCCTTTGATTGTGGCGAGCAGCGAGTCGAGGAGTAAATTAACTTTTTGCACACTTCATTATGCGCCGCCCCGCGTCCCCCGGGGCCGCGGCCCCGCCCCCGCCCCGCGCCGACAACTTGATTGGGCAATTAATCTTCGCGCCCCCCACCCCCCCCGTCCAGCCCGGGGCTTTTGTGCGCCGGATCGCCGGCCGCGGGCGCTGGCCCGGCCGAGCGGTCTGCTAACGCTGATAAGGCGCCCAGCGCCGCCCGGCCCCCGCCTTTGTCAGGGCGCCGCGAGGCCCGGTCGCCGCGCTGCCGTCTCGCACCCATCAGCGCGCCCCCGCCCCTCCGGCTCGGTCCATCTGTTTGAGCTCACAATCCTCCAGCGGCTGGGCTGGGGGAGGGGGCTCGCTGTTGGGCAGGGAGCCAGCACCCCCTCCAACCCCGCGCCCCATGTGTGAGGAGTGCACCCCCCTCCGACACACACACGTGCGCGCGCGCGGGTTGCCCAATTAAACAGCGCGGTAGTAATTAAGAAGGGTGGGAGCTCGAAGCACTGCAGCAGCGGTCTGAGGAATGGGGAGGGGGGTTCCCCGCAGTGTCCAAAAAAGAGGGGACCCTGCCACCCATCCGGTACCCCAGGTGTGTAACGCCTGGCTCCCGGGTTGGGGGTCTACGGGCTCCAATGGCTGCGGTGATGGGGAGTGGGGAGGGCGGAGGGAGAGAGAACCCCTGGGAATTGGCCTGATAATTCGTGCCTCTTTGTGCAGTTTTCTGGTTGGTTTTTTTTTTGGTTGTTGTTGTTTTGGTTTTGTTTTTTTTTTCACCAGCAGTTGACCCAGCCTCAAAAAGGCAGCCTGTGGTTCCAGTAACTTTGAGGACCTGGGTCCTGAATGGAGGGTCAGTCCGGGGCTATTGTAGAGGCCGATGGCAGGGTGTCCGAAGGAGGCTCAGAAAGGGCCCCGCACTCACCGTGCGAGGTGGTTTGTAGGGCGACAGGCCTGCACCCCGGGCTGTGGAAGGGATGGGCGAAGACTGTCCTGGTGCAGCCCTGGGGTGTGCAAGCCAGTAACGGTTTTGGTGTTTTGTGTGGCTTTCCCAGCACGGGGCCGGGGATAAAAGCTGATGGGTTAAAGATGGTGCTGGGAACGGGCCAGGGGTAGAGTGGTGCCAGAGCAAGAGCCGAAAACTTGTGGTCGCTTGAGGCTGGTAGTGTGTGTGTGTGTGTGTGCGCGCGCGCGCACGCACGCGGTCTTTGGGAAGTGTCTGCACCAGTGTTGGAGGGGTGCGGGTTTCGGAGAGAAAACGGACAGCCTTCACTTGTTCTGGCGAGAGGGTGTGCCCCGGTGCGCACGGCATCTTTGGGTTCGGGGTAGGAGACGCCGCCGCGCCTGAGCGGTCTGCCCCCGGCGTGGACCTAACACTCACTGAAGGGGGCGTCTCCGCCCAAGTCCGGTTCTCCCGACAGCGTGCGCACGGTGGAGGCTGTTGGCTGCCCTCGCAGACTCGCACTCTGGTTTGGAAAATGGATGAGAAGATCAACTCAGAAGACACGAGGTTCAGTGGGTGATAAGGGCTGTAGATCAAAACAAAGCAGGACAACCGACTAGGTGTGTGTGACCCACTTGCTGGACACCCGGCTCACACCAGGAGGCCGCATTGCCGCAGCCATGAAGGTTACACTCCTGATCTCATGCAGCGCATCTCCCCACTCCCTGGGACTCGGCCTCCTCAGCCCGCTCTGCGGCCATGGGGTCCCGGGGATGATGGGCAGGCCTCAGGCTGCTGCAGCTTCTCCCCCTTATTCCCGTGGAGGTGGCGGTGGCTCCTTCTGCTAATGACAACCTCCAGTCTTGCATGACGGAAAGGCCTTCTGGGCCCACAGTCCAGAAGGGGCCCTGTCAGCAGGAGCTGAATTAAAATGGAGAAACACAGCTTCCCTCCCCCCTCCCCCTCCTCACTTCCCTCATTCCCACAGCCCCTGAGGCCGTGGGTGGTGAGTTCCCTTTCTTGCTGAGCTGAGTTCCTGAGCTGTGCATGGGGTGTGTGCCTCCCTGTGGGCACTAAAGTTGGGGACACCCAGGACCAGCAGGTGGGGTAACCAAGGTGCCGTCTGACCCTGAAGCCCCTCCCTGCCTAGTACCCTCCAGGTTCAGATGCCTCATCAGCTCTGGTCCTTGATTCTAATGTTCTGGCTTTAAAGAGCCCAGAATTCAACATTGTAGGCTTCCGACTTCCTGGAATATTAACATCCAGGAACATTCTAGATTGCTTTGATTTCTGCCCTTATGTTCTAGAATTCTGTGTCTTCAATGTTGACTTTATTGGGGTCCAGCTCTTGAAATGACAACAGAGAAAGACTCCATGCAGAGGCACACAATACGAATCATAACAGCAGCAATGAACAGTTTTTTAGAATCTTGTAAGTACCAGGCACTGTTCTAGGCATTATACAAATAAATTGATGAAAATAAATGAACATTTTGTTACCAGGTATTGTGAACCCACGAGAGGAGTAGGGAGCAGGCGGGTGGGGGGGTGGTGATTAAAATTGAAGGTCAAGGTAGGACGCACTGAGAAGGTGACATTTGATTTTCTATCCTTTCAATTACTGAGATTTAAAACCTCAGTCTGTAATTGTAGATTTATTTCTCCTTACAAGTCTATCAGTTTTTGCTTCATGGATTTTGAATACCTTCCTTTAGGGGAATAAACATTTTAAATTGTTGCAGGCTTGGTTATCTGACTCCATGATTCTTTGTTCTGAGATGAACTTTGTTTGCTATTAAACTAGCCACTCCTGTGCTCTTTTGATTAGTGTTAGTGTGGTCTGTCTTTTTCTATCCTTGTACTTTTGTTTCTAGATTTTATTTATTTTTTTTTAGAGAGAGGAGAAGGGAGGGAGAAAGACAGGGAGAAAGAGAGGGAGAGAAACAGATTGGTTGCCTCTCACATGCCCTCAGCTGGGGACCTGGCCCACAACCCAGGCATGTGCCCTGACTGGGAATCAAACTGGTGACCTTCCGGTTTGCAGGCTGGCGCTCAATCCACCAAACTACACCAGCCAGGGCTCTGTCGTTGTGCTTTTAATGTGTGTCTTTATATTTAAAGTATGATTTTTTTGCAGGTGGCACATATTTGGTTCTTTAAAAAAAGATCCAGTCTGACAATTGCTGCTTTTTAGAGAGAAAAATCTCTGGGGGTGTTTAGAGCATTCATGTTGAATGTGATCGGTACTACGGTTAGATTCAATACCTCACCTTGCTGTTTGCTTTGTCTTTGTCCTGTCTGCTCTTTGCTTCCTTTTTCTGCCTCACTTGTAATTAACTGAGTGTTTTTATTGTTCCATTTTACCTCCTTTGTTGGTTTATGAGTTATACTTCTTCATTTTGTTATTTTGTGGTTGCATCAGGATTTGTAGTATGTATTTCTGACTTACACAGTCTGTTGTCAAGGGATTTGATATCACTGTACGTGCAGTGTAAGAACCTGACGACAGTATACTTCTGTTTCTCTCCTTCTGACCGCGTTGCTGGGGTGGCCATACTTCTGTGAATGTTAAACTCAACAGAATATTATGATTTGGGTCTAAACAGTAAATGATCTTTTAATGACATTTAAATGATAAGAAGAAATCTTATGTATTTACTCAGGTAGTTGACATTTTGGGTGCTCTCTCTCCTGTCTATAGGTCCAGATTCCCATCTGCTCTCATTTCCATTCTGCCCAAAGGGTTTCATTGACCATTTCTGATAATGAAGCTCTATCGATGAGGAATTCTTTCAGTTTCTGTATGTCTAAAAACATCTTTATTTCAACTTCATTTTTTCAAAGACATTTTAACTGGGTATAGAATTCTATGTTGACACATTTTTTTTCCATTTCAGTAAGTTAAACGATGATGCTCAACTATTTTCTCCAAATATTTTTATTCCTCTGTATTTAACAAACCTTTAAAAATATTTTCCTCTTTGTCCCCAATTTTGAGCAATTTGATCATAATGGGTAATTTTCTTTCTGTGTCGTGTCCTTGAGGTTTGTGAAGCTTCTTGGATCTGTGAGTTTATAGTTTACGTCAGTTTTGGAACTTTTCAGCTTTTGTCCTTAAATATTTTATTTCCTTTGGGGACTTCAATTACACAAATATCAGGCTGCTTGAAGTTGTTCCACGGCTTCTGATGCTCTCCTTGTTTCTTCCAAGATTCTTTTTTCCTCTATGTGTTCCATTTTTGGGTAGTTTCTATTTGCCCTGTCTTCAGATTCACCGGTCTTTATTTTTCTGCTGTGTTTAGTCAGACATTAATCCCAGCATATTTTTCACTTCACACATCGTTGTCTTCCTTTCTAGAAGTTCATTTGGGTTTATATATGTCTTCCATGTGTCTCTCTGCCTTTTGAACAAAGAGAATACAGTTTTGATCATTGTTTTATTGTTCTCACCCATGACTTCTGGGTCAGTTCTTGGTCAGTTTCAGTTAATTCACTCTTTTCTGCATTAAGGGTGGTGTTTCCTTGCTCCTTCATGTAGCTGGTAATATTTTCTATAAAACATACTTTTAATCTCCACCTGAGAATATATATATATATATTTATATAAGAAAGGGAGAGAGTAACACTGATGTGAGAGAGAAACCTCGATCCGTTTCCTCCTGTTCGCACCCCAACTGGGCGTTGAACCCGCATCCTAGGTGTGTGCCCTGACCAGGGGTCGACCCAGGCCCATGTTTGGTGTGCAGGACGACGCCCCACCCAACTGGCCTCTCTGGTCAGGGCAGTGTCTGATCATCTTTATTTGGATGCCAGACACTGTGAATTTTACCCTTTTTGGATGCTGTATATTTTTATATTTCTATAAATCTTTCTGAGTTTTGCCCTGAGATTCAACTGGGTTGCTTGGAACCCATCTGACCCTTTTCTGACCCTTTCACGTCTTGCTTGTGTGGTGTGTGGGGTGGGTGCAGAGCAGGGTTCTGCTGAGAGCTCGTTCCTTGCCGACGGTGAGAAACGCCCTTCCTGAGCACAGCGGTCCACCCTTATCTGTAGTTTTGCTTCCCACAGTTTCCGTTACCAGTGATCAACCATGGCCTGAAATGTTAAATGGGAAATTCTGGAAATAAACAATATATAAGGTTTAAACCGTGTGCTGTTCTGAGCAGTGTGAGGAAATCTCCAGCTGCCCTGCTCTGGCCTTCCGGGGACGTGAGTTGTCCCGTTGTCCGGCACCTCTGTGCTGAACGTGCTCCCCTGTCTAGTAGTCACTCAGCAGCCATCGGGGGTATCAGATCGACTGTCACGGAAGCACAGAGCTTGTGTCCAGGTCACCTTATTTTACTTAACAATGGCCCCAAAGTGCAAGCATAGCGATGCTGGCGGTTCAGACATGCCAAAGAGAAGCCATGAAGTGCTCCTTTAAGTGAGAAGGTAGGTAGGTATATGAAAAAACATGGTGTATGTGTGGGGTTCAGTGACTAGTTGCAGTTTCAGGCACCCACTGGGGATCTTGGATCCTCCATGGATAAGGGGGGCCACTGTACTCTAACCAGTGTGCCATGAATTAATGACTTTTTTCCCCCTATTTGGCACTGTTTTGGTCTTCTATGAGTGCTGGGCACTGTTTTCTAATCTTTCCCCTTGGTTTTTCCCAGCCCAGAACGATTTTGCCACACAACAATGCCAATGAGAGCTTAGTCTGAGATTCCGGAGGGGTTGCCACAGGTCTCTGGAACGGCCTCTCTGTGCAGCCCTCTCCTTTCTGATGGTCTGTCCCGCAAACTCTGCTCTCCTCGGTCTCCCTGGACCCTCCACTGCGTTTCCTCAGCTCACAGACCCTGCTGGACTCCACCCGGGTTCCCTGTCCTGCGCTGGGACCTGGAAGCTCTTTCCAGGTTGTCAACTAGGGCCATCGTAGGGCTTGCCTCAAAAATCANGTTGTCCGGCACCTCTGTGCTGAACGTGCTCCCCTGTCTAGTAGTCACTCAGCAGCCATCGGGGGTATCAGATCGACTGTCACAGAAGCACAGAGCTTGTGTCCAGGTCACCTTATTTTACTTAACAATGGCCCCAAAGTGCAAGCATAGCGATGCTGGCGGTTCAGACATGCCAAAGAGAAGCCATGAAGTGCTCCTTTAAGTGAGAAGGTAGGTAGGTATATGAAAAAACATGGTGTATGTGTGGGGTTCAGTGACTAGTTGCAGTTTCAGGCACCCACTGGGGATCTTGGATCCTCCATGGATAAGGGGGGGCCACTGTACTCTAACCAGTGTGCCATGAATTAATGACTTTTTTCCCCCCTATTTGGCACTGTTTTGGTCTTCTGTGAGTGCTGGGCACTGTTTTCTAATCTTTCCCCTTGGTTTTTCCCAGCCCAGAACGATTTTGCCACACAACAAGGCCAATGAGAGCTTAGTCTGAGATTCCGGAGGGGTTGCCACAGGTCTCTGGAACTGCCTCTCTGTGCAGCCCTCTCCTTTCTGATGGTCTGTCCCGCAAACTCTGCTCTCCTTGGTCTCCCTGGACCCCCCACTGCGTTTCCTCAGCTCACAGACCCTGCTGGACTCCACCCCGGTTCCCCGTCCTGCGCTGGGACCTGGAAGCTCTTTGCAGGTTGTCGACTAGGGCCATCGTAGGGCTTGCCTCAAAAATCACTATCTTTCATTGCCTGATGTCCAGTGTCTCAAACCCTGTCGTTTCATATATTTTGTCTTTTTTTTTGTTTCATATATTTTGTCTTTTTTTTTTTTGTTTCCTGGTTGTTTGAAGTGGGAGAGTAAATCCAGTCCCCATTCCTCCATCTTGGCTGGGAGCAGACGTCAGAAGGGAGACGTTGAACACAGACTTGAAGGAGGTGATGGAGTGAACCGTGAGGATATGGAGGTGAGGAGGGGAAGAAGAGGACTCCAGGTGACAGGGACATCGAGTACTACGCAGCCCCGTGCCAGTGCTCCGAAGAGCGCGGAACTGCAGGGGGCCAGTGCGGCTGGAGCAGGGGCCGCTGCGGAGAGAGGACGGGGAGGGAGGGGGTGAGCTACTGGGTTGTGGAGGACTTTGTGAGCCGTGGGGGAACTTTGGCTTTTATGCCAAATGAAACGGCAGCTGTGGGGGGGGGTTTGGGGCAGAGGAGGGACGTCCTGTGCGTACATTTCTTAGGGTCTCTCCGTTGACTGAATTAACTGAAAAGGAGCAAGAGCGAAAGCTCAAGACGGCTGGGAACCAGTTCCCTAAACCAGGTGAGGGGTGATGGTGACTCATACACGTAAGAGGACGCGTTGCCAAGGGGGTTGTTAACCAGAAGGGTGTTCGAGGGTGGCTGGGGAGCTGTTGGCGTTGCACGTCTGGGTCTGGGTGGAGGTTACATCACGCGCTCACTGGGTGCAGGTTCACTGAGCTGGGTGTACACACGCAGTTGTGTTCTCACCTGCATGAATGCAATACCTCAAATTGAAAAATGAAATGCGAACTGGAGAGTGTTATGCTAAGTGAGATAAGCCAGGAAGTGAGGGACAAATACCAGGTGATCTCACCTTTAACTGGAACATAATCAACAAAAGAAAAAAGCAAGCAAAATATAACCAGAGACATTGAAATTAAGAACAATCTAACAGCAGCTGGGTGGGGTAGGGGGATAATGAGGGGAAGGGTTTTCAGGAACTACTATAAAGGACACATGGACAAAAAACCAAGTGGGGTGGAAGCAAGGGCGGGAGGTGGGTTTGGCTGGGGAGTGGCAGGGGAGTGGGTGGGGAAAAATGCAGACAACTGTAATTGAACAACAATACAATAATTATTACAAATAAATAAATAAATAAAAATACCAGGTCCTGGCTGGTGCGGCTCAGTGGATCGAGCTATTGGCCTATGAACCAAAGGGTTGAAGTTCAATTTCTGGTTGGGGCACATGACTGGGTTGTGGGCGGGGTCCCCAGTTGGGGTGTGCAAGAGGCGACCAGTTGTTTCTCTTGCACATTGATGTTTTTCTCCCTCACTCCCTCCCTTTCCCTCTATCTAATAATAAATAAAATTTTAAAAAGTAGCCCTGGCTGGTGTAGCTCAGTGGATTGAGTGCGGGCCTGCAAACCACAGGATCGCAGTTCCATTCCCAGTCAGGGCACATGCCTGGGTTGCAGGCGAGTTCCCGGCGGGGGACTCATGAGGCAACCATACAGTGATGTTTCTCTCCTTCTCTCCTTCCCTTCCTTCCTCTCTAAAGATAAATAAATAAATGAATAATCTTAAAAAAAATACAGAGATGGGGATGACTTGGACAAGCTGTTATCAGTGCAGGTGAGGAGAAGTGGGTGGAGTCCAGATCTCTTCTATAGGCAGATTCAACAAGATTCGAGGATAGAATTAATGTTTGATGTGAGGCAAAGAAAAAGGTCCAGGATAATGGCCTGGGAGGGTTCGAGCATCATTTTTACCTTCAAGAGTGTAGTTTGTGTGATGGATCTTGGAGCTACTGGGGACCATGAGGTTATAGAGCCTCCTTGAGAGTGAAATCGATGGTGCAGAAATCAGAGCACCTGGATCCAGCCATACCTGAAGGACCTGGGTCTTCTCAGTGATATAAAGCAATAATTCCCCTTTTCCCCTATCTTTCACTTGTAACTGGAAAGTTCCCACTGATGCAACTTTCTCACGTGCTTTCCTCTGTCTACATCATCCCCGGGACCCTCTAATGAAGCCACATCCTCTCCTTCTCATTGTCAACACCCGCCCTGAGCTTTCCTCTGGACTCAGTTCTCCTGCAGGTCCCTCTTCCCAGAATGCCTTTCTTTCCCTTGCCTTCTCTCTTACATCAATGCTGTCCTCCTGTTCAAATCCATTCTGACTTGACCAGTGGAAAGTCGGCAGGATTGTTAGGCACCAACCCTCCACCCCCTCCCATTTTACAGACGGGAGTGCTGAGGTCACTGTGAGTCAGGGGGACATTTGTGGCTAGGATACCGATGTCCTGACTCCCTCAGGGGCCTTTCATGATCCTCCTTATTCAGGTTTTTCTGTCTCCACCCTCACTCAGGACTGAACAGAATTCTTCACAACAATTTACATTCTCTGTCATGCTGCCGGATGACATTCACACATGCTGTTTCCTCAGTTTGGGACGCCGTACTCCACCCTGTCCTAGAAAAGTTCCCACTTGAACTCAGAGACTGGACTCAAGGATCAGACTGCCAGAGCCTTCCTTTATTTCCAGGGTGGGGCAGCGTCCACCCAGGTGCTCCCACAGCTGCCTCTGGACCCGTTGGTCCCTCTGGACGGCAGCTGCCTGTTTCCTGTCTAACTGGCCTTTGGGGCAGGGAAGCTGCAGAGGCGGCTCTGGTGAAGAGGGTTCCCAGTCCGTGTTGGTTAATCACCGAGTGAGGGTGTTGGGGAGGGGAACCAGCATTGGCCTTGGAGGTGGGAGGTCCGAGCTGCGTGGCCTTCACCACCATCACCCCCACACCCTTCAGCTGTGTGGCCTTTGATAAGTCGTGTCCTCTTGGTGAACCTCAGGCTTTTCAACTATGGAAGTTAAAAGTTGCAAAGCCTGAGGCTCAGGCTTTGGTTGGAGCAGTTGGTTGGCATGGTGTCCCTTAACTGAAAGGTTGCAGGTTCGATTTCTGGTCAGGGCACATACCTAGATTGTAGGTTTGATCCCTGGTCAGGGCACATACGGTGGGGTAACCAGGGGATGCTTCTCTCTTGCGTCAATGTTTCTCTGTCTCCCTTCCTCTCTCTCTAAAAGCAATGAAAAAATGCCCTCGGGTGAGGGGGAAAAGCACGGGGTGGGGGCAGACCATTATAGTGCTTAGAACCTCAGGCAGCCTGAACTTGAATCCTGGCTGTACAACCTTGGGCAGGTTACTTAAGCTCTCTGTGACTCAGTTTCCTGAGTGGGGATAGTAAATGTATCTGCCTGGTATTTGTGAGCATGAAATGGGTTAACATTTATAAAGCCTTTAGGGCCATATTGGCCTATCAGATAAGCACCCCAAAACGATCAGCATTAAAAGAAACCCTTGCCTTCCCGAGAGGAGACCTTGACAAATGCGAAAGTGCTGTACGAATGAACTATGCTTATGCTCCTAGTAAGCTGCCCAGGACAGCTGACTCTGACACCACCCAGTCGTGTGTCTTTGAAGAAGTCACGCCATCTCTCTGGGCCTCAACTGTATGATAAAGGGGATGGCCTAGGGCAGTCAGAATGAGGGCACTTGGCCTCTCTGAGTCTCATGCTGTTCTCTGTGGAGTGGGGCTGATCGCCGCATGTCTGTCATGGGCTCCTGGAGAGGACGACACGGGACAGTGTGCGGAGCCCGCCCCAGCTGTGCCCGTCCCGGCACGCGGGCTCAGTCCCTGCGCCTGTCATTACTGCCACCTATTCTGGCCTGACGTCCCAGGGTTCCCTGAGGCAGGGCTGGACAGGGGGTGAGCTGGCCCCCCCTAAAGAAAGGTACTAATGTGTCATGCTGTTGCCAGTGTAGAGAAGCAGAGACAGCGGTGTGACCCTTGGCTGGTGTCCACCTGCGTCTGAGCTTTACCTGAGGGGCTGTAGTGTCAGCACAAAGGATGAGGATTGCACCCACTGAAGAAAGATGGGCGTGGCACCGCTGTGCTTCAGTGAGTCCTCGAAGGCCTCAGATCTTCCTGGGCCCACTGTGTCCCTGCCACGTGTCACTACCTCAAAACTGTCACCTGCCACCTGCCGGGGCCGGGGACTGGGTGGCTGAGGTGGGAAGAGAGAGCCAGGTCCAAATCCTGGCTGCTCCGTTCTCTTGCTGTGTGACCTCAGGCGAGCCTCTGCACCTCTCTGTTCCTGTTTTCTCACTAGGCAGTGGTGAAACTTTGAGAGCCATAAGTGGCAGAGTATACTCTTGATGGGAAGGGGCCATTGTTGGCAAAGGCTGGGACAGGGATCGGAGCTGGTGGCCTGACCTATTCTCCCGGATCTTTCCCTGGAGTGAGAAGCAGCTGAGAGCATAGAGGCCTCTCGCCAGGTCCTGAAGGTGGAGCACAGAGGCTGGTGGAGGCAGAGGCTCATTTTGGGATGGAGACAGATTGGCAGACAAAGAGGAGGCAGGTGGGTGTGGCCAGGGTGCCCCTGGGGAGGGAGGGTGGGGCGACGGCCCAGGAGTGGGAGGGAGGAAGGCAGGGTTGTGTGCAGCCTCCTAAACCCAGGCCCTTGGAGTCTCCAGCTAGAGGTTGGGACTCTTCTCAGTGCGGTGGGGAGGGAGTCTTATTGGGTGCCTGCCCCCCTGCCCCCCCCCCCGCTGTATTCTTGGAATAAATGAAGGAGGGACTCGAGGGGTGGGGAATTGCTGAGACTGTGACAAAACATTCTCCCTTTCCCTCGAAACGCACCCCTGGCTACACGGCTGCTGTGATAGCTTTCTCGTAGGATAGCTGTTCTAAAAGTTGAGCGAGATGGCTGGGCCCCAGTCCCAGGTCCGGCGGGGCCTGCGAGCAATCTTGTCTCACAGGTGCCCAGGCGATGCTGGTGCTGCTGGTTCTGGGGACACACCGGAGGATCACTGCTCTGCTGAGCGCTCGGTCCGTGCGGGTCCCCTCAGTGCAGACATCGAGATAGGACCGGGAGAGTAAGGGGCATGAGGCCCAGGAAAGGCAGAGGCGGGGAGAGCAGATTGGCCAGCGAGAGTCAGATCACAGCGGAGGTCTGGCAGTGTCACCGCAACGGAGAGCCCTGGACAGGAGTTTGCCTGGTTGTAGGAGCCCCATGTCGGGCAGAAGGGCCCTGGTCGCCCTGCTGGCTCTATCACCAGTTGGATGGCCCGGAAAGAGCATGGCCTCCGTGCAAAGGCTGAGGGTGGCTCCGGAAGGTGGCTCCAGAAGGCGCCTCAGCCGGAGCCGGTCAGCTCACTGCTCTCCTCTCAGCCGAAGGTCGGGTTCTTTTTGGAAAGGGAGGCCGCTGCCCTTGCCACGCCGTCATCGCTGGCTGCTCTACGGGCTCTGGGTGGAGCATTTGCTTGGCTGAATGCAGTCTCAGACCCAGAGCAACCTGATCATGCCAATGCAGTTGTCCCCATTTCACAGACAGGGAAACTGAGGCGCTGAGGGAGTTAGTCATCTGCCTGGTGGTGCAGTCGGGATTGGGACCCTTGTGCCGTAGTGTTCACTCCTCTCAGTGTCCCGGGGAGGTGAGGAAAGTCAGTCCCTTTTAGAGCTGGGGAGTCTGAGGTGCGGAGAGGCCAATGACCTGCCTGACCTTGTAAATGGAGTGAGCGGAGACTCTGAGATTTGAATCTACGCTGACCCATCTCTTCTGCTTTCCAGGTGTCGTCTCCCAAATGCTTCTGGGGGATGTAACAGCAGAATCTCGGGGTGGGAAGAGGCCTCCCTGGAATTTGGCCAGTGGGGACACGGATCCTGGGAGGTGATCAGCCATGCATGGGAGCCTCCCTGTGTCCCAAAGGGGGTCCTGTTGTGTGGGGTGTTGCTCCATTCATGCATTTGGCAGCCAGCGCTGGGCCCCTGTGGGCCAGCCCTCCAACCCAAGACACTCGTGGTGGGTGCTCTGGGGAGGCTGACCTGCGGCAGACGAGTAGGCAAGTTCAAGAGGAACAGGGTGAGAGCCCACTTGGCTGTGTCCAGGCCGACTTTTGCCGCCAGCTCTCTGCCTGCTGCTGGCGCCCATGCTTGCTGAGGGCCTCGCCTCTTCCTGGACAGAGGCTGGGGAGTTTGGAGGCTGAGAAGGAAGCCGAGCCAGACTGTGGCTGGACCCTGCCCCTGCTTACCAGCCATGTGACCTGGGCGGGGCTTCCTTCACCTTTCTGACCTGGGCTTCTCCAACTGTGAGCTGGAGAAAAGCCCCCCAGAGGGTGGAGTGGAGTAGGAAGCAGCCCTCCAGGCAAAGCACAGGGCAGGGGCTTCGTGCGTGGCGTGCCTGGCCTGCCCTCCTGCCCTTTGGCCTCCACCTCCCCTCTCTGGCTCTGGGCAGCTGCTGGCCCACCAGCCCCTGCCGTGGAAGCCGCTGTTTCCAGAGCACCAACCTCTCCTGGTGTGACATCAGGGCTGTTCCAGGAGCCAGGAGCACTGTGTAGGTGGGGGAGGGGGAGGGGTGGACAGAGGGTGGCTTTCCTCCCCCAGGCTCCCCCCAGGTGGGCCTCCTCCTTCCCCGCTGAACGTTCACTTCTCCCTCCTCAACTTTTTCCATGGCTCTCTTTTTCTTCTTTCTCTCCTCTTTCCTCTCTTCTCCCATTTTTACCCTTTCTTTCCTTTCTGTCTTCCCCCCTCCCACTTTCTTCTCCTCTCCACCTTTCTTTTGTGTGGTCTTTTTTTCTCTCTACCCCCCCTTTTCACCCCCATGATGGGTACGAACAGAGACTGTGGCTCCCTTGGGTTTGAATCCCCCCTGTGCCACCTGGTGGCTGTGTGACCTTAGGCGAGTTACTTAATCTCTCTGTGCTTTGGTTTCCTAAACTAAAATGGGACACGAACAGCATCTCTCCTGAAGGTTGTCAGGAGGAATAACTCAGACAGGTGCTCAGTTGCAGCGGGTGGCTAGGGGAGTCTTAGCTACTCACTGTTAATGTTCCTCCCTCCCCTCCTCTTCTCACTGGGTGGTCTTGCTCCCTCCACCCGGGCTGTCTCAAGGCCCAGCGTTCCTGCTCTTACCGGTCTCTGCCAGGCAGCGTGGGCCCCTCTGCTGACTGTTGTGCCCACTGCCCCCTCCCTCCACTGCACACAGAGCAGGGGAGCCCAGGCTTGAGGCCAGGCCGCCCTGTGAGCAGTTGCAGAGCCAGGTGGTTGGAGCTCTTCCCTGGGCCCCACCCACAGCGAGCGCCTTTGTGCCACTGGGTGACAGCCTCTCCTGGCACCTCATTTGGCAGCGCGGTGCATCTGGCCCGGGGACAGCTGAAATGCTCAGCCTGGGAGGCAGTGGTCTCGGAGAGCAGGGTGCTCCGGGGTGCCCTTGTCATCCGCCTGCGTGACCCCGGATGAAGGGTGTTCTCAGCCCCTAGCTGGACTGCCAGCTGCATGGGGACCCCTGTGTCCAGCATGGTGCCCAACACACTGCAGGAGTTCACTCGGTGGGTGGTCGTGGAGAGTAACGTTGGCAAAGGCTTCCCGAGTCCTTGCTGTGTGCCAGTCACTGCTCTGTGCAAATTCTTTTTATCTTCACAGAAACTCTGCACTGTGGGGACTGTTCTTACCCCCACCTTAAAGATGAGCTATCTTTGCCACAGAAAAGGGGCGGGAATTGCCCGAGGTTGGATGAGTGAATGAATGACAGCCTTAGGAGGGGGGAACCAGGACAAGCGCGTGGTCCCGGTCCCACAGGTAGTGGGGAGAGGAAGATCAGGACCTGAATGGGGACCCCAGCACTGCCTCTGCCCTGTCCATGACTGCTGCCGGGACAGTGTGGGTGGCACTCAGACACACCCCCTTGATACACTGGGCTTGGGCCGGGAGAGCTGCTGACTGGTGGTCCGGCCGCTGTCTCAATGCTCCCCTCAGTTCTCCGGAGTGCTGCTCCTGTTTTCCAGGTGAGGAGCCGGAGGCCCAGAGGAGGCAAGCAACATGCCCAAGGTCACAGCCAGTAGGTGTGCCTCCAAAGTCCCACTTTCTTCCAGAGGGGAGGCCTGGGGTGGGAGGGCAAAGGAAGAAGGTCACGGCCCTCCACTCGGTTTCTGCCCTCAAGGCTGGATCTTGGCGCCCCTGTGCCTGCTGTCTGCACAAAGACCTGGGCCTGGCCTCCTTCCTCCCTTGTCCCTGGAAGCCAGGATCACCGTGTGCCTCTTGTTGCCCTTCCCTCTCTCCCTTCTTATTTTCTTTCTACCTTTTTATTAAGATATAAAATGGACACAATAAACTACCGAGAGCACACACATCTGAAGTGTGCCATTCAAGACATTTTCACATACACGCCTATGTAACTTCCATCCAGGTCAAGCTATAGGTCATTTCCACTCCCAGCAAGCTCCCCCCTGCCCAGTTCCCAGGTAAACCACTATTTGATTTTTATCACCATGATTTTGGTTTGTTCTGAAGGTTTATGCAGGTACACTGATGTCTACTGTGCCACCGGGCAGATGAGGGACATGCAGACAAGGGGGTGGCTTGGTGGCGGCTCAGAGAGCAGCGCTCGTGTGCCCAGCTCGGAGTAGACGGGTGTGGGTGGTGGGCATGCTTGTGCTTTATTTGTCCAATAAGAGGAAGCGCAGCTCCTCGCTCCCTGAGGATAGGACGGACAGACACGGCCTGGCATTGCCCATCCCGAGCGTCCCACAGGGATTTGGGGGACTTTGCCGTCCAGGATTGCCAGAGAGATGCTTGCCACCTGCACTGGGTTGCATAACACCCCCATCTCTGCCCTCCCAAAATCATGCCCACCGAAACCTCAGAATGCACCCTTGTTTAGAAACGGAGTCTTTGCAGATGTAATCAAGTTAAGATGGCTCGTATCCTTATGAGAAGAGGCGGATTTGGACACAGGCACAAGAAGGGAGCACACGCTGTCTTGATGGAGGCAGAGGTTGGAGTGATGTGTCCATAAGCTAAGGAACACCAAAGGTTGTGGGCAACCTCCAGGACCTAGGAGAGGGGTGTGGACGACTGTCCCTCAGCTCCCCAGCGGGAGCAGGGCCCTGCTGGCACCTCTATTTCAGGCTTCTGGCCTCCAGAACCGCAAGGCAACACACGTCTGGGGCTTTAAGCCACTCAGTCTGCAGTGCGGCACTTGGTGGCGGCAGCCCCCGGAAGCGGGCACACTGTCCAAGCCCGAGGCTTTGGGAGCTGTCACCTTTGACCCCAATTCTGAGCAGGGTCCATCCCAGGTAAGAAAACCATAGACACACAAAGACGCTGCCAAGGACACGCCAGCAAGAGCCTAGAGCTCAGCACAAGCTCGGCTTGCTGGGGTAGAAGGAAGAAAAATGCTTTTCTCTGGGGCCAGGTCTAAAAGCAGAAACCAAAATGGTGTCTCTCTCAACAGCTGCCAGTATGCAGCTGACGCATGACACATGCACATTCGGGCTTTGATACAACCACAGGACTCACGGTTTGTTGCTGTCACAACAGCTGACCCCCTGCCAGGCAGTCTGCCGTCATCTGCTACTCCCATGTTACAGGTGTAGAAATAGCAGCTCTGAGGCACTAAATCACAGGTGGCTAACACAAGGCCCTCGGGCCAAATCCGGCCCTCCACCTTGTTTCTACCTGGTGGGAGCAGCAGCTCCTGGCCCCTAGTTAAGGAGTAGTTACATGTATACAGTCCTAACATGACATTCGGCCCTTTGAAGGCAACTGCGAGGCTGATGTGGCCCCTGGTGAAAATGAGTTTGATGCCTCTGCCCTAAGTGGTCCAGGCAGCAGGAATGACAGGCAGCCCAGGCTCTGGGACTTTGGGACTCTGGGCCTGTTTCTCCCCCACCCTGAGCCTTCTGCTGCTGAACCCCAGGTAACGAGATGCCCCACCGGTGCGGCTGCCTCTTCAACTCTCATTACATCTCCACACAGGCCTGGGAGGCCACTCTTGCCCCCCACTCACAGTGAAGACGCTGGAGGAGGGAGGGGAGGCACAGAGGGACATGTGCGCCGGGACACGCGCAAAACTGGGAAAATGTAAACTGGAACCTCATCTCACAGCGTTACTGTGCAGTTTGATTGGCGTAGGGGCTGGGAATGTGAATGGGCCTGGCCCACAGTTGGGGCTTAATACAGTCAGGTGACTCAGGAAGGCTGATGGGACAGTGCCTTAATGAAAGGGCATGGCGAGGACACAGACTTCCTTTTGTCTTATTTTCAAGTTTTGCTTATTTTTATCTTTACAGCTGCTGCTGCTGTTATAATTGTTCGAGGTCTCGCAGCTGGTGAGCAGCAGAGGGGAACCCACACCCAGAACTGTCTTCCGCCAGAGCCCATCCCCGAAGCCGCCTCTTCCCTGGGAGGCTGTGTGCGGACCGTGCCTGGGACAGAGTGGACCTTCAAGAAACCTTCACTGGGTGGACGTATTTACAGAATGTTGAAAACACGAATCTCGGACAAATAGGTAGTGACCCCGTGTCAAAGGTTTATCTAACTCCTTAACGGAGGGACCAGCAGGATGGAAGGAAAAGTTGGTTTGGCGGAGGGACAACGCGGCCAAGTTCGGCGCGGAACTGGCTGACGCGGCGGTAGGCCCGCAGGCCTTAGCGGCATTTTCGCTACAGAAAAGAAATCGTTTGCAACTGTGCATCTTTGGCGCGTTAACGCGGAACTTCACTGCGTTGGGACTCCGATCAATAATAAACAGGCAAACGGAGGTGCGCTGGCTCGGGCGTCAGGTGACGCAGGCAGGCTCATCCCGCAGAGCCCTCGCAGGACATAAAAGGACCTGCAAACTTTCCTTTTGTCTTATTTTCAGGTTTTGGATATTTTTGTCTTTAGAATCGCCGCTGCTGCTGTTATTAGTATTGTCATCCCGCTTCTCTCTGATGCAGGGCGGCTCACCAACCCCATGGGGTCCCAGGAGCCCAGGAACACACGGGCCCACCCCGCGCCCCTCACCCGGGACACAGGGGCAGAGCCTTCGCCACGAATGAATGACGTGAGTCGGGACGCACACACTCGCCGGACAGCAGGCCGTGAGCAGGCTGAAGGGGGCTGCAAGGGGTGGGGGCGACGGGAGGGGCCTGCGGCAGCGTTTCGTAGGCACCCGTGCGGTGAACAGATCTCCGCGCAGGACTTGTCTCAGGAAATAAAGCGACCCATAGATAATAGGTAGCGGTGATTCCATTTAGGCGGACACGTGTGTCTGAGCAGACACACTTACCAGCGTGCGCCCAGAGGAAGCTCTCTGGAGAGAGACCCCCAAACTGAGTCTTGTGGGGGGGAGGGGAGAAGCAATCCTGTAAAACCCGAAGCTTTGTTTGAATTGGGTACCTCCAACCTGACTCGCATCCTCTTTGAAATATGGCCATATATGTACAGATATGCGGTGGATGATTTCTGGAAGGTTTTCTCGGGGAAGTAGGAATGGGGGCTGGGTTTTTCATTTCCCGTCTGTACTCTTCGGCTTCTCAACGTTGTTTTCATCTCTGGCGTGAACGCACCCCCACCCGCCGTCTCTGGGGACAGACCCCAGGCTTGCTTGCCGGGACCCCGGCCGCCCGCTTCTGTGGGGTCCCGCGGGGCGGAGGTGCGGGCTTCGCAGGGAGCCCGGCGGGCTGGGCCGGGTCCGCAGCTGACCGTGCGGGTGGGGATGGGGAGCAGATGGACGAGGCGCCGGACGGCTCGGGGTCCCCCGGTCCCGTCCAGGTGGCTCGAGCCGACTTCGGGCCAGCTGCGGGGGCCGGGAGGGGCGGGCGGCCCGGGTGGGGAGGGGACCCCGTTTTCCATGACAATGCCTAGGCGGCTCGTACAAAGACGCCGCAATCAGCGTTTTATTGGTTCGAGTTAATTATCTGCGGTGGGGAGGGGGCAGGCGGGGCCGGGCGATTCCCTCGTGGGGCGCTGGGCGGGGCGGCGGGGGGCACCCGGAGACGAGAGGGCGGTGGGAGCGCGGCTCTGCCCTCCTCTCCTGCCCCGGGCTGCGTGGCAAAGCGCCGTCGCCCCCTAGTGGGCACCTCATTCATTCACCCATTCATTCGTTCACTCAGCCGGTCAGTGTTGCTGCGGGAAGCGTCGCGCGAGTTCCGGCAGTCAGCGTTAAGTAAGAGCTGGGAACAGGACCGGGCGCGTGGTTCACAAGTTTAAATAAAATGCTGCGTCCTGGGCGGGTCGCCTTGGTTCCCATCCTCACCAGCAGAGGCTGGCAGCCTAGTGCTGCAGGGCGACTTAGAAACGATTACGATGCAGCCTGGCAAATGCGGAGTAAGGACAGCTGCAAGGCATGGGGGGCCCCGGAGGAGGACTCTCGGGAGAGGAGGGAGTGTGAGAGGGCTTCCTGGAGGAGGCCCGGGCTGAGATAAGACCTGAGAGATCAGTGGAAATTAGCCAGGGGCACAGGCGCTTCAGACCTGTCCAGAAAAGGGCTAAGCATGTGCGAAGGGGTTGCAGTAAGAGCCAGTAAGATGCATTCTGGGAAGAGCCGTATGCCCTTGTTGGGTGGGTGGGTGCGGGGAGCCTGGAACTGACTGTGCAAGGAAACGGAGGTGAGCAAGGAGGTGGACCGGTGGGCTGGGGCCAGATGAAAGTGAGGGCTGTGGGTGGGGTAGTGTGGGAACACCCCTCAGATCGTTTCCCATTTAACATTCTCTTCTTTAGGTCTGGAGAGTGTTTGGCCCACCTCCACAGAAGTTGCTCCCCTAGGGGTCCAGGCCTCACCATCTCCCCCCTTGACCACTGACCTTTTGTCCCCCTGGCTTCCTTTGTCTTGCACTTCAATCTGCCTGCACTTTATCCACACCCCGCCCCCCATGACCTTTCTACAAGCAAAGCTCCGTGGCACTACCTTTCCAAATTACAGATGCACGTGATGCATAACCCAGCGGCCATGGCTGCATGGGGCAGAAAGCACCCAGTGGCCGTGGCTGCAGGGGGCAGAAAGCACATAGTGATAGTGGTTTGAGTGGAGCCATTTCTCTCTCAGGTAAGTAAAGGCTGAAGGCAGACAGTCAGGCTAGGGCTGGCACGGGGCTCCATAGTTCAGGGAACTGGACTCCTATCTTATTGCTCCTTTACCTTCAGTATATGTCTTCTACTTCATGGCCCAAAGTAACTGCTCAGACACCCACCATCACATCTACATTCCAGGTGGAGCCTTGCAGACTTTAGAAAGGAGAAAGGAGTCAAGAAGGAAGGGAAGTCTCTTTGAAGACCCTTTCTGGAAGTCACATGTAATCCTATACTTACCGTCCATTGGCCAGAGCTTGATGACCTGGCCACATGAAGCTACAAGAAAGGCTGAGAAATACGGTGTGTATTCCAGGCTTCATGTTCCCAGGTGAAAATTGGAGTTCTGTTTTGTAGGAAGAACTGGAGCCTGGACATCGGAGGACAACCACCAGTCCCTGTCTCGCTCGGGAGTTCCGCTTTCAGGAGCGCGTCTTACAGGTATGTTCAACATGTGACATGTGATGCATCTACAAGGTTATTCATGGCAGCACTGTGACAGCAACAGCCTGGAAACAACTTAATCAGAGGACTGGCTAAACGGATGACTGGACATGCACACGTGGAGGACCACCTAGCCGTCAACACAAACAGGGAAGCTCGCTATGCATGGATATGAAGTGGCGTTTCCGGTGCCCCATTCCGGAAAACAGTTTGGCATTTCGCATAAAGTTAGCCACATCCCTACCCTATGATCCAGCAACTGCACCCCAAGGATTTTGCCCAAAATAAATAAAATTATATGTCCCTACAAGGACATGACACGAATGTTCGCAACAGTTTAATTTGTAATAGACAACAACAGGAAGCAGCTCAGTGTCCACCAACTGACCAGTGAATGGATGACCAATGGGTCGCTCCCTATCACAGAATACCACACTGCAGGGTAAAGGAGTGAACCTGTGCTATGTACAGTGCAACAACATGGAAGAATCTCAAAACACGCTGAGCAAGAGCGAGCTGGACACAAAAACTAACTTTGTAGCAGTGATGCCATTGATACAAAATTCTAGAGCAGGCAAGACTGATCAGTCTATGGTGCTAGAAGCCCGATCAGTGGCTTCCTCTGGGCGGGGCGAGGGGGGGGAGGTTGATTGACAAGGAGCATGAAAAAACTCCTCTGAGTGCTAGAAATGTTTTGTTTCATGATTGGGTGTTGGTTACACAGATGCATTTCACTATGCAAATTATACCTCAATCTTCTTAAAAGCCAAGGTGCAGAGCAGAGTGTAAATTAATGCTATCCTGTGTGTTTAAAAAGAAAAGAAAGATGCTCGTATCTGCTAGACTCTCTGGAAGTCTCTCCGGAAGCTGGTGACAGGGGCTGGGGATGGGGGAGAGGAAGTCTTTCTGCCTTTCACACCTGTTGACTCTTAAAGACAGAGGTGAACGCACCACCTAAATACAAACTTAAAATGAAGGGATCACTTACGTGCAAATTCAAATCAACACACCCTTGCTTTAAATTTTTAAAAAGATTTTATTTATTTATTTTTTTAGAGAGGTGAAGGGAGGGAGAAAGAGAAGGAGAGAAGCATCAATGTGTGGGTGCCTCTCGCGCACCCTACTGGGGACCTGGCCCACAACCCAGGCATGTGCCCTGACGGGGAAGGGAACCATGGCCCTTTGATTTTAGGCCAGGGCACCAGCCACACCAGCCAGGACGCTGCTTTGAATTTTTTTAGTGGCTCCCCATGACCATCAGGGCAAAGTTCAGACTCTGAGCTGTTCTGACCTTATCCAAGCTGTGCCCTCCAGGCAGCATCCTCTCTGGCTGCCTGCCACCTACTTGCAGACAGCTCAGTACCCAGGCTCTCTCTGTAGTGACTATGCTGTCCCCTCAGCCACTCCTTTGCTGTAAGGCGTAGCTGCTTGGTGAAGCCCTCACCTGTCCCAAGTCTGAGTCAGTTTCCCACCACCCCCTCCCCCACGCTTTTGTGGTCCCCCTTGCAATGTGCTCTCTCCTCTTCCTCATCTGTCCAGACCGCCATGTTTACTGATGCTCCCGTGAGCTGGACTCCAGGGACCCTGGAGGTGGATGGGAGCCACATCCTTAGGGATGAACTTGCCCCCATATCAGTTCCTGGCCCTGTGTGATGTGTTCAAGTCCTGACCCCCGGTACCTGTGAACGTGACCTGCTTTGGAGACGGGGGTTTTGCAGATGTAATCCAGTCCGAAGTCATCCTGGATCAGGGAGGGCCCTGACCCAGTGACTGGTGACATGAAGAGGGAAATTTGGACACAGTCACAGGCACAAGAAGGAAGAACGCCATGCAACGGCAGAGCTGGACCGGAGGGGCGCGCCCGCAAGCCAAGGAGCCCACGGACGGCAGGCAACGCCTAAAAGCCAGGAAGAGGCAGGGAAGCATCCTTTCCCACAGCCTTTAAAGAGAGCGTGGCCTGCTGGCACCGTGGTGTTGGACTTCTGGCCTCCGGATTGTGAGACCGATTTCCATTGCCTTAAACAACCCAGCCTGCAGTAGTTTGTTACTTCAGCCCTGGGAAACTCACACACACACACACACACACACACACACACACACACACCCAGTCAACCCCTCAGACAGTTCTAGGTAGTGACAAGTGCTTTGAAAAGTAAAACAAAGTGTGAAACAGGGCATGTGATAGCTAGAGAGTGACTGGGAACGTTTTCCCATTAGCCAGGGTGGTCAGGGAAGGCCTCTTGGAGGAGGTGATGTTTCAGTGGAGACCTGCAGAATGAGGAGCCTGCGACGTGAGCATCAGGCAGAGGTGCCGCAGGCAGGGGGGACGGATGGGCTTGTCGGTTTCAAAAGCGGCCACATGCAGCTCTGACAATGGAAGACGTGTAGCTGGCATCTTTGGGGAAGTCGCCAGGAGTGAGCCAGGAAGGGACTGATCTCTCTTTGCCTCTGTTAGGTCTCAGAACCTGCTGCATGTCTGATGCTGGTCGCCCCTCAGCCTGGGCCGGCTGGCAGCCGATGGCGGAGGCCAGCTTTCCAGCTGACACTCTGAGCTGTAATTGTGATTAACTACCCGGTCCTCTTCCCTGCTTGGGCCTGAGGCCGCGGGCGTGACAGCTGCAGAGTGAAGCAACCAGGCCAGGAAGGGGTTAATGGGCCGCCCCTCCATCTGAGCCCTTCAGACAATGAGAGGAGGTGCAGAGGCCTCTGGTGGGGGGGAAGTGGCATCAGCTGGGTGAATGAATGGAGGGGCAGAGGCCTGATCCCCAGGGACTGGGCGAGAGTGCTCCGCGGGAGAGGGGTCAGAACCCTCCCCCCTGCTATTATTTTCATCCACCCCCAGCAGCTTCTGCCGCCCCTTCCCCAGCCCCACCCAGCCAGAACATCCCAGACGACTGCCCTCTTGGCTCCAAAGTGGGCAGCATCTTCAGCCTCATGGAATTCTGAAGCAGAGCCTGAGCGCCAAGGAAGTGCGGAATCGTGAAATGTCACGGCGTTGGGGAAGCTCATCTATTCCTGTCAGTCTCAAACTTTTTTGCTTCGTTATTAGCAGTGGAAACCCGAAGCCCCGCCCCCACCTCATTTTCTCCTCAGATAATAAATAGTGCATGGATTACGTCGAGAACAGACTGGGAGCCAGTCTGCCTCATTCATCCCCAGTTCTGCCCCTCAAAGCTGGGGCACTTGGGGGACTCATGACAAATGCATGAGCTATGTAACCACCACTACAACTGATATATGGAATATTCCCTCCACCCCAAACAGCTCCCCCGTGCCCTTTGTAGTCAGTATCCACCCTCCTAACCTCTGGTGTAGTAGACTGAATAATGGTCCCCTAAATACACGAAGTTCTAATCCCTGAATTTTGTGAATGTGATTTTATTTAGACAGAGGATTTTTGCAGTTGCGGTAAAATTAAGGACCTTGAGATGAAGATTACCAGGCTATCCAGGTGAACCCTAAATGCCATCACAAGTGTCCTTATAAGTGAGAGGCACATGTGCAGAGGAAGAGGCCATGTTACCCCAGGTGGCTGAGATCGGAGTGGCGTGGCCCCAAGCCGAGAAACGCCCGGGACCACCAGAAGGTGGAAGGGGCAAGCAACAGCTTCTCTCCTGGGGCCTTTGGAGGGAGTGTGCTCCTGCGGACAGCTTTGTTTCAGATTCCTGGCTTTGGGACGGTAACAGAGTAGATTTCAGTTGTTTTAAGCTACCCAGCTTGTGGAACTTCGTTACAGTAGCTCTGGGAAAAGAGTACACCTGGCAGGCACAACCCCTTGTCTGTCGGCTAGTTTTGCCTTTGCAAGAAGGTTAGGGAAGTGGAATCCGACACTTCGTAGCCCTTTGCTTCTGGCTTCTTTCACCCAGCATTTGAGATTCGTCTACGTTGTTCTGTTGATCAGAAGTCTCTTCCTTTTTATTGCTGAGTAGTATTCCAGTGTCTGGTGTATTTATCAGTTGAAAGGTATTTGGGTCATTTCCAATTTTTGGCAATTATTTAAATAATGTTGCTGTGAGCGTGTTTGTACAGGCCTTGGTGGGGACACAGTTGCGTTTTTCTAGGGTAGATTCTTAGGAGTGCAATTCCTGGGTCATGCTGTAGCTGTTTTGGTAATTCTGTAAGAAACTGGCAACGCGTTTTCCAATGTGACTGTGCCTTTCTGCATGCCCACCAGCACTGAGTACTGTCAGTTAAAAAAAAAAGTAGTGTATTTACTAAGGAAGTAGTGATCATAGGGTCATGGGGTTTTATTGGAAGGATCGAATAAATACATCGCTGAGAATGATGCCTAGCACATTAGCATGTGGTCTCCACCTTGGAAGTGTCACCTCCCCCTTTCATTGTCACTAGGGGAGGCCAGGACATAACCAGCAGTGGAAAATGCAAATTTCAGGTGAGTGGGGCGGGCCTGGCAGGAGCCTGGGGGGCCAGCAAGCACTTGTACTTCCTGAGGGTCATGGTCCTTGGGAAACAGACCACGAGATGGAGATTTGGGTGCAGGTGGTTTTCCAGGGAATGATCTTGGCATCTGGGGGGAGTGAGGAAGGCAGGGTCCGATGGTTGCAACAGAAGCCTCAGGCAGTCCCTCCAGCAGCTCAGGAGCTGGGACAGCCTTTGAAGGTGTCACCACCTTCCCTAGGCAGGCGGGCCTCTGCACTGCTCAGGGGCCTGCCTTTGGAATGACTGCCTTGGGAAAGGCATGATCTTGGGTGAAGCAGCACCTCGTGTGAGTCGTCAGCAGCTTGTACTGAAGGCACATGGGTGCCGGGGCCTGGCCCGGGTGACACCCAGCAGGTGGGGAAGCAGGCCCTAGTGCTCGGAGCTTTCTTTGTTTAAGAGCAGCAGTGAAGCTTCATTCTGATGTTGTTTACCACTTTTTAAAATGCTAGGAACAGCCCAGTTTGGTGTGGCTCCGTGGGTTGGGTGTCATCCTGCAAAGTGAAAGGTCATCAGTTCGATTCCCGGTCAGGGCACATGCCTGGGTTGCGGGTTTGGTCCTGGTCAGGGTGTGTCCAAGAAGCAACTGATCGATGTTTCTCATCCTCCCTTTCTCCCTCCCTTCCCCTCTTTCTAAAAAAAATATATTAAAAATATAAAATGCTGGGAACTCTTTTAGACTATGTTGTGAGGAACTGATATATAACAGACCCCAGGGCTGGATGGGGCCTGGGCCTGCCCGCCAATGTCCCTGATGGAACAGCTGTTCTGCCACCCTCTGATACCACATTAGTGTCTGACTATGGAGTAAGCTCCGGGGGCAGGGACCTTTGGGTTTTGCCCCTCTGGGCACCCCCAGAATATGGGGCAGGGCTTGGCATGGACTGAGGGTGAGTGGAAAAAGGCAGACCACCCAGTGAACAAAAGGGCAGAGGACTTGAGTAGACATTTCTCCAAAGATGTACCAACGGTCAGTGAGTGCGTGAAAAGATGCCTGGTACTACTACTAATCATTAGGGGGGTGTACATCAAAATCACAATCACTAAGATACCACTTCACGCCCATTAGGATGGTTATTATTTTTTAAAAAAACAAGCAGAAAAGAACGTGTTGGCAAGGGCATGGGGAGACTGGAACCCTTGTGCGTTACCGGTGGGAAGGCCCAACGGCCCAGCTGCCGTGGGAAGCAGTACGGTGGCCCCTCCGACACAAAACTTGGATTCACTGTGTGACTCAGCAGTCACACTTCCGGGTGTGTCACTGCGAGAACCGAAAGCAGGATCTTGAACAGATGGAATCAACCCAAGTGCCCATCAACAGATGAACGGATAAACAGAGTGTGGTGTACACACACACACAATGCAATGTCATTCAGCCCGAGAAAGGAAAGAATTTCTGAAGCAAGCTGCGACGCAGATGACCGTTGACGACTTTATGCTAAGGGAAATACATCACGCAAAAGGACAAATATTGTGAGATTTCATCTTTGTAGTCAAATTCATAGAGACAGAAAGCAGAAGGTGGTTCCCAGGAGCTCGGGGGAAGGGGAGCCGGGGGACTGCTGTTTAGCAGGTACCGAATCTCGGTTTTGCAGGATGAGAAAGTTCTGGAGGCGGATGCTGGTGGCGGCTGCACAGCAGTGTGAGTGTACTTACTACCACGGAGCTGTACAGCTGAAAATTGTTAAAACGGCAACTTTTATGCTATGTGTATTTTACCGCGATGAAAAAATAAGACAAAAAAAAGGAAGGAGAAATTGTTCCCCTTCCGAGGTCCGAGGTGGCCCTTGCCATCGTGCCCTGAGGAATCTTCTCTATCCCCGAACAGGACTTCCTGGTGGGACAGGCAAAATAATGTAGAAGTGAGATGATGTGACTTCCGAGGCTGGGTCATACAGGGCACTGCAGCCTCAGTCTTGCCCAGTCTCGGGGGTCAGGCAGCCACCAAGTCGTGCAGACACTCCAGTAGCCCACAGAGAGGGACTGAGGCTCTTTGGTAATGACCAGCCCGGGAGGGAGCCACCCCGGAAGGGAGCCCTCCAGCCCCACCCGGGTTGGACTTCGCAAAACATTCGGGCCAGAGCCACCCAGCTACGCCACCCCTGAATTCCTGACCCACAGAAATGGTTTGTTTGAGACATAAATGCTTATTGTCCTCTTATGCCACTGTTTCCAGTTCATTTGTTAAGCAGCACACAATAACAATAAGCTTATTGCAAAATTATGTAGTAATTCATACCTCACTATCCACAGAGGATTGGTTCCCAAATCCACAGATGCTCAAGTCTCCCATATAAAATGACGTAGAATGGTGCATCCAGCTGGCCTGCGTTCACAGATTCCCAAATGTGGATTGAAAGAGCTGCGGACACAGAGGGCCAACTGTATTTCTCAAAAAAGTTCCATGTATAAGTGGACCTGTGCAGTTCCAATCTGTGCTGTTCTGGAGTTGACTGTATATTTTATCACACAGAACAATCTCACACCCACATCAAATTCATCAAATGTTGTTAGTTTATCTCCCCACAGGGTGGAGGGGGGGATCCCAGAGGCTTTAAGGAGGAACCTCCCTTGGGGAAATGGGAGTGCGTGGTAGGGCACTTCTGAAGGGAGGTCCCCCCACCCCAGAGGAGTGGTTCCTGAGGCGGCCAGACAGAGAGGGTGGTCAGGGCCGGGTGTGGAGTGTGCTGTGACTCTGTTCACTTCATAGCCACCAGGGGACCTCACACCAAACAGTTTGGAGCTGCCCTGGCCAAGCACGGGAGTGTGGTGTAGAGTAGAAACTCGGTAGTTAAAACCCCAGCTCTTGCGCTCTGGCCGTGTGGCCCTGGGCAAGTCGCCTGAACTTCCAGTGCCTCCATTCGCTCTTCTGTAACGTGAGCCCACAAATGTGAATCCCTACCTCATAGCACTGTTCTGAGGATTTAAAGAGCTAATGTGTGCAGGAGCCCTGGGGACAGTGTTAGCACACGCAGGAATTACAGAAGGGCTGGCTGTTGATGATATTATGGGCATAGATCAAATCCAGATTCTGCTCTGGTGCAGTCACTTTGCCTCTTTGGGCTCAGTTTCCTCACCTGTAAAATGGGATTGGCGGATTGGTACAATCCACAGGGCAGTGTGAGGATTCAAGGAAATTGTGTATGGGGAGGGCTTGTTCAGGTTCGAGCTTGGCCCTGTGTTATGCAAGCCTCTGGGTGTGTCTACATATGTTGTCAAGGGAGGCACTCCTATGGCCTGATTTCCACCTTCCCTCTGATTGCTGTCCCTCCTCCCTTGCAGGATCCCGGCTGAACAACCTTCCAGGCACACCCATTTCTCCGCCTCCTTTTCCTGCTTCTCGGGCCGCAGCGCCACCTGCTGGCCAAAAGCTATATGGCACCCAAAGCCGCCTGCATAACTAGGTTAGTGGGAAGGGAATGTACTCTTGAGGACACTCTCTGTGTGCCTCTGAGAGATTATACATGTTTTATATACATATAAAAACTTCCCTCTATTTTATGGACATTAAGCCTCGGGGGGTCACTCAAGGCTAGATGATATTTAAATCCATATTCCTTTCCCCCCCACTCCAGACACCCTTCTAGGGTGAGTTCAAGTTCTCGGTTAAACTTGCTCTTCCCTCTACTCAGAGAGGAGCCAGGAGCTGAGGTCAGGGGTCCTGGAGAGAATATCAGGATCATCCCCTAAGGCCTAGATGGCAGAAGAAAGAGCACTGGACTGGGAGTCCCCAGGCTGGGGTCTCCCTCTGGCTCACCCAACCACCAGCTGAACAACTTTTAGAAAATGCTTACCCATTTTATTCTAGCATTTATCACTCAGAAATATAGACACTGTGGGGAGAGCATTTACCATGGGCATTGGGCTCTAATATGAGGAGGAATTATAAAAAGAAACAATTTTTGAAAACTTTTCACTTGCCCATTAAGTACGATACGGGTGGCTTTCTGCACATCGTCCCTGGTCGTAGTAATTTTGCTCACATGAAGAAATTGGATGCAGCAGTGGCTGCATGGATCGTCAAACTACAAGCTCAGGTTCAGCTCTCACTCAGACGTGTGGCATTGCCAGTGTGGGGCCAGGCCCCCACTCCCTGCATCTTGCTCACAGTCAGCTGGTGTCCACACACTGCCAACTATGTACTCACACTGTATGTTGTCCCCGTCTCGCTCTCTCTTCCTGGGCACACACAGTTGTCTTTCTGAAGTTACGTAATAAAAACAGCTACTATTCCTTGAGCACTTACTATGTACCAGACACTGTTCTGAGCCCTCTCAAGTTGCATTAATTAGTATCACCCTCCTAACAGTGCTATGAGATAGGCACTATTATCACAGATGAGGAGACTGAGGCACTGAGAGGTTAAGCAACTAACCCAAGGTCACACAGCCAGTAAATGGTAGAGCCTGGGCTTGACACTAGAAAGTCTGAGACCAGAACCCATGCTATTAACCAAAATGCTACCCAGTCAAATGGAGGCCCCATGGAGGCCGTTTGTGTTTCTCTCTATATTTGTTGTCAGCCCACAAGCTCCGTTAGGAGAGCCGGAACCTGGTCTGGGTCACCTTTGTGTCCCAAATACTGGTCCTTCCCACCCAGGGCCCACTCGGGGTGTGTAACTGTGTGTTGAAACGATGCGCAAGGCTTTCTGAGCCCCAGCTTCTCCATCTGAAACACAGGAATCATACTCAGCGCTTCGGATCGCCCTAGTGGGCTTTTTGGTGGGAAAGCTCTTGTTAAAGACCCTTCGGTCGTCCTTGCCCACCGCCTGTTCACCTTTCTTTGGGCTTTCAGCCTGCCCGGTTTAGTGGCCTGTACCACCCAGGGGAGCTGACTGTGCATATCTTTTCCCAACTTTGCACTCGGCACCATTATATTTGTAGCTTGAAATCAGCAATAGCCAGAGTGTTTACCCCATGGAAATTGGCAATAGAAACAGGAAGTATTTTTCCTCTTTGGGGATGTTATACATTGACCACTGCCAGGAGAAAATGGGTCCTCTGACGATCCCCTTCAGGCAGCAGCACAGTCCAGTCACCACGCCAAGTGCCTCTGGAGCCAGACTTCCGGGGTTCAAGCTCTACCTCTGTCACTTACGGGCTGTGTGACCTGGTTCAGTTACTTAACCTCTCTGAGCCTCATTAGACTCATTCATGAGATGATTACCACCCGAAACCTGTGTCATTTTGTTAACCAGGGTCACTCTAATAAATTCAATAAAAAGGAAAAAAGGGATGATTACCTATTTCATTAGGGATTCAATGCAACTATTTATATAAATACTCTCTCAGTACTTATCAGTATATATCAGGCTAGGGTATGGGGGAGGGCCTTTCTTGTTTCCACATGATAGGAAAGGGGGTGATGGGGAGGTGATTTGCAATGTCAAAAAGGAACCTCGAGAAGAACAGTGTGTAACTCAAGGCCAAGGCCCCACTGAAGGACGTCTAGAGCACTGCAGGCCAGATCTTAGGAGTCGGGGCCTGTGAGTGGCCATGATGGCTGGGGTTAAGGGGCCTCCTCCCGTTCCTCAGATGGAAGGCTGCTGTTAGCTAGCTCTGGAGCCTGGAACAGGTTTTGGAGGAAGCAGGCGATCTAACCGGTGGTGCCTGCTGCCCTCCCCTCCCCTCCTTCATGCGGCGAGCACTCCTGGAGGAGTGTTGTGGGGTTTGTGACATGAGCTGCAACACGCATCGTGGAAACCGTGTGCATAGAGAGGAGAATGAATAGAACTGTAGAGGAGTGACATTTCTAATCTCACCGCTCACTGTAATTAAGTTAGTACAATTCAGACTATAATTAAGTCTGATTTTTTAAAAGATTTTATTTATTTATCTTTAGAGAGGAAGGGAAGGAGAGAAGAGAAGGAGAGAAACATCAATGTATGGTTGTCTCTCATGAGTCCCCTGCTGGGAACTGGCCTGCAACCCAGGCACGTGCCCTGACTGGGTATCGAACCTGCGATCCTCTGATTTGCACGCAGGCCCGTGCTCAATCCACTGAGCTACACCAGCCAGGGTGAGATTCTGATCAGTGAAGATGAATATGGTATGTGTAGATCATTCATTTAAAAAAGTGAAAAAAAAACTGTTAAATAATTAAAATGTTACCCTAGAAAATGCTCATTTAATGTGGAAGAAACCTGCAAAGGGAAAACAGAGAACAAAAAAGACACGAGCTACGTAGGAAACATAGAGTAACGTGGCAGTTGCACATCCTACTCTATCAAAACAGCATTAAGTGTGACGGGAACCAGTACAAAGGCAGGACTTTTCTGAATTGATTAAAAATCAAGCTTCAGACCTGGCTGGTGTAGCTCAGTGGATTGAGCGCGGGCCTGCGAACCAGACGATCGTGGTTCGATTCCCAGTCAGGGCACATGCTTGGGTTGCAGGCCAGTTTCCGGCAGGGGCCAGTTCTCTGCAGGGGATGCACAAGAAGCAACCATACATTGATGTTTCCTTCCTCTCTCCTTCCCTTCCCCTCTAAAGATAAATAAATAAAATATTTAAAAAAATCAAGCTTCCACTGCTGTCCGTGAGAGACACTCTAGGTTCAAAGACACAAATAGGTTGAGAGCTAGAGGGTGGGGAGAAGTATTTTATACAAACAGGACTCATGAGAAAGCTGGATTGGCCATGTTAATATCAGAAAAAGTCTGGTATTGAACACAAGATATCTTACAAGATATAAAGGAGGACATTTTCTAATGCTAAAAGGGTCAGCCCATCAGGATGACATAAAAAATATAAACATATATGAACCTAACAACGGAGCCCCAAAGCAGTTGAAGCGAAAATGCACAGAATTGGAAGGAGACCTAGGCAAGGTGAACACGTTAATACCCTGCTTTCAGTAACGGGGAGAACAACCAGGCAGAAGGTTGGGGAGGAAACCGAAGGCTTGAACAACACTATAATCAACCGAACCTAAAAGACAAATGCGTAGTACACCCCACCCAGCCCCAGCAGAATCCGCATTCTTCTCAATGCACACGGAAAATTCTCCATGACACACCATGTGTTAGGCCACAGAATGAATCTCAATAGATTTTAAAAGACTGAAATCGAAGAAGTATCTTCTCCAGCCACCACCTCCAAGAAGTCTGTGGAAGGGCTCGAGGTGAAGATTTAGCCAGAGGGGTTTCACGCTGACAGTCTGAGAGCCGGAAGCTTCTGGAAAACCTTCATTTAGGACATCTGCCATCCTGTCGGGAGCATTAACCCAGCTAACTAACTCACGGGAAGCATGCAGCAAGCACACGATGGATTTTATGGGTTGTTATCCTCCCCATCATTTCATGGGGCAAGTTTCATTGTTTTCCCCTTTTTCCAGGCGAGGAGACAGAGAGTGGGAGACGCACAGTTAAGCTGAGGTCACACGGATTGAAACTCACGTTTGTTAGACTTCAAAGCCTTGAACAAGCACAGAGAGGCCGGTCCAAGGACTTCCATTACCGCATGATTATTATTTTTTGGTACTTAAGATCGGAAACAGTGCAGAGCTCCGTCCCCAGGCACCGTTCAGTAAAGCCCATCCAGAAAGTGCTGTGTTGGTTACAAGAAACAAGGTCGGCCTGTACACGGGGGCACGGGACCGTCCTCAAGACGCTTTGTTCAGTAAAATGAACACCTCAAAAAGGTTCCATAACCCACAGGAAACAAAGCCAAATATCCCACGAGATCTAAGTGTGTGTGTGTGATCTTTGGAGGCTCGTATGAAGCAAATGAAGGTGATTTAAACAATAGGGTCTATTTATAGGAAGCTTGCTTTCTTTAGACTTTCTTTTATTGAGTTTTGAAATAACATACACTCAGAGAAAAAAGTCAGGGTACAGCCAAATGTCAAGAAGGTAAAAAACCCACAGAAATCCCTTCCTCCAGATGAACTAGGCTAACATTTTGATATATATCTTCCCAGGCCTCCTTCTGTGTGATTGTGAATACGTGTGTGAGTTGTGTGTGCATATATATATATATATACACACACACACACACACACACACACATATACACACACACACACACACAGAGAAACGTACACTCACCAATATGAGAATTCCACTGTTATGTTAAAAAGTCCCCCACACTATAGAAACTTAACCCAGAAGCTTATTTCTCTGTCACCTTCAATCTGGGTCCCAGGAGGAATGGTAGCTCCACAATCATAACCATTTCAAGCTCCTTCTGTGTTTTTCCTGCATTATTCTCAGCCTCTCGCTTCCTCTTCAGGGTCTAAGATCACAGTGGCTTCAGCTCCAGCCATCGCGTCTGCCTTTCCACCAGCAGGAACGACGTGAATGGAAAGTGGAGTCCTGCTTCTGCCTTTCTGAGGACCCAACCCCAAAGCTGTACACATTATTCTTGGTAACGTTTGTCTGAATGGAATCACACGGCCATGCTTTAGCCTCAAGGACACCTGGGAAATGTGGGCTTTTCTCTGGGCTACCGTGTATATGCCCAGCTAAGAGTCAGGGGTTCTGTGACTATGAAAGAAACAGGACAGTGGACATTGTAGCAACTAGCAGGCCGTTTGCTGCTTATCTTCATTTTCTCAATAATATCTTCCCTCCCCCAGAGAGAGAGAGAGTGCTCTATCTTATCTTACAATCTAACCACTGAACCCTGTGAGCCGGCCTCCGCCTAGGCCGAATTACAGGTTGCAATAGAGGAACTTTCTGAGGGCACACCCAGAAGCCAGCTGCTTAACCAGCAATTTCCAAACGGGAGGCAGAGTCCTGGCAACGCCAGTACTTGCCATGGCATTTCCCCCAGATTTGA
This sequence comes from Sturnira hondurensis, assembly GCF_014824575.4. Taxonomy (NCBI): domain Eukaryota; kingdom Metazoa; phylum Chordata; class Mammalia; order Chiroptera; family Phyllostomidae; genus Sturnira; species Sturnira hondurensis. The sequence continues at coordinate 30,506,747 of NW_028076767.1, forward strand.
CCTCTATAAATAGCACCAAGACTCAAGAAAAGGCCATCCCATTGTAAAACCCGACTTGCAAGACAAGGCTCGCAGGGAACCTTCTCTGGCGAGTTTCGGCCCTCTGCCAGTCACTCTTAAAGGGATACCGTTCGCCTGTGTGTGGAATCTCATCCCGCCTGCAAAAGCACTCATCTCTCCTTCCCTCTTTTCACTTCTAGTGAAATTGAAGTGTGTGTGTGTGTGTGAGAGAGAGAGAGAGAGAGTGTGTGTGTGTAATGGAGTGGAGACCGTCGAATTGGATTGAAGTTGTCTATTTCTATTAGAAACCAGAAGACGATGAGCCTGGGGGCACTTCATCTCCATCTGAAGCCAAGGTTTTCTCCACGGTTTCACATGCTTTGAGACTCACGTCTCTGACACAGAAATAGCATGTAACATAGAGCCTAGGTGACCTGGTTCTGCCGCTCGCTGGCTGTGTGACCTCAGCCAAGATGCTTAACCTCTCTGTGCCTCAGTTTGTTCTTTCGCAAAACACAACTGTTAACCATAGGACGTTGTTACAGGGCTTCCGTGAGAATGAAATCAGTCAAGTCTCGGGAAGAATCTGGGGCATGGGGTGACCCTCTGTGGATGGCCGCAGGCATCTGGTCAACCGGGAGGGGGGGCAGCGGGAAGGCTCTTTAGAGCTATAAAGGTGATGGTTGCCGTGGTGGACACTCGTGAGGATCGACAGGGTAGATGTTCCCTTTTGGGGCATTCCAGTGCTGGCCAACCCCAGGGAAGCATGAGGGTGTAACCCTACCAACTCTCTTTCAGAGGACTCTGCGGGTCTCACCTTAAAGTCCTGGCCGGACTTTATGTATCCAAGCTCCTGGGGCCACCTCCCTCCAGAATCACCGTGCAGTGCAGAACCTTGGTGTTCGTGCCAACAGCTCACGAGAAAGAACCCTGGATTCAGAGCTAGGGTCTGCGTCCTGACTTTGTGGCCCATTTCCGCGGGGGCCCTTGGCTTGAATCATTCCCTGTCTGGACCACCGCTGGCACCGCTTACAGGGCCTGGGACACACACGGAGGATCCCGCCATATGTCTGGAGCATTGGAAGGTGTTAACTCAAAAAAAGAACAGGCCTTACAAAGTGGGGGGAGGGGCTTCTATCATCCCCATTGTACAGAGGAGGCTGAGGAGCCTGACTCACCACGCTAACTTAAAGGTTGCCAATGGCATCAAGACCTCCAAGGATGGCGAGTGAGAGCAAAGCCATGGAGAGGGGCACGAATGAAGGTGCCTTTTCCAAATACCAAGTGGCTCGCCCTCTCCCCTCGTCCTTGGCGGAACAGACGCGGGTGGCAAGCTCCATGCTGTACACGCTCTTCTGCGTCTCCTGTTCGTGCGTGTAATTAATCTTGGAGCATCTTCCTGCATCAGCAAAGATCTTCTTGCCTGTTATTGACTACAACATTCTTTCTGAGAGGGAATGGCCGGAAGCCACCCATATGACCTTGGAGAGGCAAATACAAATAGAAAGAATTTCTCCATGTGTCAAGAAGGGAGACATCCCCTCTCCTTCTCCTTACAGCATTTACTTTAGAGAACTTGTAGACCCCACTGCTCCTTTCAGATGTTTGTCTTTTAAAAAGCTGAATGGGCCTCTGGCCAGCTTTATCAGCCAGGGGTGTTTTTCTCAAGGACCCTCGAGCTGTCTCTTCATAACGTGAATATCGACAAAACCAGGGCCCGTAGGCCCAGTTGCAGGGGAGGGTAGGCACCTACTGTCAAGGCTACACTCCAAGCTGCAAAGCAGCTACCTCTCACAAAGATAGAAGTTTCTCTTCCCTGCGGGTAAGGGCAGTTGGCTAACACAGATAGCCACCCCAACGACCAGGTGAGGGCGGGGTGAACCTTGTGACAAGCGGTGGTGCGTCTGGTCCTCCCACCTGAGGACTGACTAAGCTAACCTTTGAGAGTACAGATGTAATCAGCTCCATCTGCTTGTGCACAGAAGGGCGGGGGTTCTCTCCGGATCTGCATCTCATCACTGGATTGCCTGCGCTGTGCCCCACACCCTGGTTTACTGCTTACTCAGTAATACCACTGTTTTCTTTCTCGTCTACTTTTGGGGAGAGGCTTTCTGGGCTAGTGGGAGGTTTTGTTTTTAATTTTGTCTTCAGCACCATCAAACGTCTTTCTGCAGAGGGCTGGTTAAAGGAATCTGGCACCTCCACGCAGCGGAGTACTATGCAGTCGCGACGAAGAACGGGAACTCTCCCTTCATTTTCATTGTTGAGTCAAAGTTCAAGGTCCACCGTAGTGCATGTTTTTTTCTGTAAAAAGACTATATTTGTGCTTTCTTACACTGGCTCAGTCTCTGGAAGAATAACAAGGGACTCATAAAAAATGCTCTATGTGTTAAGAGGAACTGGGTAGAAGGGGGAGAGAAGAGGGAGGGAATTTTTTTTGCTGAACACCATTTTATATTTTCTGATTTTTAAAACATGGTGACTGTATTATCTGCTCAAAATCAGTTAAAAAGAAGGGGTGGTAGCAAGTGAAAAAAAAACCCACTAAAGAAAAGAAATCCCAGGTCCAGACATTCTCTAAGCACTTGATTCTGTTTCATTTCTGAGCTTAGTCTTGACCTGGGAAGCAACTGAAAACTAATTATGCTGATACATTTTGGGGGTCTATGGTTGATTTTTTTCTTGGAAGGTTGATCAATGTTTTTATTTTTAAAAAACAACATAAAGTAAAACAAAAAAAATTAGGTAAAACAAAAACTACCAGGTAACCAATACGCTCTTCCCCATCCTCCTCCCCCTTCCCGTCCTCCTGCTCCCCAGGGTTGCCTGGGTCGTTTTCAGCCTTAGTGAGTTTTGTTGGGGGGTGAGCCATTTTCGGGGGCTCCGTGGAGCCCTTCCTCTGTCATCTCTGCCTCCCAGGAGCTCAGGAGAGGTGGAGGAGGGAAGGGGTGTGTGGGGCATGACGTCCCCCCAAACTGAGGGTCAGGGAGCCACCATGCCCCAAATGCACCTTCTCAGCCTCTGTCTTCCAGAAGCGCCTCTGTGAGGAGAGTGGGGGAAAGGGTACGGGGCAGGGGTCCACCTCTCAAGCCCACTGGCCACTTTCGTCTGTGTTGACTGTCACTCTCATTATTACTCTGGGGGAAGTGGCCCAGACGGTCTTGCCACAGGCTGGGTGTGTCTCCCTTGTATGCCTGTGTCAAGTCTATGAGGTAGGTGCTATTTGTTATAACCCTCGTTTTATCGAGGAGGAAACATAAGCACAGAGAAATCAAGCCACTTCGCCAAGGTCACACAGCTTCTAAGAGCCCGCTTGCTCTCTCGGCTGTTTCCCTTCCGGCACTTTTAGCCTGCCTCCAGCTGGACGCTCTATAGTCAGTTCGCTCTCAAATGTGTTGGAAGTTCTGAAAGAGTGGAACTGTAAGCACTAGGACTCAGAGTTGGGATAGGGCTGTGCTTTGCATTTCCAGGACCTGCGGGTGGCATTGCCCAGTTTATGGAGGGGAGTTTGTGTTGATGGTTCAAGTCCTCAGGCTGTGCTTCTGAGACCCCCAACACTTGCCTGGTGACCTTGGACCCTTGCCTTGTCTCTCTGGGTCCCAGTTTTCAGTCTGCTTATGCGGAACACTGAAGGCTGCAGAAATCCCCGGATTTGAAGACCTTCCACACATTGACCAGCGGGAACATGAGCAGAGCTCCAAGCAGTGAACCCAGCTGCACCGCTGCCCCACACCACAAGAGGGCGCTGCGGCTATGGTCGCGCAGGATCATGCCCAGCATCACCTTGACATAGCTCAGACAGCCAGTGAAAAGCACCCACGAGGCCACCTGTGGGGACAGGGTGAGAGAGATGCAGAGTGCAGGGGGCTTTGGAGTGACTCCTAGGAACTAAGGGTGTGGGACGACCTCACAGGGCTAAGGGAACCCCATGAGTTGACACCTCCCCAAGGGCAAAGGAGAGCCCAGTGGCATTTCCATCCCCTGTGATCAAGTTAAGGGCCTTGGGAAGAAGGCCACTGCTGTAGACACAGTGGGGAGAGTGTGGCTTCCCATGCACAGGTTGTGCCATCACCTCAGACCAGCCGCCTCACCTTTCTAAGCCTCCACTCCCAGATGACAAGTAATCCCACCCTTACTACCCCCACCACCTGGGCCTTCCGGAGGGAGCCACCACCCAGACTTGGTCCACAGAAGGGGCTCTACCCCAGGTCTTCCCAGACCCCGGCGGGGTGGGGGAGCACCTGTGGGAGCAGATACTTACGATGAGGACTTCTCCGCCCCAGTGCCCCTGCATGAGGGGGCAGGGGCTCATCACCGCCATGGCCATGTTGTAGGCGCCAAAGCCAGTCCCAAACCCTGTGAGGATCCCCAGGAACAGCAGAGACCTAGGACAGAGTCAGGGAGATGGACGGAGTTGGGGAGAAGCTGACCCCTGCTTTCCCCACTCTGGGAACCAAGTGGGGTGGTCAGCATCTCCAGGGTCAGAGGTTAGAACCATGTGGAAACTTCCAGGCCATCAGGCACAAGTGGGTCAGTGAGGCTCCTGAGCAGTGATGGCAGGGCTCCGCATCCCAGCAGCACAGCCAGAATGACTCTGGAGCTGCACAGACCCGGCTCATGTCCCCGTTCCACCACGGAAGCCGAGAGACTTCCCCGTGCCTCAGTTTCCTCACCTGTGAAATGAGGCTGGCAGGACTGTGGGGGCAGAGTGTGCAGGGTTTGGCCTGCTGCCATCTCCTCCTGCAACATGCCCAGACTCAGACGGGAAGCTGGGCTGCAGAGAAGGTGGCTCTGATTCCAGCACTGGCTCTGCCGAGTGTGGTGTGCAGCCTCGGGTGGCCCCTCCCTTCTCACCTCAGCCATCCCTGTCTACAGCATGAGGTTTGCATGGTTTGGGGGCCCTGGTGGCCAGCTTGGAGGTGCTCTACTGGTGGCCTGCTACGTAGAGTCCAGGTCTGACGACCAAGGACAGTCCTTCATTTGAAGTCTCTGCCTCTGGGGTCCCCCTATCCTATCTTCAGAACACCAAGGCTGGCCTGCACGCTGGGCAAGAGCAGAAGGTGTGCCCCTGCCTCTAAGGACTCTTTCTGCCCCAAGATTCTTGGAGTCCTTGACTCTCGGGTTCTGTATTTCTAACAGGTCCCACAGGTCTGGGGTCTCTGGTCCTGCTTCCCCAGTAATCTCCAGCCTCCATCCACAGTTTTTAAGCCCCGGGGGAGAAAATTCAGCTTTCTGGCAAATTGACATTTCCTGTCTAACTCTGAGTACCCATTCTTCCTCCTCCTGGGGATGCGGGAGGTGGGTGTGGCAGGGCTGGGAGAGGCAAGTGTTGGTTAGAGAGGCCAGAGGGGGCACATGGGGCAGGGGGGTAGGTGGGGTGCTGTGGGACTAAAGTTTCAAGACCCCAAGGTGAGGTCTTGACAGTTCAGACCTCCCACGGGGGTCTGAAGCCCTTGAGTCAGAACCACGCAAGTTGCTTATTAAGACTTGAAATCCCAGGTCCCAGTCTAGGCTGGCTGGGTCTGCATTTTATCCATTTACCCAGCCACCGTTTAGAGCCGCAGCTGCAAGGGAGCCAGCCTGGGCTGGGGGCAGGAGGGCAGGGCTGGAGTCCTGGAAATTAGAGCAGGGTCAGCCCTTTCTCTGAGACTCAGAGTTTGGGAACCCAGTTCCTGCCTGGGTGCTGCTCTTCAGGGGCCAACGGCTGTGATGGCGGACACTTCGGACCTGCCCTGCCCCAGGCACCGCTCTGAAAACTCCCCCACATTAGCCCCTCCAATGCTCCCAACCCCCTGATGGGCTAGAACAGTGATTATCCCCAGTTTTCAGATCGGTATCCCTGAGGCACAGAGAGGTGGAGTGACTTGTCCAACGTTACGGAGCTAGTAAGTGGCACAGCTGGGATTTGAACCCAGGTAGTCCAGCCCCAGAAAACTGTCTTTTTAACTATTAAACATGCAGCCTGACGGTGGAGTTTGGCATTCTGGCTTTTGTAATGAAGTGCACCCCCACCAGAGCTCCCCAGGGCCGGCTGGAAGCTGACCTGTTGGACAGGAACATGGAGAAGAAGCAGGCCAGTGGGTTGGCTATGGAGCTGAGGGTGGCGGACAGGTGGTAGGCAACGGGCCCGTAGGACAGGCAGGAGTAGGTCTGCACGGAGGGCAGCACGCCGTTGGTGAGGGTGTTCACAAAGGCCACCAGGACGTAGATGAAGACCAGGCGGGCCGGGTGGTGGGGGGCCAGTTCCTCCTCCAGATGCCCTTGGCCCTTACCGCTGTCCCCTGGGCCTGGGGAACCCGGGTCCTCTCCCAGGGGCCGGATGGAATGCAGGGTGACCTGGGAGGCGAGGAGGTCTTTTGTGGAGGTTTTCCAGGGCTCAGGGTGGCGCTGGAGGAAAGTGAAGGCAACGAGGCAGCAGGCCATCATGAAGGAGAGCAGCAGGAAGAAGACCAAGGGCGGGAAGTTGGCAGGCAGGTAGCTGCTTTCCAGATGGCCCCTGGAGGGCGCTGTCCCAGTGAGGCCAGGCACCAGAGTGCTGTTACTTCCCTGGGGAAAGACAAAACAAGGGTCATTGGATCCTGGAGTGGTGTTGGGACACGGGCGACAACAGTAACAACGTACAGTTAATGTGATGCATTATTACGAGTAAGTGTGTGGTGAATAATATACACACACCTACTGAGGTAATGATAATAAACGCTCACGTTGACTGCCTGTCGCTGGGCACCAGCACCGTGTGCGCATCGGCTCGCGCACCTCCTGACAACCCTGCGCAGTGGGGACAGTTCTCGTGGTTTTAGAGGGAACAGAGGTGTCAGAACCGTTTGCTGTACTTGAGGATTGTGCAGAACAGGAGGCAAACCCAGTCCACTTGGTTCTTTATTTTTTTAAAGATAATTTATTTATTTATTTATTTTCAGAGAGTGGTGGAGGGAGAAAGAGAGGGAGAGAAACATCAATGTGTGGTTGCCCCTCATGCGCCCCCTACTGGGAACCTGGCCCACAACCCAGGCACATACCCTGACTGGGAATCGAACCAGAGACCGTTTGGTTCACAGGCTGGCACTCAATCCACTGAGCCACACCAGCCAGGGCCCACTTGGTGCTTTTTAATTCAGCTTTAGCTCAGCCCTCCTCCTCCCACGCTACTGCCCTCCAGGGCTGGCAACCATATTTATGTTCAGAGGAGGGCCCGCCTGGGGAGCAGCCAGTGGGAGGGCAGCCCCGCCCCAGCTCGCCCAGGGTGGTGACGTGGCCCGGTGTGGCCAGAGCTCTTGTCAAGACACACACTACATTTATATATGTGAAGTTGCACAAAATTTAAATGTCATCAAATAAGTCAAGCACTTAGCACCTGCAGGCTACTGCGGCCTGGGCCACTGGTTTGCGGCTGCAGCTGCGGTCGGTACTGCTGTGGTTAATAGCACACCTGTATAAACAGTCCAGGACCCACTGAGAGAAAGTTTTACACGTGGGCCAAAAAGGGGTTCTGTGAAAAGTCACCTCCCAGGGTGGCCTGATCCCAAATTCTTTTTTTTTAAATCTTTTTTAAAAATTTTATTTATGTATTTATCTTTAGAGGGGAAGGAGAGAGGGAGAGAGACATCAGTGTATGGTTGCCTTTCGTGCGTCCCCTGCTGAGAGTTGGCCTGCAGGGAACTGGCCTGCAACCCAGGCATGTGCCCTGACTGGGAATTGAACTGCGATCCTCTGGTTCGCAGGCCTGTGCTCAATCCACTGAGCTACGCTAGCCAGGGCTCCCAAATTCTTAACTGGGCTGGTCGTGGTGGGTATATAACTTCTTTAGGAAAAGGCTTCCTTTTGCCTAAGTAAGCCCCGCCCCTTGTTTCTGTAGACTGAGGTTAATGTGCCTTTGAAATGCCGCCTTTCAGACCCTTCAAGACAGCACAGAATCTTAAGCCTCTTGTAATTCAGCTCCCACCTTGCTTTTCACACATTCATGGATTCTTCCTTGTGTCCCTCACTTTATTTCAAATGCGTAAAAGAAGCTGCAAAACTACTGTTTTCCAGAGCCTTTGAGATCTCGGTTCCCGGCCATTGTTGTCAGTTTTGGCTCCAAGAAACTCTTACTAAAATTTTCTACAGGTTTGTGTGTTTCTAATGCTGACATTTACTTGGCGCAGGGGGCAGGGCCCTGAAGAAGCCCACGCAGGACCAGCTGTGGGCCCAGACACCGTGCTCACTGTGCCTCTCCGCTCACGTCGGGGGAACTCCAGTGAGTTTTCTCTCGGAACCCTGGGTCTCCCCGCTTTAAGGAGCGGATCGTGGCTTTATCCGCGCTCTTCCTAGAAGGTCCTTCAGGTGGAGACGGGTCGAGGTAACCCAGCGAAAGAAAAAAGTGGGTTGCTGCTTTTAGTTTTGGCTTCTTAACTGGATTGCTTACCGAGAGTCTGAACAAAATATCTGTTAGGTGAACAAGATACTGGACACTCTCTGGCTCCGTGAGAAAGGACGCGTGCTTCTCCAACCTGGGCAGCCAATGGCCTGCAGACCCCGCGTCTGGAGTGCTGGAGACCGGACCAGAGGCTGTCCAGGGTGGTGGGGTAGCTGATTCCAGAGAAGCTGGCGGGAGCCCTAGGGAGGAGGGCAGGGTGCCTCGGAATGGGTTCACATGGAGACAGAGGGGCCTGTCCTTTGGACAGTGTCACAGCTCTGGTGGCGTCGGGTAAGCGTCTGCTGGCCCTTGCTCAAGAATCTTCGTGGGGTTGTTGGAAGAAAAAATTCCCTCCCGAGGTATGGGGATGCCCCACAGGGCTATCCACTACCTTTGGCTTGTCTGGGGATGTGCACATAAAGGCTGGGTTTTCCTAAAAGTTTGTTCGGACTCCACAGGTCTAAAAAAAGCAACTGAAATTAACGTGGGAGGTGGTGCGTCCGAGGCCAGCAAGCCCCATGACGGTCGTCACCCCATCCCTGCTGGGGTGGCTGAGATGAGCGTCCTTTGGTCCTTCTAAATGGAACGTCTGTGCACATGATTGGAAAAGGCTGGCTCTACAACCAGGCAGAATGAATGGGAAACATATTTAAATGGTCTCTTGACGCTTCGAAAAGAGGATTTAGATAAATGGATCCATCTGTGATGTCGGTTCGGCGTCAACCCAATTGTTTGAGGTGCTAAAAGCGGCCATCCTTATTTTAGAGAGGAGGAAGGTCATTTGAACTTGACTTCTCAAGGGCAGATACAAACTGTAAATGCCTCCAAAGCAAAATCTGGGTTTCACCGTTCTTTCATAAACGAATGTGTCTGTATAGGTATGTTGTCAATGTGAGATAATTTTCCATATACAGATGGTATGATTAAAATCAATGTAAAGGCAAGTGCCTGTAAGGACTGGGGATTCTAAAATTCTCAGGAACATGAAAAGTCATTCAAACGTCACGTTTACATGATCTGGGATTAATCTTTAGTTAATAACACTTTAAGTTTGTCGGTTTGAGTAGAACACATATCTTTTGAGTTATTGATAGTAAGTTGAATGTTTATATTTTACCCGGGCATACAACAGTAAGTTCATGTGGATAATGGACTTGGATGTGTATGGAATATGTTTCTAGAGGTAACAAAGTGTCTTCATACATTTGCCAAGCTAAGGATTGCTGATTGCTTGCTTCTCGCTTTTCATCGGAAATTGAGGTTTTAGGGGTTAAAATCTTAATATATGTAGGAATAATTCTGTGGTGTTCCAGAAGGGTCACCGAAACCCCTGAAGAGTTTTGTTTTTATGTTAAATTGCATGGAAAGTATTGCAAAGTAAAGGCTGAAAAAACTTTTACTGGGTGACAAAACAATGCCTGTAAAGCAAACCAGCAGGGTCCTGGGAGGTCCAGCCCAGGTACTTGGTTCTTTGAGGCTCACTGGCAAACCCCCCTTTTTAAGCTTTTGCCTTCCTCATGCGTCACAGTGAGTTTAAGCGGGATTGAAATTAGATGCAGGAACTCATGAGCTGACATTATTAAAAGGATCCATCTGACACTGTTGCCAAGGTTTGTCAGAGTCGCGTCAAGGAAAGGCCAAATAGGTACCTGCGTGCCTTCCCAGTGACCTCCTAGGGGACGAGACTTGAAGATCGTTGACTGTGACCCGGAGATTTTGTTTTTTGGAAAGGGCATCAGTTGAAAGACACTCGCCTGTCTTGTTGGAAGGGACCTTACCAGGCGCCTAACTGTGAATGGCTACCCGCCTCTGTCTGTGGACTTCAGAGGTAGACAGCTGTCCCGAAACATGGACAAGGCCTGCGTCCCTGCAAACTGATGTTTCGCTCAGAAACCAATAGTTTGATCCTCTTTTCCTGTCTGCAAATGACATCAGTCATAATAACAGTTACACTGGTTCTTTGGGGTTTTCTATGTAGTCCCGCTGCTTATGACTTCTGAAACTATGTGATAACTTTTAATGCCCTTTCTAATGGCTTCTGTAAATGTTATACGAGGTACCAGATACAGAAAAGTGAGACGGAAGGCAAATACTTGGGGCACGATAGTTCGCAGGATAGGAATGACCCAGAATGGTTTTTTTTTTTGCAATCAAGTCTGTAAGACTGGACTGCCTTCCATTTACCTGGTCTTCCTCCTAGGGGAAAATTGGGCCTTGACTCACACCCCGTGGTTATGGTGTTGTCCCATCACCAGTGGCCCACCATTTCTGCAACACGGCGTCGATACTGAGACGTCTAGGAACGAGCCTTCCTAGTGCTGTGAGGTCACACTGTCCAAAAAGTTGGTCATCAATGCATCCTATGGTTTGATTTAGGGCAAAAGAGGGAATTGTGGCCAAAAAAGGGGGTTTTACGGAAAGTAACCTCACAGGGTAGTCTGATCGCACAGCCCTAACCGGACAGATCACGGCGGGCCGTCACCCTCCAGGTGTATAACCCATTTAGTAAAACACTTGTCTTTGCCCTGCTTGGAGAGTTGTCCTGTGCACTGAAAGGTCGCATGTTCAATTCCCAGTCGGGACGCTTACCTTGGCTGTGGGTTTGATCCCCAAGCCTGGAACACATTCCTCTCTCTCTTTCCCTTCCTCTCCCTCTGAGATTAGGGAACTCATCCTTGGGTTAAACAAAAACGAGGCTTATCTTTGCCTTCAGGAAGCCCTGTCCATGGTTTCTGCGCATCTAGGTTAGCAAACCGTGGACCTGCCAGAACACTCCTCGAAAGCACAATTGCCATGGGAGAGCACGTGTTCTTAACTATCCTATAATCTAATGCCCACCTCGCTTTCTCTCATCTTCACGTAATCTTCCTTAAATTCCCTCCTTAATTTCAAATGCTTATAAGAAACTGCAAAATCTGTTATTCTACAGAACATGTGAGATCCTGCTTTCTGAGAATTGTTATGAGTCTTGGGCCAAATAAACTTTTATACAATGTCTCTACCAGGCCCTGACTGGTGTGGCTGGGCATCGTCCTGCAAAGCCAAAGGTCGCCAGTTTGATCCCTGGTCAGGGCACATGCCTGGGTTGTGGGCCAGGTCCCACCCAGGTCAGGGTGCATATGAGAAGCAGCCACTCAATGTTTCTCTCCCTCTTTTCCTCCCTCTCTTCCCCTTTCTCTAAAAATAAGTAAGTAAAATCTTGAAACAAACAAACGATGTCTCTACTGGTTTGGATGTTTCTTACGTCGACAGATGTGTTAACACCATGAAGTGCCTGTTGAAGCAACATCTCGAGTCTGTGGCTCCGGCTCTGGCTGTACATTAGCATCACCAGGGGAACTGTGAATAAACACAAGCTCACAACCTGTATTTTGGAATTCCGAAATCCAGAATGCTCAGACTCTATGACTCAGTTGGCAGCAACACTCGAAGGGATGTGAGGCCACTTACAGCCCTCACCTGACCACTGGCCACAAATGTCTCCGGGCTGTGGGCAGCAGTGTCACTGTGCTGCATTGCTGTGTCACCACCCATGGGACAGGTGTGAGAGCTGAAACTCCAGCCTCATCCTGGTGGCTTAGTTGTTTGGCATGTCACCCTGTACACCAAAAGCTTGCAGGTTCAATTCCTGGTCAAGGCACATACCGTATTTTTCAGACTATAAGACACACTTCTTTTTACTACATTTTTTGTTTCAAAAAATTTCCCCCTATTTTCCTCCTCTAAAACCTAGGTATGTCTTATGGTGTGGACCCCAGACACACCTAGGTTTCAGAGGAGGAAAATAAGGGGAAATTTTTTGAAGCAAAAAAATGTGGTAAAAACTCTGTGTCTTATAGTCTGAAAAATACAGTACCTAGGTGGCATGTTCAATTCCTGGTCGGGCCCCTATGAGAGGCAATTGATTGATATTTCTCTCTCATATCAGTGTTTCTCTCTCCCTTTCTCTCTCTCTCTCTAAAATCAATAAAAACATATCCTCTGGTAAGAATTAAAAATAATATTAAAAAAATAAAAGTTGAAAGTCTAGCTTTCAAAACACACCTGACTTCAATTGAGGGTTTCGGGAAAGCCCCACGCTCAGAGTGTTATTTAATTGGTCTGGCCGTGGGGGGCTTGCCCACTGGTGTGGTTCCATAGCTCGCCCAGGTGATCTCAAGTACAGCCAGGTCAAGGGCATGGGACTACCCAACGTTTCAGAAACACAAGCCCTCCGCACGATCCTTCCGTGACCAGGCGCAGAGCGTGGCACCGGCCCTGGGTGGTGCTGGGTACCTGTGGGGTGTCGGTCTTCCCGGTGGTGTTGGGGCTTGAGGTGGTGTAAGATGTCTCAGTGACGTTGATGCAGGTGGTGAGACCCGAGCCCTGGGCGAGAGCCACCAGGGCCGGCAGCAGGCCGCTGAGCCCTTCGCCCACGAAGAAGGTGGTGAGGTAGCGAGTGGACAGCCGGCTCATGAAAGGCAGGAAGGTGACGGAGGAGGTGCAGTCCACCAGGGCCAGGAAGAAGGTGAGGACCATGAAAGCGATGCTGTGGTGGCTGCCCTGGACCCAGGAGGTGGCATTCCAGAGGAAGGCAAAGAGGGTGCAGGTGACGGTGCCCACACTCAGCACAGTGAAGATGATGGGCACCTCGGGAACGCAGCCAGGCTGGAAGTGATGGAGCAGGGTGATGAGGAGCGGGCTGATGTTGGCCAGCTGGATGATCACCGTCAGGTAGGAGGGCAGGTACCAGCTCTCGGGCAGCTCTTTCACCAACAGGGGCAGCTCCACCCACAGCCCGTTGATGGCCACCCAGGAGCCCATCCCGAAGGTGCAGACCAGCAGGTGTGTCAGGAGCGCCATGCTGCCACCTGCCCCGGGCCGGACGGAAGCTGCCACCTCCCCAGATGAGCCGGCAGCAGGGCCTGCGGAGAAAAATACCAGGTGAGCAATGTCAGGTTCACTGTCCCCCAAAAGACTGGGCTTTTCTGTCGTCCTTCCTCTCTTTGTGAAGAAGTTAGCTTTTTATTAGCAGAAAACACAAACAAATTCCCTATAACTAACCTTTCAGTAGGAAATGCTTTCTACCCATGACTTGTAAAGCCAGAGACCCCTGATGAAAAGTTACATGCAGTCAACTGCATAAATATCAAAACACAGCAGCAACCAAAGAAAAAAATCAACAAAATACTTTCTGCAAAAAAAGTGCCAATAATAAGATAAAGAAAAAAAGACAGATGATAACCTGGGGGGAAATATTTGCAAAGTAAACCACAGACAAAGGGCTCGTCTTCCGAACACATAAAGAGTTCTTAGAAATTAAGAACAAAAAGACCCAAGAGAGAGGTGGGCAAAGGATAGAAGCAGTTTGGAGAAAAAAGAACAAAGAAACCTTAAACATATGAAAGGATTATCACCCTCGTTCCTCGTGGGAAATGTCACTTCACAACGATTCCAAGGTGCCATTCCTCACCATGAGATTGTCCCAAAGTGACCTGCCCTGGACGAAATCATGCATCTAGGAGGTTCTTCTTGCTTGTGGCCTTGCTGGTAGCAGCAAAATCCAGGAGACCACCCAAGTGCCCGGGGATAAAGGAAGGGCTAAACACAGGCGTGTCTGTGACTTGGGATGCCACACACCGTTGAAGGGACTGGGGGGTGTGGGAGGGCTCCCTGGCTGACAGGGCTGGGCCATGTTGACAAGGGAACAAAATCCAGGGAGAGAGACGGGCGCTGCCTTGTAAACAGGGACCACGTAAACAGGAAGAACACGTTCTCTTTGCTCGTGTTTGCACAAGGCGGCCCTCGAAGCACACCGGAGCCGCGGGGGGGGGGGGGGGGGGGGGGG